>NC_045440.1:37309635-37546868 GCF_002776525.5 Piliocolobus tephrosceles | reverse complement strand
TGATAGTAGCATTGAGTCTAGGAAAGAAAAAAAGTAAAGTAGTTACTTAATGATAGTAGCATTGAGTCTAGGAAAGAAAAAAAGTAAAGTAGTTACTTAGGAAGTGACAAAACTTTCTAGTGACTTCCTACTTCTATACTTGATAGAACCTTCTGAATATTTTTCACAGGCTCCATGATTTTTATCAGTACAAGTAAAGTGACATTCAGAAAAAAATTTCTCCCCATAATTGCCACTTACACTATATTAACTACACTTTATAATGGATTATGACCTGAGATTACTATTTTACACCCGGCTTCCAAAGTGTTGTCTCATGCTTCAGGTAAAAATATCTCCCAGTATATAAATTTAGGTCCTCAATTAAAAGACAAAAATGGTAAATCTGGATTTCTTTAAAAACCTAATTAATATGGTGCTAAAAAAGAGTCATAAAAATACAATGACACAGGAAAATTGAAGGGCTAGATGCCAACACAAACCGAAAGGATGATTCTGAATTTGCACTAAGAGAGGAAATGTGGACTTTAAGGCCAGAAACATTACTAGAGATAAACAGAGACATGTGGTAATGATAATCATTTCAATTTACCAGGAAGACACAAATATTCCAAATTGGCATTCACTTAATAATACAGCTTCAAAATATATAAAGTCACAATTGAAAGAATAGTAAAAATTTAAAAATCTGCAGTTATAAAAAGTTCTTTAAAGTTAATTTCTCTTAGTAACTGATAGATCAAGTGTTCAGAATCTACGAAAGGTTTGAACAACGTGGTTAGTATGACCTAGTTAATACACGCAGAATACTATACCTAAAAACTTTAGAATATATGCTTTCTAAACACTCATGGAACATCTACAAAATGGAAACCATACTCCAGGCCATAAAGCAGGACTTAACAGATTGTAAAGGAATTAAATTGTACAGAATTAGTCTCTGAGCACAGTACAATCAAGCTAGAGATACACAGAGTCACAAACATTGTCACAGATGTGAAAATTATATAATTTCCAATATCCAATGGTGCTGTAAATTTTATTATAAATAAAGTTAAGATTTCTTATTAACACACTGCTTAGATGGAACTAAGGGAAGGAAAAGGGAACAGTAAAGCAAAATGATGATCCCATCCAATGTAAATGAAGCAACATATCTAGTTTAATATTTCAACAAATTTTTATTATATTCCAAGTATGTGCTAGGCACTTTTCTAGGCACTGGTGTTACATCAGTGAATAAAACAGACCAAAAGCCCTGTCCTTGGGATGATTATATTGCACTGAGGAGACAGAAAATAAAGTAAATAAATAAAATATATATGATAAATCATGTATTGATAACTGCCATGGGAAAAGGGCAAAAAAAAAAAAAAAAAAAGGTCAAGGAAATGGAGTATTAAGAGTAAGAGACCAATTTAAAGTAGGGGTTAGTCAAGGACTAATAGGGTGATTTTGAGTAAAGACCTGAAGGAAATGAGGACGAAAAACATATGGGTCTGTTGGGGAAAAAACAAGCATTTGGATACCGGGAAATAGAAAGCATGAAGTCTTTGAAAGGAGAACATAGCTGTTATATTTGAAGAACAAGGCTGGAACAAAGTGAACGAGGTAGAAAATAACAGGAAATGAGGTCAGAGAGGTAAAAGGGAACCGGGTGACTCTGGCTTTCACTCTGTGAGTGGTGGGAGGCCATCCGTGGAGGGTTCTGAGCAGAGAAGCAGGATAATCTGACTATGTCTTAACAGGATCAATATGGTCACCATATTGAGAACTGACTGAGGCCCGGCATGGTGGCTCACACCTGTAATCCTAGCACTTTGGGAGGTTGAGGTAGACACCTGAAGTCAGGGGTTCGAGACAAGCCTGGCCAACATGGTGAAACCCTATCTCTACTAAAAATATAAAAATTAGCTGGGCGTGGTGGTGCATGCCTATAATCCCAAATACTCAGGTGGCCAAGGCAGGAGAATCGCTTGAACCCAGGAGGTGGAGGTTTCAGTGAGCCGGGATTGCACCATTGCACTCTAGCCTGGGCAAAATAAATAAATAAATACAAAAATAAATAAATAAAGGGATAAATAAATAAAATGAAGGGATGGACAAGGTGAGGAAGCAGGGAGATTATTCAGGAAGTTATGGCAATAATCCAAACTAGAGATGGCGTTTACTTGGAAATGGTTGGTCTCAGTGGATAGAGGAAGAGGAAGAAAGTGGATGCTGGACACTTAGTTTGAAGGGCAGGGTCAGTTGGATTTATGGATGTATAAATGATGGATGAGATGAGGAAGAGTTAAGAAAAAAGAAAGAGTTTTTGATCTGTGATTTGTGTCTCATAACATTTGTGTCCACATTTCTCATTAATTTATATTCTTACAAACAAAATATAAATAAATAATAAATATTCTATTTAACAAAATATCTATAATTAAAAAAATAGTGACTATGTTCTCGGCAATGCGAAAGGTGCTAAGTCAATCTAATTTGTCTTTACCAAAACTTCAGGAGAAGCCTGATCATTAATCAATAAATATCTTAAATATATCCCCTGTGAATCCTGAGAGCCTTCCGTATAATAAAGCATTTATTTAATGCAAAAAAAAATTTTTTTAAACTATAAAACACAGAATTTAAATCGTACCTGAATATCTGAAGAACGAGCATTCATGGATCCTTGATCATACAAATAAATCATAAAATTATCTGCTAAAAAATATCTGAATATAAAAAAGAGGAAATTTTTTAAATTATTCTTTTTGAAACATATAAAAACACAGTAAACTTGACACTCTCAGCCAAAATCTGACCCACCCTCTGTTTTGTAAATAAAGGTTTATTAAAACACAGCCACACCCATTCACCCACATATTGTCATGGCTCTTTTCATGCTATGAGAGGTTAACTAGTTTTGACAAAGAACATATGGCCTTCAAAGTCTAAAACATTTACTATCTGAATCTTTAGATAAAATGTCGTTAACCTGATATAAAGGTAATATTTTCTTTTGACATATATTTAATGTTTACTTAAAGCAATATACATTTACTCAAAATAGTTTTCCTACCTTAATGGACTCCTTTTAAGAAAAAAAGAAGAGACTGAAAGAAGAGCATTCTAAAATGTAAAAGATGGCCAGACGTGGTGGCTCACACCTGTAATCCCAACACTTTGGGAGGCCAAGGTGGGCAGATCACCTGAGGTCAGGAGTTTGGAACCAGCCTGGCCAACATGGTGAAACCCTGTCTCTACTGAAAATGCAAAAGTTACTTGGGTGTGGTGGTGGGCACCTATAATCCCAGCTACTCAGGAGGCTAAGGTAGGAGAATCTCTTGAACCCAAGAGGCAGTGAGCCGAGATCACACCACTGCACTCCAGCCTGGGCGACAGAGTGAGACTCCGTCTCAAAAAAAAAAAAAAAAAAAAAATTAATAGACATAAACAGGATGTTGGATTGTCAGAGTTTTCTGTTCTTACATTCTTTCTAAAGCTTTATTACTATGCACATATATTACTTTTATAATGAAGTGGAAGAGTATTGTATAAAGGTCATATTCATCTGAGCATATGTACTGAAACATCCAGTGTAAGTTCAACTTTGGTATTAATCCCTGTACTCATGATGCTATTTTAGTTATGCTTCCTCACTTCATGTTCACTCTTCAACCCAACGTAACTTAATTAGGCCACCCACACTAGCTTCTGTTGGAAAGCCTCCACTCAAACTGATCTCACAGTTTTACGTCAAGTAAAAATACTCTGAAAGCAGCCAGGCGGGGTGGCTCACTCCTGTAATCCCAAAACTTAGGGAGGCCATGGTGTAGGTATTGCTTTGGGCTCAGGAGTTCGAGACCAGCCTGGGTAACAAGGCAAAACCTCATCTCTACCAAAAATACCAAAATTAGCCAGGTGTGGTGGTATACTCATGTGGTCCCGGCTACTCGGGAGGCTGAGGTGAGAGGATCACTTGAGCCAGGAGTTCAAGGCTACAGTTAGCTGAGATCGCACCACTGCTTTCCAGCCTGGGTGACAGAGAGAGACCCTGTCTCAAAAACAAATACATAATAAAAATAATTTTAAAATAAATAAAACAAAAAATAAATAAATAAAATACTCTCAAGTATTTCCTACTGTGGACCACATTCCCCTTCTTGAAACCATCTCTTCTTCAGCGATAATGATAGATACCACTTCCTCCTGGTTCTCCTGTCTTTCTACATTTTTAAGTCCCTTTATTTGGATCCTTCCTTCATCCCTTAAATGTTTCCATGGCATTCAATTCTAGGCTGTTTCTCTTTCTTACCTTTAACATACACCCCCACCTGTATAGATTTATCTTGTTCATTTCTGTGGTTTCATTTACCACTTATATAAAAAGGTTGCTTTGAGTATTATAGCTTTGCAATATATTTGAAGTCAGGTAGTGTGATGCCTCAGCTTTGTTTTTTTTTTTTTTTTTTTTTTTTTTTGTTCAGTATTGCTTTGGCTATTCAGGGCCTTTTGGGGGTTCCATAGGAATTTTACTATTTCTGTGAAAAATGTCATTGGAATTTTGATAGGGATTGCATTGAATCTGTGGATCGTTTTGGACAGTATGGACATTTTAATAATATTAACTCTTCCAATCCATGTTCTTTCCATTTATTTGTGTCTTCCTCAATTCCCTTCTTCATGTTTCATAGCTCTCAGTATACAGATCTTCCACCTCCTTGGTTAAACTCCTATGTATTTTATTTTTTGTAGCTATTGTACATGGGGTTGTTTTCTTGATTTCATTTTGGGAAAATTTGTTATTAATGTATAGAAATGCTATGATTTTTGTATGTTGATTTTATATCCCACAACTTCACTGAATTTGACTATTGGTTCTAACAAATTTTGGTGGAGTCCTTAGGGTCTTCTATAAGTAATCTACATATAAGATTATGTCACCTGCAACAGGAACAATTTAACATCTCTCTTTCCCATTAGGATGCCTTTTATTCGTTGTTCTTGCCTAATTGCTCTTGCTAGGACTTCTAATACTATGTTGAATAGAAGAGGTGAAAGAAAATGGGCATGCTTATCTTGTTCCTGATATTAGATGAAAAACTTTCAACTTTTTACCACTGAGTATGATGTTAGCTATGGCTTTGTCATATATGACCTTTATTGTTTTAAGGTATATCTCTTCTAGGTCTAATTTGCAGAGAGTTTTCGTCACGAAAGAATGTGGATACTCACACTTCTCTCCCCCATTCTAAACTAAATTAACTGCCATCAGGACATTTTCCCTTGTGGGATATCCCACAAGCACCTCATATCCAGCATCTCCAACAGGGAGCCATAATACCTGACTCAGGTCTGTTCTCATCCTCCCTCTACCCCACCAAATCCCTGCCACCGCTATAGTCAATCTGTTACTACATCTTTTTTCTGTTGCATCAGCATTTTCTGAAAAACAAAAAAGGGAGGCCTGTTTCCAAGATGGCAAAACAGGAACATCTCTGGTCTGCAGCTCCCAGCAAGATCAATGCAGAAGAGCAGTGATTTCTGCATTTCCAACTGAGGTACCTGGTTCATCTCACTGGGACTGGTTGGAGAGTGGGTGCAGCCCACAGAGGGTGAGCTGAAGCAGGATGGGGTGTCATCTCATGTGGGAAGTGCAAGGGGTCGGGAGATTTACCCTTCCTAGCCAAGGGAAGCTGTGACAGACTGTACCTGGAGAAACTGTACACTCCTGACCAAATACTGTACTTTTCCCACAGTCTTAGTAAGCAGCAGACCAGGATATACTCTCCTGTGCCTGGCTCAGCAGGTCCCATGCCCATGGAGCCTTGCTCACTGCTAGCGCAGCAGTCTGAGATTAACCTGCAACGCAGCAGCTTGATGAGGGGAGGGTCATCCACCATTACTGAGGCTTGAATAGCCTACACTGTAAACAAAGTGGCCAGGAAGCACGAACTGTGCGGATTCCACCACAGCTCAGCAAGGCCAACTACTTTTATAGATTCTACCTCTGGGGGCAGGGCATAGTAGAACAAAAGGCAGCAGACAGCTTCTGCAGACTTAAATGTTCCTGTCTGACAGCTCTGAAGAGAGCAGTGGTTCTCTCAGCAGGCGTACGAGCTCCGAGAATGGACAGACTGCCTCCTCAAGCAGGTCCCTGACCCCCATGTAGCCTGACTGGGAAACACCTCCCAGTAGGGGCCGACAGACACCTCAAACAAGCAGGTACCTCAAACAAGCAGGTACCTCTCTGGGATGAAGCTTCCAGAGGAAAGATCAGGCAGCAATATTTGCTGTTCTGCAGCCTCCACTGGTGATACCCAGGCAAACAGAGTCTGGAGTGGACCTACAGCAAACTACAACAGACCTGCAGCTGAGGGGTCTGACTGTTAGAAGCAATTAACAAACAGAAAGGAATAGCATCAACATCAACAAAAAGGACATCCACACCAAAACCCCATCCGTAGGTCACCAACATCAAAGACCAAAGGTAGATAAAACCACAAAGATGGGGAGAAACCAGAGCAGAAAAGCTGAAAATTCCAAAAAAAAAAAAAAAAAAAAGAGCGCCTCTTCTCCTCCAAAGAATTTCAGCTCTTCACCAGCAAGGGAACAAAATTGGATGGAGAATGAGTTTGACAAACTGACAGAAGTAGACTTCAGAAGGTCGGTAATAACAAAACTTCCCTGAGCTAAAGGAGCACATTCTAACCCATCGCAAGGAAGCTAAAAAGCTTGAAAAAAGGTTAGACGAATGGCTAACTAGAATAAACAGTGTAGAGAAGACCTTAAATGATCTGGTGGAGGTGAAAACCATGGCACAAGAGCTTCATGACGTACGCACAAGCTTTCAATTCGATCAAGTGGAAGAAAGGATATCTGTGATTAAAGATCAAATTAATGAAATAAAGTGAGAAGAAAAGATTAGAGAAAAAAAAGAGTGAAAAGAAACTAACAAAGCCTCCAAGAAATATGGGACTATGTGAAAACACCAAATATACATTTGATTGGTGTACTGGAAAGAGACGGGGAGAATGGAACCAAGTTAGAAAACACTCTTCAGGATATTATCCAGGAGAACTTCCCTAACCTAGCAAGGCAAGCGAACATTCCAATTCAGGAAATACAGAGAACACCACAAAGATACTCCTTGAGAAGAGCAACCCCAAGACACATAACTGTCAGATCCGTCAAGGTTAAAATGAAGGAAAAAAATGTTAAGGGTAGCCAGAGAGAAAGGTTGGCTTACCTACCAACAAAGGGAAGCCCGTCATACTAACAGCAGATCTCTCAGCAGAAACCCTACAAGCCAGAAGAAGTGGGGGCCAATATTCAACATTCTTAAAGAAAAGAATTGTCAACCCAGAATCTCATATCCAGCCAAACTAAGCTTCATAAGTGAAGGAGAGATAAAATCCTTTACAAACAAGCAAATGCTGAGAGATTTTGTCACCACCAGGCTTGCCTTACAAGAGCTCCTGAAGGAAACACTAAATGTGGAAAGGAACAGCTGGTACCAACCACTGCAAAAACATGCCAAATGGCAAACACCATCAATGTTATGAAGAAACTACATCAAGTAACGGGCAAAATAACCAGCTAACATGATAATGACAGGATCAAATTCACACATAACAGTATTAACCTTAAATGTAAATGGACTAAATGCCCAAATTAAAAGACACAGACTGGCAAATTGGATAAAGACTCAAGACCCATTGGTGTGCTGTATTTAGGAAATCCATCTCATGTGCAAAAACGCACATAGGCTCAAAATAAAGGGATGGAGGATGATCTACCGAGCAAATGGAAAGCAAAAAAATAAAAATAAATAAAAAACAGGGGTGGCAATCCTAGTCTCTGATAAAACAGACCTTAAACCAACAAAGATCAAAAGAAACAAAGAAGGCCACTACATAATGGTAAAGGGATCAATTCAACAAAAAGAGCTAACTATCCTAAATATATATGCACCCAATACAGGAGCACCCAGATTCATAAAGCAAGTCCTTAGAGACCTACAAAGAGACTTAGACTCCCACACAATAATAATGAGAGACTTTAACACCCCACTGTCAACATTAGACAGATCAATGAGACAGAAGGTTAATAAGGATATCCAGGACTTGAACTCAGCTCGGGACCAAGTGGACCTAACAGACATCTACAGAACTCTCCACCCCAAAACAACAGAATATACATTCTTCTCAGCACCACATGGCATTTATTCTAAAGTTGACCATATTGTTGGTAGTAAAACGCTCCTCAGCAAATGTAAAAGAACAGAAATCACAACAAACTGTCTCTCAGACCACAGTGCAATCAAATTAGAACTCAGGATTAAGAAACTCACTCAAAACCACACAACTACATGGAAACTGAACAACCTGCTCCTGAATGACTACTGGGTAAATAAAATAATGAAATGAAGGGAGAAATAAAGATTTTCTTTGAAACCAATGAGAACAAAGACACAATGTACTAGAATCTCTTGAACACATTTAAAGCAGTGTGTAGAGGGAAATTTATAGCACTAAATGCCCACAAGAGAAAGCAGGAAAGATCTAAAATCGACACCCTAACATCACAATGAAAAGAACTAGAGAAGCAAGAGCAAACAAATTCAAAAGCTAGCAGAAGGCAAGAAATAACTAAGATCACAGCAGAACTGAAGGAGATAGAGACACAAAAAACCCTTCAAAAAATCAATGAATCCAGGAGCTGGTTTTTTGAAAAGATCAACAAAGTTGATAGACCACTAGCAAGATTAATAAAGAAGAAAAGAGAGAAGAATCTAATAGACACAATAAAAAATGATAAAGGGGATATCACCACCAATCCCACAGAAATACAAACTACCATTAGAGAATACTATAAACACCTCTGTGCAAATAAACTAGAAAATCTAGAAGAAATAGATAAATTCCTGGACACATACACCCTCCCAAGACTAAGCCAGGAAGAAGTTGAATCTCTGAATAGACCAATAACATGTTCTGAAATTGAGGCAATAATTAATAGCCTACCAACCAAAAAAAGTCCAGGACCAGATGGATTCACAGCCTAATTCTACCAGAGGTACAAAGAGGAGCTGGTATCATTCCTTCTGAAACTATTTCAATCAATAGAAAAAGAGGGAATCCTCCCTAACTCATTTTATGAGGCCAGCATCATCGTGATACCAAAGCCTAGTAGAGACATAACAAAAAAAGAGAATTTTAGGCCAATATCCCTGATGAACATCATGTCAAAAATCCTCAAAAAATTACTGGCAAACCAAATCCAGCAGCACATCAAAAAGCTTATCCACGATCAAGTCGGCTTCATCCCTGGGATGTAAGTCTGGTTCACCATATGCAAATCAATAAATGTAATCCATCACATAAACAGAACCAATGACAAAAACCACATGATTATTGATGCAGAATAGATGCAGAAAAGGCCTTTGACAAAATTCAACAGCCCTTCATGCTTAAAAAAACTCTCAATAAACTAGGTATTGATGGAATGTATCTCAAAATGATAAGAGCTATTTATGACAAACCCACAGCCAATATCATAGTGAATGGGCAAAAATGGGAGGCATTCCCTTTGAAAACCCACACAAGACAAGGATGCCCTCTCTCACCACTCCTATTCAACATAGTGTTAGAAGTTCTGGCCAGGGCAATCAGGCAAGAGAAAGAAATAGAGGATATTCGATTAGGAAATGAGGAAGTCAAATTGTCCCTGTTTGCAGATGACATGTTGTATATTTAGAAAACCCCATCGTCTCAGCCCCAAATCTCCTTAAGCTGATAAGCAACTTCAGCAAAGTCTCAGAATACAAAATCAATGTGCGAAAATCACAAGCATTCCTATACACCAATGATAGATGAACAGAGAGCCAAATCATGAGTGAACTCCCACTCACAACTACTACAAAGAGAATAAAATACCTAGGAATCCAACTTACAAGGTATGTGAAGGACCTCTTCAAGGAGAATTACAAACCACTGCTCAACGAAATAAAAGAGGACACTAACAAATGGAAGAACATTTCATGCTCATAGATGGGAAGAATCAATATCATGAAAATGGCCATACTGCCCAAAGTAATTTATAGATTCAATGCTATCCCCATCAAGCTACCAATGACTTTCTTTGCAGAATTGGAAAAAACTACTTCAAAGTTCATATGGAACCAAAAAAGAATCCGCGTTGCCAAGACAATCCTAAGCAAAAAGAACAAAGCTGGAGGCATCACACTACCTGACTTCAAACTATACTACAAGGCTACAGTAACCAAAACAGCATGGTACTGGTACCAAAACAGATATATAGACCAATGGCACAGAAAAGAGGCCTCAGAAACAACACCACACATATATAACCATCTGATCTTTGACAAACTTGACAAAAACAAGAAATGGGGAAAGGATTCCCTATTTAATAAATGGTGCTGGGAAAGCTGGCTAGCCATATGTAGAAAGTTGAAATTGGATCCCTTCCTTACACCATACACAAAAATTAACTCAAGATGGGTTAAAGACTTAAATGTAAGACCTAACACCATAAAAACCCTAGAAGAAAACCTAGGCAATACCATTCAGGACATAGGCATGGGGGAAGACTTCACAACTACACCACCAAAAGCAATGGCAACAAAAGCCAAAATAGACAAATGGAATCTAACTAAACTAAAGAGCTTCTGCACAGCAAAAGAAACTATCATTAGAGTGAACAAGCAACCTACAGAATGAGAGAAAATCTTTGCAATCTACCCATCTAACAAAGAGCTAATATCCAGAATCTACAAAGAACTTAAACAAATTTACAAGAAAAAAAAAAAAAACCCATGAAAAAGTGGGCAAAGTACATGAACAGACACTTCTCAAAAGAAGACATTTATGCAGCCAACAGACATATGAAAAAATGCTCATCATCACTGGTCATCAGAGAAATGTAAATAAAAACCACAATGAGATACCATCTCACGCCACTTAGAATGGCGATCATTAAAAAGTCAGGAAACAACAGATACTGGAGAGGACATGGAGAAATAGGAACGCTTTTACACTGTTGGTGGGAGTGTAAATTAGTTTAACCATTGTGGAAGACAGTGTGGTGATTCCTCAAGGATCTAGAACCAGAAATACCATTTGACCCAGCCATCCAATTACTGGGCATATACCCAAAGGATTATAAATCATGCTACTATAAAGACACATGCACACATATGTTTATTGTGGCACTATTCACCATAGCAAAGACTTGGAACCAACCGAAATGTCCATTAATGATAGAATGGATAAAGAAAATATGGCACATATACACCATGGAATACTATGCAGCCATAAAAAAGGATGAGTTTATGTCCTTTGCAGGGACATGGAGGAAGCTGGAAACCATCATTCTCAGCAAACTATCACAAGGACAGAAAACCAAACACCACACATTCTCACTGATAGGTCGGGGTTGAACAATGAGAACACAAGGACACAGGTCGGGGGACATCACACACCAGGGCCTGTTGGGGGCTGGGAGGCTGGGGGAGGGATAGCATTAGGAGAAATACCTAATGTAAATGACGAGTTGAAGGGTGCAGCAAACTGACATGGCACATGTATACCTATGTAACAAACCTGCACGTTGTGCACATGTACCCTAGAACTTAAAGTATAATAATAAAAAAAAAAAACTAAAAACACACACAAAAAAAAAAAAAAAAAACAAAGGAAACTCCCTATCTCTATGCAGCCATAGTTCTGCTTCTCATTATTTTTCATATAAACTATTTGCTGTAGCTTCCTAATAGTCATTAGGCTATCATAATCATTAAGCGGTTAATTTCTCAAAACGATATACACATGTCCTATCCCTCTCCCAAGCTCAGGTCCCTCCATTTCTCAACACTGCTTATAGTCTTAATAAGATGTTCAAATGCAATGTGAGCTCTCTAACTTTCCCTCATACTCTTCGCAAAGATCTTTGGGTTATCGTCCACCATATTCCTTTTCTCTTCTGCCTAAAAGAGTAAGTTAACCTTTTCTTTGGCAGAATTACTTAGTATCTTACACACAATAAACCATTTGTTTACACCCCTTTTTTTTTTTTTCTTTTTTGAGACAGTGTCTTGTTCTGTCACCCAGGCTGGCACGCAGTGGCACCATCTCGGCTCACTGCAACCTCTGCCTCCCGTGTTCAAGCAATTCTCCTGCCTCAGCCTCCCGAGTAGCTGGGATTACAAGTGCATGCCACCATGCCTGGCTAATTTTTGTATTTTTTAGTAGAGACGGGGTTTCACCATGTTGGGCAGGCTGTTTTCAAACTCCTGACCTCAGGAGTTTGATCCACCTGCCTCAGCATCCCAAAGTGCTGGGATTACAGAGAGCCACCACGTGCAGCCTGTTTACGCCTTTCATCTCTCTTTTCTTCACCTTAAGAAATTTTCCATCAACCAATATATTTTGTTTTCTCTTTCTTCAAAATATCCATGTAAGCCTCTTTTTTCTCTGAGGGATGTTTTTGAAAAAGTCCATAATTGCTACCTCTAGTTTCTCATAATCCACCTCTTTCCAATGCCATATAGTCTAGTTTTACTAGCTTAGCTGAAGCTGTCCTCTTGAATGTCACAAATGACTTCCAAGCCAGCCTTTCCCAGTTGGGTTTACATCAGAGAATTAAACCCTATAGAAAATTATTTCAATTATTTAATAATTCTCTGAAGAGTGGCATATGGCTAGGACTATTTTCCATAAAGTATTCGCCAGCTCTGCAATATTATAGGATCTGTATTAAATCCCTATCCCATATTCCTCATGATCATCCCACTTCTCTGATAAACCCTAACTGATATAAATCAGCTACAGATTTATTTTTGTGACATCTGCCCTGATGATATAGGTCCTGCTGGTCCCGCCAACTTAATATTATAAATCAGTCTTCAGGAGATAAGTCCCTGTTTTTTGTTCTAACTCCCATTTACCAAAGACTACTGAGACATTAAAACCAAACTTTAATTAAGCCACAGGAGAGCATCTGTTTACTTAAGACAATCAAAAAAATTAATAATAACTCCATGTATTTTTCTCATACTCCATTTTCTATTATGAGTAAAGAGCTTCATAGAAACAAACTAAAATCCAAAACTAAAGAATAAAAATTTACCTTTGTTTAAGGTGCACAGTGTACAGTTTCTCATCTATTGGAATAATATAGGATATTTGTTCCTAGAGAATTGAAAACAACTGAGAGTGAAGACAAATTTAATACAAGAAGCAAAACAATAGTTTTATATCAATTAATCTCTTCCAACTATGCTTAAAACATCTTCATTACATTTCTCAGACTATATGTGATTTAAAATCTGCAACAAAACATCAAAAAAATAATATTTACTTATTTTATAATGGACTTTTACTATTTCCACACAAATAAACCCAGTCTAAGGATTGGCATAGGATTAAAAATCTACCTGTAACTAACCTGTAACCTCTTATGAATTAATAGGCCACGCGCTACGCTAAAATACCTATTTAGGTGGCATCATTGGGATAAGAGGATATTCCACATCAGTGAAGCTTACTCTGTCTGTCATAAAAATGATTTAACCATTTTCTTAAAAACTCTCCTAAGATGTATTGCCTTTTCCCTATATTTTAAACAGAAGATTATTGAACAAAATTTAATATTGTCTTTGATTTTATCTCTACTATTTTCAAGTTAGATATGAATGACAATAGGTTGGAATATCTGTAGGTCAGCGAACCTCAGTGATGAGATTTTATACAGCAAAAGGGAACATGTGAAAAGCAAGAGTTAGAGAAACAGAGGAAAAAATTAGTTAAAACATATAAAAATGAAAAGGACACAAATATCAAAACACAGAAAAAGGATAAGCATTCCAGGATCTCTGAAAATAAGAAGCAACCAGGGTACCAAACAGATCACAGAAGAATAAGGCAGGTTGTTGCCAGGTCAGAAATGAAACCAGAGTCAACATCATTGGTGGTAAGTCAACTTGATATCATGTACCCCACGATACGATGTCATGAGGAGAGCACCTCATCTCTACGTTAATCTTCCCTAAAATTCACTGAACATGAGAAAATATCAACAAATCCAAATCAAGGGGTGTTCTACAAAGTACCTGACCTCCTCAGAACTGTCAAGGTCATGAAATTCCAGGAAAGACTGAGAAACAGAGCAAAGGAGTCTGAGAGGGGGGCATGCTGGGTAGTATCGTGGATTGGATCCCAGAACAAAATGGACAGTAGAAGAAAAACAGGTTGAAATCCAGAAATCCAAATAAAGCAGTTTCCTTACTAGTAATGTATCAATATTAATTTCTTGTATTTAATAAATATAATGTATCCATGTAGCTACATAAGAGCTAACATTACAGGAAACTGAGTAAACAGTATATATGGGAACTCTGTAGTCTTTTAGCAATTTTTCCGTATATCTAAAATTCTTCCAAAATTTCAAAAGTTAATTTTTAAAAAAGAAAAAACAGACATAAATTGAGAAAAGGAGCAAAATAGGCATATGGCAAATATAAAGCAGAAGCACCAAAGAGAAAATCCTAATCCTGAAACATCAGAGCATCCTACTTTTAAAATTTGCATTGGTGACACTAGCTCCTTAGTGAGCCTGATCTGAATGTGATAACTGAACACAGATGCTTGAGCATCTTTATTTTTTTATTTTTATTTTTTATTTATTTATTTATTTGTGACAGAGTTTCACTCTTGTTGCTCAGGTTGAAGTGCAATGACGCCATCTCAGCTCATAGCAAATTTTGCCTCCTGGGTTCAAGTGATTCTCCTGCCTCAGCCTCTCAAGGAGCTGGAATTACAGGCATGTGCCACAACGCCCAGTTAATTTTGTATTTTTAGAAGAGACGGTGTTCCTCCATGCTGGTCAGGCTGGTCTCAAACTACCAACCTTAGGTGATCCGCCCGCCTCAGCCTCCCAAAGTGCTGGGATTACAGGCGTGAGCCACCGTGCCCGGCCCCATCTTTATCTTCTTTTAAGGTAGATTTGATATGCAAGCAGTTTCCCTGAGCAGTTCTTAGATGAATATTTTTCTCAAAACCAAAACTTAGTAACCATTATTAGTATCCCAGATAATACTTCTTTTAGCTATACTTTCACTATGGGTGTTATCATGAAATACCTTTGATTTGCAGGCTATATAGAGAAGTTTAGGTAGATCTTTAAAGAATGTAGAGGAGTTGATTAATGGAGGCCATAATTTACTAAACAATTATGGTAAATTTGTGTTTGCCTCCTCAACAAAGAGGTACCAAAACAGTGAGCAGATAAGCACATGTCAAACAGAGAATCTAGGAGAGAAAACTAGAATTTCAGCAGGGAAGGGACAGGGAACCTCTGAGGCCTGGAAGGAAAGGGAAGCAAAGAAGCAGCTGGGCTGGCCAGGATCGGCTGAGAGCCAGGAGAAGTCCCCATTGTAGAGAAGAAGCAAGCGAGAGGTATTCCACGGTCCAGGGTCCCTCCATGAATGCCTGCAATACAAGCCACAGGGGAGCCCCTGAGCCTTCACAGGCCCTGCCTAGCTGCACTCCTGGTGACTAAATTGTTTCAGAGGGAATTCACACTGAGTCCCACTCACCCTTCGATACCCAAGCAGAGGCAGCACAGCCCTATGGTGAAAGACCAGCCCCAGCATATTGCATCCTGCCCTGGGACCCAGAAGACCCATTTCCACAGCCCTGGAGCCCTGCTGACATCCCCCCATGTCCACCCACAGGGCTGCCACAGCGCAATGCCGGCTGAACAAGTGGGGCACCTGGATGCCCAGGTGCCTAGAGGCACCCAGCACTCTAGCCCACAAAGTGTACTACGCCCCAGAGAAGGGGTGATGTAGCACATTGGGAAGACCGCCCCCAGGACAAAGGGAGATGAAGCATGCACTCCCCAGAGCCTGAGAGCCACATGCCTGGGGCTGCCAACACTGACAGCAACCCCACACGCTCCCAGCAGCAGGGCCACTGCATGGTTGCATGGGCCTTCAGTAAGCCTGAGGACCAGCCCGTCCAAACGCAGTCCTTGGGCCTGAGGGCAAGCTCAGGCCACCCCAGCACCACTGGTGCCTACATGCACTATCCAGGGATCTGATATCTGGCAGCCCCATCTGCTACCAGCACCAGTGCCCATGCATGCCTCCCAGGGGCCTGGAAAATGGTCCACCTAGCCTGCCACAACCCCAACCAGTGCCCACCCACATGCACCAGCCAGGAGCCTGGAAACTGGCTGACCTAGCCTACTGCCACCACTAATGGTGTTCACATGCACCACCAGACAGCCTGAGGACTGGCCCACTACTGCCACTGCCACTGCTGGTGTCACATACTGCCTAGGGCCCAAGGCCCCATCCACCTGACCTGCCACTGCCACCACTGCGGACTGGCTTGCCTGGTTCCCCCATCTCCAGTAAAGCCTCGCCACAGTCCCCAGTCACAAACATAGCCTAATCTACTGGGAAACTCACAGACATCACTGATGTTGATTATAGTTGAAGAAATCATGTAGATATTACATCTCTGCACATGACAACAATATCTGCTTCTGATGTGAGTCTCAAGAAGCTTCCAACCGTGGTGGAAGGCAAAGGGGAGCAGATCACATGATGAGAGAGAAAGAAAGAAAGAGGGGGAGGTGCCAGGTCTCAACGAATAGATCAGGAATTCACTAATTACCATGAGGATGCCACTAAGCCATTTGTGAGGGACATCATGACCCAAACACCTCCAATAAGGCCCCACCTCCACCACTGGGGTCCAGTTTCAACATGGGGTTTGGGAGAACAAACATCCAAACAATGGCATGGTCAGAAAAAAAATATTTGAACAAATAATGGCCAAAACCATCCAAAATTTGAGGGAAAACATTAGTCTACACATCTAAAATCTCAGTCAACCTCAAGTAGAAAAAAATACAAGAAGATACACACCAAGATACATCATTTAGTATGTTGAAAGTCAAACATAAAGAGAAAATCTTGAAAATATCAAGAAAATAACTCATCATGTACAAGGAAGCTGCATTAATACAATTAGTGGCAGATTGTTCATTTGTAATAATGTAGGCCAGAAGGCAGTGAAAACATAAAAAGTGCTGAAAGAAAAAAAAAATCTATCAACTAACAATTTTATATCCAGCAAAATCTGTTTTTAAAATAGTGAAATAAAGTCCTGTCTTACAAGAAATACTGAAGAAATTTATTTAGGCTAATAGGAAATAACACCAGATGGTAACTCAAAAAGCAGGTTAATGTGTGAGCTAACATAAAAGACTTTAATAGTTTTTCTAATTTCTCCTTTCAATGTCTTTAAAAGATATAGCACTGTGAAAAAGCAATAATTATGATGATATATATTTGGGTTTAAAAAATATGGATGTAGTAATGTGACAAGAACAGTACAGAGAAGAAAGAATTCCATTATATTGGAGCAAAGTTTCTATATTTTATCAGAAATAAGTATTAATCTAAAGTAAATCACGATATTTAAGATATATTATAATACCTGGATCACCACAAAGAAAATAAGTAGTAAAAATAGCAAAATATTGAGTATAAATTCAACCATATAAATACCTATATTTGATGCAAATGATCTAGAAATCCAAACCAAAAAGCAGAGACAGATTGGTACAATGTATTAAAAACTAACCTCCAATTGGGCCAGGCGCAGTGGCTCATGTCTGTAATCCCAGCACTTTGGGAGGCCGAGGCAGGCAGATCACCTGAGGTCGGGAGTTTGAGACCAGCCTGACCAACATGGAGAAACCCTGTCTCTACTAAAAATACAAAATTAGCCAGGCATGGTGGTGCATGCCTGTAATCCCAGCTACTCAGGAGGCTGAGACAGGAGAATCACTTGAACCCGGGAGGCGGAGGTTGCAGTGAGCCGAGATTGCGCCACTACACTCCAGCCTGGGCAAGAAGAGCAAAACTCCATCTCAAAAAATAAAAAGTAAAAAATAACCTCCAATTACATGCTATCTACAAGGGAAACACCTTACATTCAACACCCAAATAGGTTGAAAATAAAAGAATGGAAATAAATATATTGTAAATAGTAACCTTAAAAAGAAGTTATACTAATATCAGACAATATAGGCTTAAAGACAAGAAATATTGTTAGAAAGAAAGAAGGACATTTCACAAAAGTAAAATCATCGCTGTATCCCAAAGACATAAAAATTATAAGTGCACACACATTAAACACCAAGCCTCAAAATACATGAAAGAACGACTGACAGAATTGAAAGAAGAAATAGACAATTCAATAATCATATTTGGAAACTTAAGTACTCCACTCACAATAATGGAGAGAACAACTAGACAAAAAATCAACAAGCACAAAAAAAATCTTTGAATGAAACTACTGAGGGTCTCATTCTGTCACCCAGACTGGAGTGCTGTGGCACAATCTCAGCTCACTGCAGGCTCTACCTTCTGGACTCAAGTGATACTCCGATACTCCCACCTCAGCCTCCCAGCTAGCTGGGACTTCAGGCATGTGCTACCATGGCTGGAATTTTTTTTTTTTCCCCCGTAGAGATGAGATCTCACTATGTTGCCTAGGCTGGTCTCAAACTCCTGGCCTCAAGAGATCCTCCTGGCTGGGTGTGGTGGCTCTCGCCTGTAATCCCAGCACTTTGGGAGGCTGAGGTGGGCGGATCATGAGGTCAGGAGATCGAGACCATCCTTGCTAACACGGTAAAAGCCCCCTCTCTACTAAAAATACAAAAAATTAGGGCATGGTGGTGGGCGCCTGTAGTCCCAGCTACTTGGGAGGCTAAGGCAGGAGAACGGTGTGAACCCAGGAGACAGAGCTTGCAGTGAGCCAAGATCATGCCCACTGCACTCCAGCCAGGGTGACAGAGCAAGACTCTGTTTCAACAACAACAACAAAAAAGAGATCTGCCTGCCTCAGATCCCAAAAGTGCCGGGATGATAGGCATGATAAATGAAACTATTAGCCAACACAAGCTAACTGACTAACCCAACAACTGCAGAATTCATATTCTTTTTAGTTCATAATTAATATTCTTCATGACTGACCGTATTCTAGGCCACAAAAAAGTCTCAAAAAATAGGCCGGGCGCAGTGGCTCAACCCTGTAATCCCAGCACTTTGGGAGGCCGAGATGGGCGGATCACGAGGTCAGGAGATCAAGACCATCCTGGCTAACACGGTGAAACCCCGTCTCTACTAAAAATACAAAAAACTACCCGGGTGAGGTGGCGGGCGCCTGTAGTCCCAGCTACTCGGGAGGCTGAGCCAGGAGAATGGCGGGAACCCGGGAGGCGGAACTTGCAGTGAGCTGAGATCCCGCCACTGCACTCCAGCCTGGGCAACAGAGCGAGACTCCATCTTAAAAAAAAAAAAAAAGTCTCAAAAAATTAAACTGAAAAGTACACTTTTTGCTTCAATTGAATTAAATTAGAATGAACAAGAGAAAAAATCTAGGAAATCCTCAAAAATCTGAAAATTTAAAAACACACTTCTAAATAACCCATGAATCAAAAAAATTGCAAATACAACTAGAAAATATTTTTATGAAAACAAAAACACACCATAGTGTAATTTATGGAATCCAGATAAAGCAATGTTTGTAGAGAAAAGTGTGGCTTTAGGTATCTATGTAGAAAGAAAAGAAAAGAAGAGAAGAGGAAGGTATCAAATCAATAACTTAAATTTCCACCTTAAGACATTTAAACAATCATAACAAATTAACCAAAAGCAAGCAGAAATAGCAAAAAAAATTAAAGCATAAATAAATGAAAACAGAAAAACAAAGAAAATCAATGAAACAAGATTATTCTTTGAAAAGATCAACAAAATGGACAAACCCTTAACTAGACTGACCAAGAAAAATAATATAAAAGACACAAATTACCAAAATAAGAAATAAAAAGGTACTTCTCTACTGTCCCTTAGAAATTTAAAGTATTATAAGAAAATGTAGGCAGGCAGATCACTTGAGGTCAGGAGTTCAAGACCAGCTAGGTCAACATGGTGGAACCCCATCTCTACTAAAAATACAAAAATTAGCGGAGCATGGTGGCAGGCACCTGTAATCCCAGCTACTTGGGAGGATGAGGCAAGAGAATCACTTGAACCTGGGAGGCAGAGGTTACCATGAGCCAAGATTGTGCCACTGCACTACAACCTAGGTGACAAAGTGAGACTCTGTCTTCAAAAAAAAAAAAAAAAAAAAAGGAAATGTGATGTACAATTTTATGCCAACATATTGGATAACTTAGATAAAATGAATAAATTTCTAAAAAGAAACAAGTTACTAAAACTGAATAAAATCCAAATAGACCTATAACAAAGATTGCACTAGTAATTACAAATCTTCCCAAAAAGAAAGGCCAAGGTGCAGATGAATTTAATGGTGAATGCTATCAAATGTTTAAAGAAATAATATGAATCCATTCACAATTCTTTCAAAATATAGAGAAGAAACATTTCTAAATGTATTCTATGAGGTCGGAATTATGCTGGTTATACAATTATACAATAATTAAATCTAAACATTACAAAAAACAAACTATAGACCAATAACCCTCTTGAATAAAGACACAAAACTCCCTAATGAAATATTAGCAGACAAATTCCAGTGATATATAAAAAGAATTATACACCATTTATCACAGAAATGCAAGAATGGTTTAACATCCAAAAATTAATTCATATAGTACACCACATCAATAAATTAAAGGAAGAAAAACACATGATCATTACAATAAGTGTAGAAAAAGCATTTGACAAAACCTAATAAACATTCACAATAAAATTTGACAAATTTGGAATAGAAGGGAACCTCTTGAACATAATAAAGGCCTTTACAAAAACCTCACTAGTTAAAAACAAATTCAGTGTTAAAAGACTGAGTACTTTCTCCCAAGATAGAAACAAAGCAGAAATGTCCCCCCCCTTACCATTTCCATTCAATAAACTAAAGACATCTAGAAAGAAAAGAAAGAATGAGGCATAAAACAGGATAATGCCATATTTGCAGTGGCATGATCCTGTTTGTAGAAATTCCCAAAGAATCCACCAAAAAAAAGACAAAAAAAAAAAAAAAAAAAAACAGAACCAATGAACAAATTAGGCAAGGTGGCAAGATACATGATTAATAAACAAAAATCAATTTGTATGTGTATTTCCATATATTAGAAACAAACAATCTGAAAAATCAAATTAAAGGAGCATTTCAATTCACAATAGCAAGAAAAATAATAAAATACTTGATGATAAATTTACCAAAACAAGTGGAGGTCCTCCTGTACACTGAAAATTACCCAACGAAGAACCAAGTACCCCCAGGATGAAGAACTGAGCATTTCCAGTCAGGGGATATTGGAGGCCAATATTCAACGTTCTTATAGAAAAGAATTTCCAACCTAGAATTTCATATCCAGCCAAACTAAGCTTCATAAGTGAAGGAGAAATAAGATCCTTTCCAGATAAGCAAATGCTGAGGGAAATCATCACCACCAGGCCTATCTTGTAATAATGCCTGAAGGAAGCACTAAATTTGGAAATGAAAAACTGTTACCAGCCACTACAAAAACACTGAAGTACACAGACCAGGGACACTATAAAGCAACTGCATAAACAAGTTTGCAAAATAATCAGCTAGCATCATGCTAACAAGATCAAATTCACACATAACAATACTAACATTAAATGTTAATGGGCTAAATGTCCCAATTAAAAGACACAGAATGGCAAGCTGGATAAAAAGCCAAGCCCCATCAGTATGCTGTCTTTAAGAGACCTATCTCAAGTGCAAAGACACATAGGCTCAAAATGAAGGGATGGAGGAAAATTTACCAAGCAAACAGAAAACAGAAAAGAGCAGAGGTTACAAACCTAGTTTCCGACAAAACAGACTACAAACCAACAGAGATAAAAAATGACAAAGAAGGGCATTACATGATGGTCAAGGGTTGAATTCAACAAGAAGAGTTAACTATCTTAAACACGTATGCACCCAATACAGGTACAATCAGATTCATAAAGCATGATCTTAGAGACCTACAAAGAGACTTAGACTCCCACAAAATAATAGTGAGAGACTTTAACACCACACTGTCAATATTAGACAGATCATCAAAACGGAAAATTAACAAAGATATATGGGACCTGAACTCAGCTCTTGATCAAGTGGACCTGATAGACATCTACAGAAATCTCAGGATTAAGAAATTCTGTCAAAACCACACAAGTACATGGACATTGAACAACCTGTTCCTGAATAACTGTTGTGAAAATAATCAAATTAAAGTGGAAACCAAGAAGTTATTTGAAACTAATGAGAACAAAGAGACAGCATACCAGAATCTCTGGGACGCAGCTAAAACAATGTTAAGAGGGAAATTCATAGCACTAAATGCCCACATCAAAAAGCTAGAAAGATCTCAAGTTAACAACCTAACATCACAACAAAAAGAACTAGAGAACTAAGAGCAAACAAACCCCAAAGCTAGAAGACAAGAAATAACCAAGGTCAGAGCAGAACTGAAAGAGATAGAGATACAAAAAATCCTTCAAAAAATCAATAAATCCAGGAGCTGGTTTTTTGGGGGAAAAAAAAAAAGATACTATAGATAGACCAGTGGCTTGACTAATAAAGAAGAAAAGAGAGAAGATTCAAATAAACACAATCAGAAATGATATGGGGGATATGGGGAATATCACCACTGACCCCACAGAAATACAAAGAACCATCAGAGAATACTATAAACACCTCTACACAAATAAACTAGAAAATCTAGAAGAAATGGAAAAACTCCTGAACACATACACCCTCTCAAGACTGAACCAGGAAGAAACTGAATCCCTGAATAGACCAGTAACAAGTTCTGAAATTGAGGCAGAAATAAATAGCCTACCAACCAAAAAAAAAGCCCAGGACCAGATGGAATCACAGCTGAATTCTACCAGAGGTAGAAAGAAGAGCTGGTACCATTTCTACTGAAACTATTCTAAACAGTTGAAAAGAAAGAGACTCCTCCCTAACTCATTTTATGAGGCCAGTATCATCCTGATACCAAAATCTGGCAGAGATACAACAAAAAAAGAAAACTTCAGGCCAATATCCCTGATGAACATCAGTGCAAAAATCCTGAATAAAATACTGACAAACTGAATCCACTGCATATCCAAAAGCTTATCCACCAGGATCAAGTAGGCTTCATCCCCAGGATGCCAGGTTGGTTCAATATATGCAAATCAATAAATGTAATTCATCACATAAACAGAACTAAAGACAAAAACCACATGATTATCTCAATAGATGCAGAAAAGGTCTTTGATAAAATTCAATATTGCTTCATGTTAAAAACCCTCAGTAAACTAGGTATTGAAAGAACATATCTCAAAATAATAAGAACCATATATGACAAACCTACAGTCAGTATTATACTAAATGGTCAAAAGCTGGAAGCTTTTCCCTTGCAAACTGACACAGGACAAGGATGCATTCTCTCACTCCAATTCAATATAGTACTGGAAGTTCCGGCCAGGGCAATCAGGCAAGAGAAACAAATAAAGGATGTTCAAATAGGAAGAGAGGAAGTCAAATTGTCCTTATGGTGACATGATCCTATATCTAGAAAACCCCATCCTCTCAGCCCAAAAGCTTCTTAAGCTAATAAGCAACTTCAGCAAAGTATCAGGATACAAAATCAATGTGCAAAAATCACTAGCATTCCTATACACCAACAAAAGGCAAGCAGTGAACCAAGTCATCACTTAACTCCCATTCACAATTGCTACAAAAAGAATCAAATACCTAGGAATACAGCTAACAAGGGATGTGAAGGACCTCTTCAAGGAGAACTACAAACCACTGCTCAAATAAATCAGAAAGGACACAAATGACTGGAAAAACATTCCATGCTCATGGATAGGAAGAATCAATATCATGAAATGGTCATACTAATTTATGGCCTACATAAAGTAATTTATAGATTCCATGTTATTTCCATTAAACTACCATTGACATTCTTCACAGAGTTAGAAAAAAAACTATTTTAAGATTCATATGGAACCAAAAAAGAGCCCAAAGAGCCCAAATAGCCAAGACCTGAACTCAGCTCTGGATCAAGAGCTGAGCAAGAAGAAAGAAGCTGGAGGCATCATGCTACCTGACCTCAAACTACTATAAGGCTACAGTAACCAAAACAGCATGTTACTGGTACAAGAACAGACACATTGACTAATAGAACAGAATAAAGAACTCAGAAATAAAACTGTATGCCTACAACCATCTGATCTTTGACAAACCTGACAAAAACAAGTAATGGGGAAAGGATTTCCTATATAAAAAGTGGTGCTGAGAGAACTGGCAAGCCATATGCAAAAAATTTAAACTGGACCCCTTCCTTACACCCGATACAAAAGTTAATTCAAGATAGATTAAAGACTTAAATGTAAAACCCAAAATAATAAAAACTCTGTAAGAAAATCTAAGCAATAGATTTTCTTAGATCTATTCATACCTCAGGAGAGAGGTATGAATAAAGATTTCATGATGAAAACACCAAAAGCAATTGCAACAAAAATTGACAAATGGGATCTAATTAAACTAAAAAGCTTCTGCAGGGCAAAAGAATCATCAGAATGAACAGACAACCCATGGAATGGGAGAAAACTTTTGCAATCTACTCACTGTACACTAAAAATTACCAGATGAAGAATCAAGTACCCCCAGGATGAAGAACTCATTCTAGCACCAATTCCAAGTTCAAAATCCCATCTAAATATCACTTAAATCAGGTATGGTTGAGATTCATGTTATGATTCGTCCTGAGGCAAAATTCCTCTCCAGTTGTGAACCTGTGAAACCAGACAAGTTATGTGCTTCCAAAGTACAACAGTAGGACAGGCACAGAATAGCTATTCCCATGCCAACAAGGAGAAATCAGAAAAAAAAGAAAGGGGTGACAATCCCAACAAAGTCCAAAACCTAGCAAGACAGATTCCATTAGATCTTAAGGTTCAAGAATACTCTTCTTTGACAGGATGCTCTACCCTGCTGGGCCCACTTGGACAGCAACTCTCCCATGGCCCAAGGGACTGGCCCCATCCCTTCAGCTCTGTAAAGCGGCCCTGACCTCACAGCTCTGGGTGACAGCCTTGTTCCTGGTGTAATAAACAGTGACATCCTAGCCTACTGAAACCAAGGAGGTGGCCCTACTCTCTGAAACCAAAGAGAATGCAGCCTTGCCTCCCGGGCCTGTAGCAGGAGTGGCAGCCCTGATGATCTCTGAATTGCTTTCAGGGTCATTCTTCTCTTTTTCTTTTTTTATTATACCTTAAGTTCTGGGGTTCATCTGCAGAACGTGCAGGTTTGTTACATAGGTATACATGTGCCATGGTGGTTTGCTGCACCCATCAACCTGTCATCTACATTAGATATTTATCCTAATGCTCTCTCTCCCTTAGTCCCCCACCGGCTGACCGGCCCCAGTGTATGATATCCCCCTCTCTGTGTCCATGTGTTCTCATTGTTCAACTCCCACTTATGAGTGAGAACATGCGGTGTTTGTGAAGGATGATGCATGTTTGAAGCCAGACAACTCTATTGTCCTATCCTGTAGAATCCCAGAAGTTAAACAGCCTTCCTTCATTCTATCCAATTTTCTCTGTTCCCTTTAGTTCCAGCTGGCAGTGTTTCTGCTGATGTAATCCCATCTCTGATCCTGGCTTCAGCTGACATGGCAGATTAAATTATTGGGAATCTTTTTATTGCCTGATTGTCCAGCTACACCTTTGATATTCTTTCCAAAACATGATTTCTCATTTTAAAAAATACAAAGTAGGCTGAAAATTTCTCAAATCTTCATTTTCTTGTTCCTTTTTGCTTAATAATTCCTTCCATTTACCACTCTCCTCTTGCATTCTGCATTTTACTATAAGCGGTGATGACAAAACAAGCCTCATCTTCAGCATTTTGCTTAGAAATCTCCCTGGCTAAATAACCAAGGCTGTCCCCCACAATTTCTACCTTCTACAAAAGACTAAAACACAATTCAGCCAAGTTCTTTGCCACTTTTTAACGAGGATCTCTTTCCTCCAGTCTCCAATAACGTTTCTCATTTCCGTCTGTGACCTCACCAGAAACACTTTTTTTTTGTTGTTGTTGTTGTTGTTGTTGTTGTTGAGACAGAGTCTTGCTCTGTCACCCAGGCTGAAGTGCAGTGGCCCAATCTCAGCTCACTGCAACCTCCACTTCCTGGATTCAAGCAATTCTCCTGCCTCAGCCTCCCGAGTAACTGGGACTACAGGTTCCTGCCACCACCTCAGGCTAATTTTTGTATTTTTAGTAGAGACGGGGTTTCACCATATTAGCCAGGTTGGTTTTGAACTCCTGACCTCAGGTAATCAGCCTTCCAAAGTGCTGGGATTACAGGTGTGAGCCACCATGCCCAGCCCAGAAACACCTTTAATGTTCATATTTCTACCAATTCTATTCTGTTCATAATTATATATATATTCTCCAAGACTATAAAAGCTTTCTCTGTAAGTCTTTTCTTTCTGATCCTTCATTAGAATTACCTTTAGCATCCATATTTCTACCAGCCATTCCTTCAAGGCAATCTAGGCTTTTTCTTAGCATGTACTTCACCAGTCTTCTAGCCTCTACTCTTCACTCAGTTCCAAATTCACTTCAACATTTTTAGGTATTTGTTAAAGCAGCACCCCACTTCACAATACCAAAATCTGATTACTCTGCTCAGGTTACCCAAACAAAATGCCACAGACGAGGCGGCTTAAACAACAAAAATGTATTTTCTCACAGTTATGGAGGCTAGAAGTCCAAGATAAAGGTGCCAACAGGGCTGATTTCTGGTGAGGCCTCTCCTCTTGGCTTCCAGACAGCTGCCTTCTTGTTGTATCCTTTCATGACCTTCACTTTGTATGCATGAACCCCTAGTATATTTCCTCTTCTTGTAAGTACACCAGTCCTATTAGATTAATTAAATCCCAGCCTTATGACCCCATATAACTTTAATTATGTCCATAAGGCCCTTGATCTCATGTAGCCTTAATTACCTCCATAAGGCCCTATCTCCAAATATAGTCACATTAGGGGTTAGGGATTCAACATATGAACTTTGAGGGGCCACAATTCAGTCCATAACAGAGATTTAGATGCAAAACCAAAAACAAGATCCATTAAAAAAAAATTTGATAAACTGAATGTCATCAAAATTGAAAATGTTTGTGTTTCAGAAAATACCACTGAGAAAAATGAAAAAGCAAGCCAGAAATTGGGAGAAAATAATTCCAAATGAGATACCTGATGGAGAACTTGTGTCCAGAATATATAATGAATTCATAGAACTCAAAAATAAATAAACAACTAAATTTTAAAATAGGAGAATAATTTGAGTAGACGTTCCACAGAAAATACATATAAATGGCTATTAGGCTCCTTAAAAATACTCAACATAATTATTCATTAAAGAAATGCAAATAGAAGCCACAATTACATACCACTACACTCCCACTACAATAGCTTTAATCCAAAAGACAGAAAACGTCAAATGTTCACAAGTATGTGAAAAAACTGGAACACTCAAAAATTGCTGATGTGACATGTAAATTGGTACAGTCACTATGGAAAACAGTGTAGCAATTTCTAAAAATGTTAAACACAAACTTACCATGTGCCCAGCAATTTCACTCCTAAGAATCTACCCAAGGGAAAATACATGTCCATATGTGAATGCTCATAAAAGAATTATTCATAATACTCAATATCGGAAAACAATCCAAAATCCATCAACTGGAGAATGAGAATGGATAAGCAAAATGTGGTATATCCACATTTAAGAAATAAAAAATCATAACCTGATAAATGCTACAAAATGGATAATCCTAAGTGAAAAAAAGTCTAATACAAAAGCTTACATATTGCATGTTGCCATTTATATAAAATGCCCCTAAAGAGGCAAATACATAGAGACAGACAAGAGATCAGCGGTTGCCAAGGGCTGGAGAAGAACTACAAATGTGCATAAGGGATCTTTTTAGGGTTGATAGCAACATTCTACAATTGGACTGTGGTAATGTTTGTACAATTCTATTTATGTACTGCTGTAATAATTGTTGAGCTGGATGCTTAAAATGGGTGAATTCTGTGGTGGTGTAAATTGCACCTCAACAAAACCGTTAAAAATAGAATGTTACCAAAAGATTGGTCACTTACAAGCAAATCTTGCTTAATCATATTTCTTTTTTTTTAATCGCCTAAGACAACTAGCATATAGCTATGCACATGACAAGTCTAGAGAAATAGTTGCTAAATAAATCAAAGAAAAAAATAAATTATTTCCCTTTCTAATAAAAATAGTAGAATAAAAGGTTTCTTGTCTGAGAATTGTTAGATGTAGAGGTGGAGGTTGAGAAAGAGGCTTTATTGAAAAGAAATTTTAGACATTTTGGAGAAAATTATTCTCTTTGTGCTGATGTCCTAGATATCACTCAGATAAAACACTTAATTCTACATTCTCTTCTATATGTAAACTTAAAAGAAAATTTACCATAAGAAAATGACAAACGTTTAAAAAATACAGAACATTCTAATTTACCTATTTGCTTTTACCATCAAAGCTTTTAATTCCTATCAGTAGAAATACAAGAGATATTATATTCATATTAAAATAGGCTTGACATATTTCATAGCTATATAATAAAAATAAGAAATTTCATATAAACATTTAGGTTGTGAAAAAATATCTCTTACGTATTCTATTTCTGAACTGTCACTTGTATTTGTTTGGATTTTCTCTGGAATTACGATTTGTAGAAGTGAATTTTGAAAACCTAAAGAGATTTAAAAAAAAAGTTAGTACCCTTGCCTTAAATTTGACTAAATATCTGTTCAATTTCTTTCATAAAGATTACTTCTTGTGCAGGTATGGGTGGCTCATCACTCTGTACTTCTATATAAAGCTTGAAAACACTTACTTTGAAAAACAGACAAGGTACTTATGAAAGAACAAAAAAGGATAAGGGAAGAGGTATTCAGCTGGCATGAAATGTGTGGTTCCTGAAGAAAACAGAAAATATACACCAAAAAGCCCAAAGACATACTTCAAAAAAATTTTCCTGAAATAAAAGATTCAAAACAATAGACTAGAAAGTATACTGTATTTCAGGAATAACCGATCGTTACTTTAAACTGAAACATATTCTACTGAAATTGTTGGGTTTCCAAGATAGAATTCCTTGAAAATATGATAGAAAGAAAAAAAGGAAAATCATGTTATATATAAAGGGAGATAAGCAAGCTGGCTTGAGAATTTTTACAACAGTATTCAATGGTAAAAGACTAAAGAACAATGTCTAAAAAAGAACTTTAAGAAAAGACAGTGAAGACCCTATAAATGTATACCCAGTAAAAAGGCCATTAAATATAAAGGCAAAAGAGAGATATTTACAAGCAAAACTCAAAAAGAAAAAAAAGTTCACATGAGTCTATCACAAAAGTCAGAGATATTTCTCCCAATAAAAATATCAGCAGAGTTGTGGTAAAATGCCTAACAGTGAGAACAAAATAATCGTAACTATAGACTAAAGGCTAAAACAACTGTGGGAATCATAGTTATATAACAGATGCAAATGTTAAAAGCTCTGGTTACATAAACATAATATATACAACTTCAGTAACTCTAGCAGAAGAGGAAGATCATATAAGCGTACCGATTTCCTTAAATCTGCTTAACAGGGCCAGGTGCGGTGGCTCACGCCTGTAATCCCAGCACTTTGGGAGGCTGAGGCAAGTGGATCACGAGGTCAGGAGTTCCAGACCAGCCTGGCCAACATGGTGAAACCCCATCTCTACTAAAAATACAAAAATTGGCCGGGTGGCATGCACCTGTAGTCCCAGCTACTCACGAGGCTGAGGCAGGAGAGTTACTTGAACCTGGAGGTGGAGGTTGCAGTGAGCCGAGATCACACCACTGCACTCCAGCCTGGGTGCCAAAGTGATACGCCGTCTCAAAAAAAAAAAAGGAAAAGAAAAAAAAATCTGCTTAACAGTGTGATCCAAAAAATGTGACTTAAACCTAAAAACAAGCAATATAAGTAGAAACTGTTCAGTGACATAAAGGTACAGAAAAATTAAGATTAAAAGTAACCATAGTCAGCCAGACATGGTGGTTCACACCTGTAATCCCAGCACTTAGGGAGGCCGAGGCAGGTGGATCACCTGAGGTCAAGAGTTCAGCCTGGGCAACACAGGGAAACCCCATCTCTACTAAAAATACGAAAATTAGCTGGGTGTGGTGGCACATGCTTGTAATCCCAGCTACTCGGAAGGCAGGAGGATCGCTTGAACCCAGCAGGCAGAGATTATCGTGAGCCAAGGTCATGCCACTGCACTCCAGACTGGGCAACACAGAAAGACTCTGTCTCAAAAAAAAAAATTAACCATAATCATTAAATGCCACAACTAACATCATACTGAATGGGGAAAAGTTGAAAGCCTTTCCTCTAAGAAGTAGAACAACACAAGGATGCCCACTCTCACCACTCCCATTCAACATAGCACTGGAAGTACTAGCCAGAGCAATCAGGCAAGAGAAAGAAATAAAAGGCATCCAAATAGGAAGAGAGGAAGTCAAACTATCTCTCTTCACAGACGACATGATTCTATACCTAGAAAACCCTACAGTTTCTGCCCAAAGTCTCCTAGATCGGATAAGCAACTTCAGTAAAGTTTCAGGATACAAAATCAATGTACAAAAATCACTAGCATTTCTATACACCAGCAACAGCCAAGCCGAGAGCCAAATCAAGAACATGATCCCATCCAAAATAGCCACAAAAAGAACAAAATACGTAGGAATACAGCTAACCATGGAGGTGAAAGATCTCTACAAGGAGAACTACAAAACGCTGCTCAAAGAAATCAGAGATGACACAAACAAATGAAAAAACATTCCATACCCATGGATAGGAAGAATCAATATTGTTAAAAGGCTCATATTGCTCAAAGCAATGTACATATTCAGGGCTATTCCTATCAAACCAACAATAGTTTTTCACAGAGTTAGAAAAAACTATTCTAAAATTCATATGGAACCAAAAAAGAGCCCAAATAGCCAAAGCAATCCTAAGCAAAAAGAAGAAAGCAAGAGGCCTCCCACTACCTGTCTTCAAACTATATACTACAAGGCTACAGTAAGCAAAGCAGGATGGTACTGGTACAAAAACAAACACATAGACCAATGGAACAGGTTAGAAAACTCAGAAATAAAGTCACATACCTATAACCATCTAATCTTTGACAGTCAACAATAACAAGCAATGGGGAAAGGACTCTCTATCCAATAAATGGTGCTGGGATAACGGGCTACTCATATGCAGAAGACTGAAACTGAACATTTTGCCATATTCAATAATCAATGTAAGTTGGATTAAAGACCTAAATGTGAAACTTAAAACTATAAATACCTTAGAAGAAAACCCAGGACATGCCATTCTAGACATCTTTGACTTGGCAAAGCTTTCATGATGAAGACTCCAAAAGCAATTGCAACAAAAACAAAAGTTGAGAAGTGGGACTTCATTAAACTAAAGAACTTCTGCACAGCAAAAGAAATTACCAACCAAGTAAACAGGCAACCTGCAAAATGCAGAAAATATCCACAAACTATGCCAACAAAAGTCTAATATCTGGACTCTATAAGAAGCTTAAACAATTCAACAAGCAAGAAACAACCCCATTAAAAAATGGGCCAATGACATGAACAGATGCTTCTCAAAATAAAACATACATGTGGCCAACAAGCATATGAAAAACTTATCATCAGAAAAATGAAAGTCAAAACAACAGCGACATATCATCTCACACCAATCAGAATGACTTATTAAAACAAAAAATAATAGATGTTGGCAAGGTTGCAGAGGGAAGAGAATGCTTATACACTGCTGGTGAGAATGTAAATTAGTTCATCCACTGTGAAAAGTAGTATGATTTTTCAAGGAACCTAAAACAGAACTCCCATTTGACCCAGCAGTCCCATTACAGAGTGTATACCCAAGGGAATATAAATCGTTCTACCATAAAGACACATGCACATGTATATTCATTGCAGCACTTTTCACAATAGCAAAGACATGGAATCAACCTAGATATCCATCAGTAGTGGACTGGAAAAAGAAAATGTTGTATATATACACCATGGAATACTATACAGCCATAAAAAATGAAATCACGTCCTTTGCAGCCACATGGGTGCAGCTGGAGGCTACTATCCCAAACAAATTAACACAGGAACAGAAAACCAAATACCGCATATTCTCACTTTTGAGCGGAGGCTAAACAATGAGTACACATGGATGCAAAGAGTGGCACAATAGAACCAGAACTTACTTGAAGGTGGAAGATGGGAGGCGGGAGAGAACTGAAAAACTACTTCTCAGATACTATGCTCACTACCTGGGTAATGAAATCATTTGTACACAGAACCCCAGTGACACTCAATTTACCCATATAACAAATCTGCACATGTACCGCCGAACCTAAAATTAAAGTTGAAAGAAAAAATAAAACTTATAAAAAAATTTTTAAACATGATTCCTTGCTTTGACTGGGAATCATGGAATTCTGAAGTGGCAGACAATGGATGTCAGACACTTGACTCTCAGAGACAGGTGAGCACAGTTACCAGAAGAAGCCTCAAGGACAGTCTGAAAAACAAAATGCTTTCACCTACAGAGGTCCTTGGTAGTATCTAACTGGTCACAGAGTCCCTAGAAATGAACTAGATGAGCAGGCTAGTCAAGAAAATTCTAGCTTGTGGTGCACAGAAACTGATGCAATCACCACGAGGACTCACAGCCTCTTCCCTGGTTCCTATACCTGACCCAGTTCAAAGGCTTGCAGCCTTTTCATTGAGGAGTGAGAGAGTCCTCTTTAGGAAGGACCTTGCCATGCGACCACAGGAATGTGCTGGGAATCTTCCCCTGCAGCCTCCTCCATAGTGTCCTGTGTCCTTTTACCATGATGACTATGCCCTGGGGAGGGGAAATAGCCAGACTTTCAGGGAGTATTATTTACTGCCTCTGAACTAACACTAATCCTGAGGACTCAAAATACCAGCATGGTCCATTGATCAGAATAGGGACTTACATAGATCAAGGGATAAATTGTGACCTGGATCCATCAATGATGAACGAAATTATAGTTTTTGTGAAATGAAGTAGCTCGTTGAAATTAAAGTCTCATTACTTAGTTCATGTGAAACTATAGTTGATTAGTGAAAAAAATATAGATTCCAATGTGTTGATTTGTTGAAACAAATCAACACGGCTCCCAATACCTAATATGCAGTTATTGACCTGGCAAATGTTATTTTCAATTGCAGTCAGCAATGGTGACAAATGCCTTTATCTGACAAGAGCAATAATACATTTTTCACCACCTTTCCTTCAAGCTATCAACTGTCCTGTCATAGCACAGAGGGACACTGGCCATTTTGATTTCCCATTAGAACATCATGCTGGTCAAGTTGCATGTGAAAGACATCATGCTAATATATTTAGTGAGCAAGAAGTAGCAAGTGCCCTAGATGTTTTAGTAACATACATGTATGCCGGAATGTGGTAGAACCTATGGAGGTGTAAGGGATAGTTACAACCCCGACGTTTCTTGGGGTCCAGTGGTTGCAGCATGCTGAGATATCCTGTACAAAGTGAGATGCTAGTGGCTACACTTTGCATAGCCCACCACAAAAAAAAAAAAGAGTCACAACGCGTGGCAGGCCTTTCTGAGTTTTTGAATTCAGAGATAATACATACTGTTTTGGGGTGTGAAAGCCTGAATCATTCATCAGGTGACTGGTAAAGCTGTCAAAATCGACTGGGATCCAGCGCAAGAGAAGACTCTGCAGCAATTTCAAGATACAGATGGCACTGCCCTGCCGCTTCAGTGTTATGACACAGGACACCCTGCAGTACCCACTGTACTGACACTCATAATGTTACTCAGGTGGCTGCAGTCATCTGGCAGCTCGCCTAGGCCTGGAGAGACTAAGACGACCCCATTCATGTCTTTTGACTGAATGGCCTAGGTTGAGTCATCTCCATTTCACATACCCTCTTATCGTCCTAGTCTAGGATTCTCCATGTAGCAGTCAAGACACTGCTTCAAGAGAGCAGAGAGGAAGCTGCAAGGCCTCTTGAGGCATAGACTTGGCAGTCTCACAACTCACTTCTACCACATTCAAATGGCCGGAGCAAGTCATGAGGCCAACCAGATTCAGAGAATGAAGAAATACATTCTACCTCTCAATGGGAGGAATGACAAAGAAATGTTGCAAAAAGGAAGCAAACACAAGGATGAAGGAAGTGTTAAGGCAACTTGATGTCTTTGCAAACAATCAATTTAACACATGTGATATGGCTTTCCACTGTTACCAGTCTGTGCATTTCATCGTTAATTATTGGTGCCCACATCTCTATAAATAGTCCCATAGCTAAACTCTCTTTATTTAAACCCTTTCAGTGTATCCTCAGTCTCATGACAGGTCTCTAACGGAGACCTACCTGTGTACTTTGGGAGCGAGGGGGCAGTGATAGTTTAACGTCTACTACTACATTCATGATGTTCTAATAGGAAATCAAAACGGTCAGCGTCCCTCTGTGCTATGACAGGAGAGTTGACAGCTTGAAGGGAAGGTGGTGAAAAATGTATTATTCTTTTCAGATAAAGGTATTTGTCACCATTGCTGACTGCAATTGAAAATAACATTTGCCAGGTCAATAACTGCATATTAGGTATTGGGAGCCGTGTTGATTTGTTTCAACAAATCAACACATTGGAATCTATATTTTTTTCACTAATCAACTATAATTTCACATTAAATTTTGCATTTCAATTAAATGGGGGAATGATGTAATATCAGTATTCATTATCCATTTGGAAAAATGCAAATATAGTTTCCTATCTAGCACCACAATGTGGATTATAAGACTTCATGTACAAAGTTACAAAACTATTAGAAAGACTGAAAGGCTAAATTTTCTAAAGTTGTAAAATAACTTTAAGAAAGTATGGGAAACTATTTGTTTTAATCATTGTACCAAGGGAAGCCTTCATAAGGAAAAAAAAAATGCAGAAGCCATAAGAAAGTGTTGATAAACTTAGCACAAAAATCAGGATATCACAAATAAAAAGATCAATAACACATTGAAGAAAACTTGTGCAAGATATAGAAAAAATAAAATGATTAATCTCCAAAATATATAAAAATAGATGATATACATAAATGTATACAATATGCTTTCATCATTTATAATTTACTTCAAAAGGACCATGTATATTTATACATATTTATATCTAAGTGTCTAGAGAAAAGTCCAGAAAGAGCACCATCAAACTGATAAAACAGTCGTTTTCTTTAAAAGTATAGTAAAATTGACAACCAGGAAAGATGGTAATGTATAGGGCAGCCTCTTTTACTTGATTTTGAATGTAATCACATATTACCAAATAAAAATTATTAACAAGTTTACAATTATTTTTAAAGTTCCAGGATTTAGATCCAGAAATCTGTATGTTTAGAAATATCCAGAGATTATTCTGAAGCAAAGCCAAATTTGGCCTCAACTATCCCACTTTAGGAAAAGACTGATACATAAATGCGTATGTCACTTCAAAAATCTAGTAGGTATCACAGTTTTTACACTAAATTTAGGCAAAGCCTCAGAATCATTTTCAACAAAACATTGTAGGTAGTCACTGCCACTCCATCAGATGTCAGCGTTTCCCAACTTGTTCTTTTCTTTTTTTTTTTTTTTTTTTTGTTGTTGTTGTTGTTGTTGTTGAGACAGAATCTTGCTCTGTCGCCCAGGCTGGAGTGCGGTGGCATGATATTGGCTTACTGCAACCTCTGCCTCCCAGGTTTAAGTAATTCTCCTGCCTCAGCTGGGATTACAGGCATGTGTCCCCACGACCAGCTAATTTTTGTATTTTTTTGGTAGAGATGGGGTTTCACCATGTTGGCCAGGCTGGTCCTGAACTCCTGGCCTCAAGTGATCCACCCGCCTCGGCCTCCAAAAGTGCTGGAATTACAAGCACAAGCCACCATTCCCAGCCTCTTCCCAATTTGTTCTATGTCAAGGCAATCCCAGTCAAAATTCCAGCAAGCTATTTTGTGGATATCAACCAACATATTCTACTGTTTACATGAGGAGGTAAAAGACCCAGAATAGCCAATTCATTATTGGGGCATAACAAAGTCCAGAAGAGGAAATGGACATACCTATACCATTGGGCCTAACATTTTCCTTTGTAAGTACATATCCAAGAGAAATGAAAACATATGTCCACACAAAAACTGGTACATGAATGTTCCTAGCAGCATTATTCCTAACAGCCAAAAGTTGGAAACAATCAAATGTCCATCAACTGATGAATCAGTAAACAAACGGGTGAATATATACAATGAAATATTATTCAGTCACAAAAAGGAATGAACTTCTAGTGCATTCTACAATAGAAATGAACCTTGAAAACATTATGCAAGTGAAATAAGCCAGACAGAAAAGGTCATGTTTTGTATGATTCCATTTATACCCAGAATAGGTAAATCCAAAGGGACAGTGGTTGCCAGGTAAATCCAAAGCAGATCAGTGGCTGCCAGGGGCTGGAAGGAGGAGGACATGAGGAGTGATTGCTCAATGTGAAAATGCCATCCCCAAATTGCTGAGCAAGACCCCTCAGCTGACGGGACCATCAGCAGTTTGGAGTTGGCATTTTCCTTTGAAAGTTTAAATTCTCTCTTCTGAGTTATAATAAAAGAGACAGCCAGGATTTCTTGCACTTGTAGTTATGCATATAATTTATAATATGACAGCATTAATAACAGAAGTTCTCATTCATTGCTAGGGGGAATGCAAATGGTACAGCCACTTTGGAAGACAGTTTGGCAGTTTCTTTAAAAACTAAATATACACTTATCATATGATCCAGCAATAGCATTTCTTGGTATTTACCCAAATGAGTTGAAAACTTATGTCCACACAAAAACCTGCACATAGATGTTTATAGAAGCTTTATTCATAACTGCCAAAGCTTAGAAGCAACCAAGATGTCATTTGGTAGGTAAATGGATAAATAAACTGTGGTAGATCCAGACAATTGAATATTATTCAGCACTGAAAATAAATAAGCGACCGGGCGCAGTGGCTCATACCTGTAATCCTAGCACTTTGGGAAGCCAAGGCAGGTGGATCACTTGAAGTCAGGAGTTCGAAACCAGCCTGCTCAACATACTGAAACCTCATCTCTACCAAAAATACAAAAAAATTAGCTGGGCATGGTAGCAGGCACCTGTAATCCCAGCTATTTGGGAGGCTGAGGCAGGAAAATTGCTTGAAACCAGGAGGTGGAGGTTGCAGTGAGCCAAGATCCTGCCACTGCATTCCAGCCTGGGCAACAGAGTAAGACTCCATCTCAAAAAAACAATTAAATAAATAAATAAGCTATCAAGCCATGAAAAGGCATGGGAGAACCTTAAATGCACATTATTAAGTAAAAAAAAATTCCATCCAAAATGGCTACATATTATATGATTTCAAATACTTGACATTCTGGAAAAGGCAAAACTATGAGGACTAATGAGATGAGTTGTTGCCAGCGGCAGTGGGGAGGGAGGGATAAATAAGCAGAACACACGGGATTTGTAGGGTGGTGAAACTATTCTGTATAATACTACAATGGTGGATGCATGTCATTGTACATTGTCAAAACCACAGAATGTGCAACGTGGAGAATGAACCCTAATGCAAACTGTGGACTTTGGATGATAACAATGTGTCAGTGCAGGCTCAGTTGTAACAAATGGATCCATGGTGCCAGATGTTGATAGTGGGAGAAATGCATATTTGGGAACAGGGGCTATATGGGAACTCTTTCAGCTCAATTATGCTATGAACCTAAAACTGCTCTAAAAAATAAAGTTTATTAATATTTTTAATTTTATTTTATTTTTTGAGATGGAATTTTGCTTTTGTCACCCAGGCTGGAGTGTGATGGTGCCATCTCAGCTCACTGTAACTCCCGCCTCCTGGGTTCAACCAATTCTCCTGCCTCAGCTTCCTGAGTAGCTGGAATTACAGGCACGTGCCACCACATCTGTAATTTTTATATTTTTAGTAGAGACGGTCGGGGCTTCGCCATATTGGCCAGGCTGGTCTTGAACTCCTGACATCAGGTGATCCACCCTCCTCAGCCTCCCAAAGTGCTGGGGTTACAGGCATGAGCTATTATGCCCAGCCCTATTAATATTTTTTAAATGGTTAGATGGAAATTTTATTTTACAAAAATTTAAATTTTTTTTAAAAAATAATACATTCAAAAATACATGGATAACATACCAGAGTTCAAGATAGATAATGGATTAATACAGCATGCTAAGAAAAGTTCATTGTTATGTTCTACATTGCAACTAAACTTCACCATTGCTCAACTTTTGTTGTAGTACACAAAGAATACATACCTTCAATGATCTGAAAAAAGGTATTAAGGTATTTCTTCCTTTTCCAACTATATAGGCTAGATTTTCTTCAGATATTTCACACAAAATATACAGCAACAGATTGACTGCAGAAGCAGAAATGAGAAGTAGCTGTCTTCTATTAAAGCAGACATTAAAGAGATTCACAAAAATGTTGCTCTTCTCATATTTTTTGTTTTGGAAAATATAGTTATTTTTATTTTGAAAATGTGATACGTATGTTAACATGTAAAAGACATATTACTTTCCTTTTTTTTTTTTTTGAGACAGAGCCTCCCTCTGTCACCCAGGCTAGAGTGTAATGGCACGACCTGCTTCACTGTAATCTCCACCTCCCCGGTTCAAGTAATTCTCCTGCCTCAGCCTCCTGAGTATCTGGGATTACAGGCACGCACCACCACACCTGGCTAATTTTTTTTTTTTTTGTATTTTAGTAGCGATGGGGTTTCACCATGTTGGCCAGGCTGATCTAGAACTCCTTGACCTCACTCAGGTGATCCACTTGCTTCAGCCTCCCAAAGTGCTGGGATTTCAGGCGTGAGCCACCACACCTGGCCATTACTTTCATTTTTAGTGAATGAGATACACATTCTTACATTTCTACTTTAATTTCCAATATGTTAAACATTGATATAAATCCACATAAACAAAAGCTCTTTGAGAATCTCAATAATTGTTCATGTATAAGAGAGTTCTGAACCCAAAAACTTTGACAATCACTGCATTAAAGTTTTGTACGTTATGAACTGAATGTATCCCACAAAAATCTATGTTGAATCCCTAACCCCCAAGGTGACAGTATTTGGTTATGGTCTTTGGGAGGTAACCAGGGTTTCAGGCATAGAGCGGGACCCTCATGATGAGATTCGTGCCCTGATCAGACATCAGAGAATTTGCTCCTGCTCTCTCTTTCCTTGTACACAAAGAAAAGGTCCTGTGAGTATGCAGGGAGAAGGTAGCTGTTTACAAGCCAGGAAGAGAACCCTCACCCCAGTCTAACCAGGCTGACACCCTGGCCTTGACCACACCTCTGCTACGCTGCAGAGGTAATTGTGGCAGGATAGGAAGAAGAGTAGGAAGAGTTCTCAAAAATTTACGTATCACCAGGGAGGCTTACATGCAAGTAAAATGTTCTGATATGCCCTTATTTTCCTCCTCTTATTACATACTATTCTGAATCTTGTCAGCCAGAGTCAGTACATGGCCTGTCTTACTTCCTCCCTCTCCACAGTGTTCCATTTGCATTGTTTGGAGGTAACCACAGTTTATTTAGCAGTTCTCTTACTAATGAACTTTTATAGTTTTTCAATCACTTTGCTGTTAAGTACTATATTAGTCAGCTCCCACTGCCATAACAAAATAGTGTAGACTGCATGGCTTAAACAACAGAAATTTAGTTTCCTCATAGTTCTGGGGAACTATGAGCTGGAGTCTCCCTCTGTTGCCCACTGTTGCCCACTGCACTCCAGCCTGGGCAACAGAAGGGACTGGGTCACACAAAAAATTTTTTTTTAATTTTTTTTTTTTTTTTTTTGAGACGGAGTTTCGTTGTCGCCCAGGCTGGAGTGCAGTGGCCGGATCTCAGCTCACTGCAAGCTCTGCCTCCCGGGTTTATGCCATTCTCCTGCCTCAGCCTCCGGAGTAGCTGGGACTACAGGCGCCCGCCACCTCGCCCGGCTAGTTTTTTTTTTTTTTGTATTTTTTAGTAGAGACGGGGTTTCACCGTGTTAGCCAGGATAGTCTCGATCTCTCGACCTCATGATCCACCCGTCTCGGCCTCCCAAAGTGCTGGGATTACAGGCTTGAGCCACCGCGCCCGGCCTTTTTTAATTTTTAAAAAGAAGACAGGATCTCTGTCGCCCAGGCTGGAATGCAGTGGGGGCGATCTTGGCTCACTGCAGCCTCCACCTCCTGGACTCACGTGGTCCTCCTCCCTCAGCCTCCCCGGTAGCTGGGACCACCACCTCGGAACATTTTAAAAATTTTTTTTTTTTTTTTAGAGATGGGGTCTTGCTGTGTTGCCCAAGCTGGTCTCCAACTCCGAGATCAAACAATCAGCTCGCCTCAGCCTCCCAAAGCCCTAGAATTACAGGTGTGAGCCCTGGTGCTGGGTCCTGAGTCGCTTCTCCATCCGGACGGGGCGCCTAATCCCCTGGAAAAGGCCCCGTTGCCAAGGTGACAGGACCAAAGGGACCCAGGCAAGGAGGGCCCCGGGCTTTGCAGGGAGTCAGGCCGCAGTGTGAGGAGCGTCCGGACTAGTGTCAGGGTCTGGGCTGGCTCACCGGGTCTTGACGCCAGGAGGCCGCAGAGCCGGGCCAGCAGCAACCAGAGGCGGAACATGGTGCCAGCGGGAAGCCGTTGGGACGCCGGGAGTTGCCGGGGACGCGCGGATGCCGGGGGCCGCTCCCCGCGCGTTCATGGGACAGCGTTCTCCGGAGGCCCCGGAGCCCGGGGTGCTCTCGGTGTTCAGCGTCCGGAACACTAAGAGCCCGCGGCGGGTGCCCCGAGGCTAAAACCTCCAGCTCCCTTAGCTGCGCACCCCGCTGCGTGGTTGCTGGAGCCACGGACCACCACCCAGCGCCCTCTGTGGCGATCGTGCTCGCAGTCCTCCACTAACTTTTCGCTTTGTGTTGATGGACCTTAAGAACTGACACACTTATTCACAGTCAGCGTGTGCTCTTCTACACCAGACACTTCCCAGTTGCTTTTTTTTGTTTTTGAGACGGGGGTGCTCACTATTCTGCCCAGGCTGGTCTCGAACTCCTGGGTTCAAGCGATCCTCCCTCCTCAATTGCCTGAGTAGCTGGGATTACAGGCACTTCCTAGGTCCCTTCAAAAGCGAATGTGTAATGCTTTCTGAATTAAAATCTATATACACACCCAAATATATATTCATATTTACCAAACCTGTTTCTAATATTTTTTCAAAACTAGCCAGATGTGTGAATATTCCAAAAAAGGAAGAGTGAGCCGCTTTTCAATATGAAACGCCAGCTCTTCATATTTTTGAAGAGCGCCAGCTGCATTTTTTCCCCACTGACGCTGCCCAAATGGACTTCATAACCAGACTTTTTCCGCCAGTCTGGTTCTCCGCAGGCCATTGGCTAAAACTCATGTGATGTCATTCTATCGTTCAGAAACTTCTCAGTGCAATAAATACTCATTTCATGTAGTGAAAGAGATAGAGAAGATTCTTGCCCACAATTACAGTACTTACATTTCAGTAGAAAATTCTAGCCAAGTGCCTCAGGATAGCAATTTTTCTGAACTCAGACCGGAACCTGCCACTTAATTTCTCCTATCCCCAGTGCTTTGGCAGCTCTGACTTTGGGTCTTTCCTAAACAATGCGTTATTCCCTGGAACTGCAATGCCTCCTCCTTCCCAGCCTCACACCAGGTCTCCATCTGTATGCATTAGCTTTTCATTCTTTTCAAATCCCAAAGAATGGATTAATTTCTCATACTATGTAATAGGCCAACACATAAACTAAAAGCCCTCATGAGAACAGAAAAATCTCACTTGGGGAATTAACACATTTAAAATGAAGCTGTGATTTTTATGGATGCAAGCAATTTCAACAGGGAAATCGACAGCTGAAATTAATAACATGAACGAAAACAAGGCAACAGGCAGGTGCGGTGGCTCACACCTGTAATCCCAGCACTTAGGAAGGATGAGGTGGGTGGATCACCAGAGGTCAGGAGTTCAAAACCAGCCTGGTCAACATGGTGAAATCCCGTCTCTACTAACAAATACAAAAATTAGCCGGGCGTAGTGGTGGGCGCCTGAAATCCCAGCTACTCGGGGAGGCTGAGGAAGGAGAATCGCTTGAGCCCAGGAAGTAGAGGTTGCAGTGAGCCAAGATTGTGCCATTGCACTCCAGCCTGGGTGACAAGAGCAAAACTCCATTTCGGCTGGGTGGAGGAGTAGTGGAATAAGGCAACAAAAAAATACACTGAGTTTGTATCTCAATAGGAACAGCCAATGCTAAGCTAACGTTGATTTTAGGCAGCTGCTGAGCCACAGCTAGTTTCACCTTGCTTTGAAACAAACAGAAGAGCAATTACAGTAAATGCTTCAACTCATCAATTAGTGGTAAGTATTCTGAATGAATTTCTGGTTCTTATATTATTTTGTTCTTTCTTACTCCCCAACCTTTCGGTTTGTATCTTTAATAGGATTGATTTTGTATTGTTCTTGTGTGTATGGCTCTCTTCATAACAGAGGATGTGCTTCTAAAAGTCAGGAAACATATCCTATCCAGAACTTAGATATCACAGTACCTAATACAGTGTCTGAAAAATGGTAGGTTTTAGTAAACATTTATGAAATTTAATGAAATCTGATTTGGGTTTAGAAAACCCAAGTTGTGCTTAACTCTATGGTTGCAGACACAGGAGAAAGGGAGAATGCAATACTCTGAACAAGGTCAGTTTGACATACAGAGTCAAATGGAGATGTCAAATTTGCATAATTTATCCTTTTTTTTTTTTTTTTTTGAAGATAGAAAGGACATCCTTTACTATTTTCAAATTTTGAAGTGGCATCCATGACCAAGAAAGTAAAAAACATAAAGTATATTAAAAAGTATATAAAAGTAAAAGAAGTTCAGATCCAATAGTCTTTTTAAAAACTTTCTTAACTAGTCAAAGATCCAAAGAACTATTTAATTCCAAGTGTTAAGTTACATAGTTAATACATTACCAACTGTAAAATTTCAATGATATGCATTACAATTGCAAAAATTGAGGCTACATGAGTGAACGGCATAAACGTTTGAGTCTTATATGAATTCATTCAGAGATTTAAAATGAAATGATGGACCTTCATTTGAGATTGCCCACAATATTTAATATGTATACTTGATTGTTAAAATAACATGCTGTCTTTAGAAAACTGAAATTTTTGCCTCCTTCAAAACTAATCTGTTCTCCAAAAGCCACTGTGCACACTTTGGCAAAAGTCTGACAATTAGTGAGATAATATCTATAAAAGTTTGACTAGAATTTTTATTTAAAATTATAACTTTTTAATTAATAAGATTATAAATAGTTGAGTAGAAAGCTAGTAGGAGACACAAAAGAGAGAATTTCAAGTATTTTATTTATTGTAAATGTTGTATTTGTATATGTATATATACACAAACCAAAAACACTTTTAAAAAACTAATGAAATTCCATTAATAAACCTATTATTAAACTTTATTATGAAAGGTTATGAAAAAAATTTTAGTGCTTAAAATTTTACTATCCATACCATTTCTGCCACAGTAAAAATTCATTTTTAACACAGCTAAGATGATAACTCATAAATACCACAGTAACTTTTTTGTACGTATTTAAGAAAACCATTTCTTCCTTCTTTCTCCAGCCTAATTTCTATGAAAATATTAGTGCCTAATATTTTACATGACCCAGTACACCTTAGTAAATGTAAACATTCTAAATGATTTAATAGCAAGCTTGAAAGTTCAGATTTTAAAGTGCTCATGAAATTCTCAAGTGGTTTTGTAACAGTTCAATTGATTGAAGATTTTATAATTGTTCCTGCTTTATTATAGCCATGAATCAACAACATAATTGATTAGATGTATTAAATACTTCGTACCTTAAAGCTTATAATTTATTTAAAATAGTGCTATTGTGAAAGAATGTCATGCTTTAACATGATTCATAATAGAAATTCTAATATTAAATTAGTTTCTCTAAGAGTTATTATCTATAGCTGAAAGGTCATAAAAACGGAAGCGAGTAACTGCGTGAATACACACACCCTCTTTTAGTATACTCTGTACTTTCAAAATATTATGACATCTTAATTGTGGTCCTTGTGCATTCTTTTGAAGACAACATTTGCTTATTCATGTAGTGAATGACAAGATTCTAGGGTATGATGATTATTAATTCGTGCATGATGAAAAATATTAGATATTATTGGCAGCTGATTAGTCAGTTTTCACAGGTATTAGATCACATGTTCAATCAGGAACTACATTAATGATAACTAAGGTAAAAAATTCAGAATAACATTTAAACACATAATGACAAAAATCTTACACCAATAGTTAATTTGAGAATCACTGCAATAACATGTTCAAAATAACGTAATCCATGATTAGTGCATTAACCTCACTGATGACTGAATAAGACTTATTCAATGATGGAAACGGAAATGTTATTGTAAATTCCCTGGCTTTACTGAATTTCCTTGTATTTCTCAACTCTCACAATCAGTTTCTGTTCTTCTGTGTTAGTAAAGTCTGTTTTGTGGTATTTTGTTTTCATTCATAGTTTCAACAGGAAGAAAGGCTTTTCAAGAAAACATCAAGGAAAAAAAAGTATTAGCTCAGTTCCCTGAAGACATTTGCAAAAAGAAGGTTAAAAAAATCAAGTGAGGGAACTATATAAAGGAGGTGCAGGAGCAGGACGGGCAGGAATTAAGTTTCCCTGAGATGATACTTTCGGTTGTGGTGGAGGTGGCCTGTTAGGGGAAAAGAGATAGTTAATAGCATGTTTAGACTGGGTGAAATAATGCCATATTCATTACAAGTTGAACATAACACCATCCTCAACATCTCTGACAATAGGAAAGGGTACTTTACATTCTGAGATCAGTATTAAGGTGATATTCAATGGCTAAAGGGCTCCAATTAGAGTCTAAAATGGAATAACTACTTTAAATAATATTACTCCATAATCAACAATGTTGTATGAAGTTTCTAGTTTACGTTTTTTTTTTCAAAAAAAAAAAAAGCACATGAAATGGTAAAGATAAACTGTAAAAGACACCAAGTGATCAAGCACTTGCCTGTGTTGTTAGAATTTGAGGGCAGCAAATTACTGCTAGGTTTAAACCTAGCTGTTTATAGCTCCCTCAACATGAGATCCACTCTGAGAATTAAAAGTATTATGACTTCTATACCAGGTGTCCATCTCAAACCTCATACTTCCACCTGTGGACAGCCTCTCCTAACCCCATCATCCAATTCTAGTACACCTCTACTCCAATAACACATTAGAACACTACCTGGTGAATGTCTCCCTCATAATTTATATACTCTTCCCCTGATCCTCAGTTGGATTTCAATGTATTCTTACTGTATAATAAAGATTACATATGAAGATAGTCCTCAGAGTTGCAATGCAGCTGTAATTTGAAAGACTTTTGGGGGATGGGAGGGTCACATGCATTTTACGTGATACAAAATGAAGTAATAAATTATCTTCCTTCCTGATGATTTTAAGCCCATCCATTGAGTCATTTCAGTTCTTGTGTTTTTCAGTTCTAGAATTTGCATTGATTCTTTAAGTTTTTAGTTCTGTGGTGAAATTCTCAATACTGACTTTTAATTCCATGACATCATAGTTATTTTAAAGTCCATGTCTATTTACTGGATACCCTCTCAGTCTGTTTCTATGGCCTATTGTTTTTTGGTTTTAGTCATATTTTCTTTTACACTTGGCTTTTTTTGATCATGAGCAAAACATAAGAAATTCTAGAAATCAGTTGAAGGTCTAGTCCACTCTTACTTCTGGGTCCCAGCACAGAACCTGAGATGTTTGCTCGGGTGCCTCCTCTTTGGCAGGATTCCAAATTTTGTCCAATCTGCCCTGTGAGTTTGTAGAATGCTCTCCTCAGCTTCCTAGCCTGTCTATTGTCAGAACAGGTAAACTCATTTAGGAAGGAAAAGTGGCCCCCAAAGCTGGGACCATTTCTAGATTTCCTTCCTCTCCTGACCTTACCCCCACAATTCCTCACTTCTTTAGTCTTCTATGCCTTCAAACACATATTTTCTTATATTGTCCAGCTTTTTTTAGCTGTTTTTGACAGGAAGGGTGTTCTAACCCACCTGGTTTCCAACTGCTGGTTATCTCAAAGGCCCTTGCTTCTAAATCTTATGCACATGAAAGCTGTGGCAGCAGAATCTATGCCTTGCTCAAGCTTCTTTAATATTTCATTTTGACCCTGTACCAATATGATAAAATTTATATAAAAGTTATTTTAAAATCTTTCTGCAAATCATGTTCTTGTAAACTGTTGACAATAAATACCTTTCACTAAATTACATTAAAATACAGGGGAAATTATTAGACATTAACCCCTAGGTCTTATTCTGGTCAAAAAAACATAAGCAAATTTTCTTCTGACCTTGATGGGAACTGCTGAGGTTGCTTGGCTGCATAAGTTGGTACTGGAAATCTGTTTGCATATATAGGCTAAAAAGAAAAATATAGTAAGGTTATTACCACTATGTGCTCATAAATATGATTTCTACATAAAAGAAATCTCTATATTTAAAATCAATAAACAGACTACAGGTGAATATTCCTTAATGGAAATGCTTAGAGCCAGAAGAGATTCAAATTTCAGATTTTTTTCCAATTTTGGAATATTTGCACATACATAATCAGATATTTTGGGGATAGGATCCAAGTCTAAACAGAAAAGTCATTGATGTTTCATACAGGCCTCATACATATAACCTCAGAGTAATTTTATACAATATTTTTAAAAATTTTGTGCATAAAACAATGTCTGTGTATGCTGAGTCATCAGAAAGCAAAGGTGTCACTCAGCCCCTCATGTGGACAATCTGTGGTTGTTTGGCATCACCATCACTCCTGACTCTGAATTTATATACTACTGGTAAGCAATCATGTTCTTAGATTTATTCACATATAAGTACTCAACAGTGCGTTTTGACTACAACTCGTCACATTAGGGCAGGTATGGAATTTTCCACCTGTGGCATCATGTTGGTGGCTCAGAAAGTTTTGGGTTTTGGAGATTTTCGATTTTCAGATTAGGGGTGCTCAACCTGTATTTATTTATAATGCTGTGAATTATAGCATTATAATGCTATAAAATATTTTGCTTATTTGACATATCTTTACCACTAAATGTGGAATACTTAATTGTTTAAGGCATTTTTTTTAAATTCAGTAATACCAAAGTGCTATGATCTTGGTTCAAACCAACTATATTAGTTAAAAGGTAACATATTTCCTATGTCAATGTATTTTAAATAAAATCTTCCAAAATGTATTGCCAAACCTATACAGTATCTAACTAATACTATAAATACCACTCAGCTAGAATCCTTGATTTTGGAATTCATTATATTCTTCCTTGATGAAGTAGCTGAAGTTTACGACAAAATGAAACTGTATAACTTAGCCTCAATAAGAAAGTAAAAGTAACATTTTTCACATATCACATTATGTTAGAAGACCTTAGGAAAGATCAGATGGAATTACTAAATCAATAAGGAAGTGATCTTGACCAAGATGTTCTTTACTATCTACTGTTAAAAGTTCTATGTTCTTTACTATATGACTGGCAGAGAATGCAGAGTGGTGGTGAAGACCTTGAACACCCTCTGGCTTCTACCACAGAACAGGTGGTCTATCATCTGTAATTTTTTTCACCACAGGATGATTTATATGTACTGTGAAAATTGGTGAAAAATGCAACAAAATGTCTCCATCCCTTTCCACAAGCCATAGGAGCAGCACTCTAAAGGGATCCAGTCCCCTTTTGGAATGACAACGTGGTGAGGTGATGGGTATGGGAATTAGCTTGACTGAATCTTACAAGGTATACATAGACCAAAACATCACATTGTGGCCAGGAATGGTGGCTCATGCCTGTAATCACAACACTTTGGAAGGCTGAGGCAGGTGGATCACATGAGGTCAGTAGTTCAAGACCAGCCTGGCCAACATGGCAAAACCCTGTCTCTACAAAGAAATCACCCGGGCATGATGGCGCACGCCTATAATTCCAGCTATTCGGGAGGCTGAGGCAGAAGAATTGCTTGTACCCAGGAGGCAGTGGTTGCAATGAGCCGAGATCATGCCACTGCACTCTAGCCTGTGCAACAGAGTGAGACTCCATCTCAAAAAAAAAAAAAAAAAAATCACACCATACCCCAAAATATACACAATTATTATTTGTCAATTAAATATAAATTAATGAAAACAAGCTAAAGATTACAAGCAAGCAAGGTGCTGGATATGTTAATTAGCTTGATTTAATCATTTCCACATTGTTTACATAAAACATCATGCTGTACCCCATAAACGTACACAACTATGATTTGCCAATTAAAAATAAAATTTAAAAATTTTTAAATCTTTTTTTGGCATTTATTTGACATATATTTTTAAATATATGCAAAGATCTATTTACAAGGAGGCTTGGTGCCACATTTTTTTTATGGTATAAGACTGGAAACAATCTGTTTTTAAATTTCTGGTAAATTTATAAGAGGGAACAGTATGCAGTTATTAAAAAGAATGAAGTACATGTTCACTTCTTGCAAAGAGTAGACCAAATACCCAGAGAAAACTTCCCAGTACAGTACACCTAAAACGCTGCCTAAAATATTTAAAAGGTATTTTGAAACACTTGGCTGGGTTGGTGGGAAGTAAGAAACATCTTACAGGCCAAAAAAAAAACCAAGAAGGTATGAAAGAGTCCAAACAACGGAGTTGCCTTCATCCTGTGAACATCTCCCTATCCTTGGCAGGCAGCAGTATGCGCTTTCAGTAACCCACAGATAAAGGAGGAAAAGCCAGGGCCTGAGCTGGATGGAATGGTGAATACAAGGTCCTATACAAAGCCTAGACATACGAAGGGTGACATCCCCATGGGTTAACTAGAAAAACAAATACCTGCCTCAAGGAAGGCCCGTGGTGATACTGCCCCTGCTAATAGACGGGGAACTTAAAAACCAGTCTCCACTGAGAAATTCTTACCACACACTCATCCTCATAAGAGTTGGGGGACCAGAGTTTATAACATTTGTGTTGTCAAAAAAAAAAAATCAACAAAAATTTCAGTTTAAAGACATCAAAGACTGACCATGCCCCAAGCATCCGGCAAAGAAAAATACTCTCGGTAGAAACCCACTATAATTCAGGACTCAAATATATTTATTTCCAATATAAAGTTCCAAAGGATGTGAGTTTACAATCAACATCACAAGTGCACTAAGAAATAAGGCCATCATGAGAGTCAGCAGAAATAACAAACCCTGAGAACCCGCCAAGGGCATAGATACACCACATAAAGTAGGTGTTTGAATATGCTTTAATAAATAAAAGCTTCAAAATAGATAATAAAACTATAACAAACAATCACAAATAACCAGGCAGATTCGAAACAGAACTAAGTAGAACTACAGGAATGAAATGTACTATAAAACTAGTGAAATTAGACATTCAATGAGTCGGTTAAGTAGAAGATTTGGCATAGTTTAGTACAGACTTAGTGAATATAAGGTAAATCCAATATAATCAGAATGGAATACACAAGAATATTGGAAATAGCAAAGAGAGGTTAAGAAACAGAGAGATAGTAAAAAGTCTAACATGCAAGAAATGAGTGAAAGAGTTAATCAGATAATGAGAGAGGCAATAAAGAAATAATTGCTAAGAATTTGCTAGAATTGAAAAACATAAATCAACTCAGGAAGTCTATTTATCGGCAAAGGAGTTTTTTAAAGTCCACATCTACACCAACTAGTCTACAGATACAGAAGAAAAAGCCACATGGAAAAGATATCATCTACAGCAGAAATTAGAATAACAGACAATGTTTAAATTGCAACAAAGGATGTTAAAATATAGTCTCTTTAAAGTTCTTAGAAAAAAAAAAAAACAGCTGTCAGCCAAAAACATTCTGAAAAGACAAAAACTGAGAGAATTTACTACCAAAATACCTTCGCTAAGGGAACTTCTATAAGATACCCTGTTGAAGTAGATATACCAGAAAAATAAGCTGAGATTCAATAAGGTTGAAAGCAGACAATGAACACATGGGAAAATAGCTAAAGCTCATAGAGCATTTCACATGTGCCACATGCACTTCTCAGTGCTCCACACATACGAATCCCTCTGATTTTCACAAAAGTCATTTGTGATTAGTACTATTACTATTACTATTTTACAGATGAGGAAACAAGTACAGAGAGAGTTTGAGAATCTTGCCTAAAGTCACAGCTTATAAAGTGACAAAGGCAGTACTCAAATTGGGCAGTCTGGCTCACAGTCTATCCTCTTAACAATTAATTTAATTGGTGTATGGTCTCACAAACCTAAACAAACATTTCATAATTCAATAGTCATATCTATATTGTAGAATTTTTAAAAAAGATTTAAAATACTAGACAACAGGCCAGGCGCGGCAGCTCACGCTGTAATCCCAGCACTTTGGGAGGCCAAGGCAGGTGGATCACAAGGTCAGGAGTTCGAGACCAGCCTGGCCAATATGGTGAAACCCCATCTTTACTAAAAAATACAAAAATTAGCTGGGAGTGGTGGCACACACCTGTAGTCCCAGCTACTCAGGAGGCTGAGGCAGGAGAATCGCTTGTTGCAAGAGGCGGAGGCTGCAATGAGCTGAGATGGCGTCACCGCACTCTAGCCTGGGCAACTGAGAAAGACTCTGTCTCCAAAAAAAAAAAAAAAAAGTTTTGAGAGGCTTCCAGAATCTCTAGCCAGGCTGAGTAGCATAAGTCCTCCTTGTATAAAACAAGGCTGCAAAATCTGGGAAAGGCAGCTCATTCTTCAAATGCCAAAATCCCAACAATAAATGACAAATAATACAAAGAAACAGAAACACGGCACATTTAAAAGAACAAACTAAATCTCCAGAAACTGACCCTAAGGAAACAGGTATATATAAATTACCAAAGAATTCAAAAATTACCATTATAATGATGTTCAAAAAATTAAAAGAGAATGCAGAGAGACAACTAAAATAAATCAGGAAAATGATGTATGAACAAAATGAGAATATCAACAAAGAGACAGGAACTATAAAGAAGAACCAAACAACAATTCTGGAGCTGAAAACTGTAATGCTAAATTGAAAGATTCACTGGAAGGATTCAACAACAAACACGATGAGGTAGAAGAAAGTATCAGTGGACTCAAAGACAGTATACTCAAAATCAAAGTGGCAGAGTAGCAAAAAAGGTGAAGAGAAAGGAAAATAAATAGCAACACAAAACCATATGAAAATATAATACTCGATAATAAAGGTAAGCATATAGACAAGTAGAGAATTCTGTAGTACTGTAAGTGTGAAAATCACTTTTAGATCTTGGTAGAACGTTAAAAGCATAGCATAAACAGTAATGAATCTGTGTTGATAAGCAATATAAAAAGAGGTAATTTTGTGTCATCAATTACATAAAGTGGAAGAAGAAGAAATATAAAGGGGTAGAGTTTTTGTGATTGAAGTTATCAGTTTAAAATAGATTGCTATACATTTATAAAATATTTTATGTAATTGCAAAGATATCACAATATATGTACTATAGAATATGCACAAAGGAAAATGAGAATCAAAATATTACTACAAAAAAATAATTTACTGTATATTTCAAAATAGCTAAAAAAGTAGAGTTGGAATGTTCCTAACATAGAAATTATAAATCCTTGAGGTGATGACTATCCCAATTACCCTGATTTGATCATTACACACCATATGCTTGTTTCAAAATATCACACGTACCCCATGTGATATGTGCAACTCTTATGTATCCATAATTGATTTTTTTTAATTAAAAAGAAATACAAAAGGCAGCAAGGGAAGAAGGAAGGGTCAAAAACAAAATAGCAATAGTAAGTCCTTACCTATCAGTAATTCCTTTAAAATGAGTCAGTATTCTGTGCAAATGGAAACCAAGAGAACAAGGATAGCGATACTTACATCAGACAGAATAATGTAACATCAAAAACAATAAAAACAAAGATGAAAAAGGGCATTAATGGTAAAGGGGTCGATTCATCACAAGGATTTAACAATTGTGAATACATATGCAGCCAATTTAGAGTACCTAAATATATAAAGCAAATATTAATTAATCTGGAGGGAGAGCTAAATTGCAACCCAATACTAGTAGGAAACTTCAATACTTCACTTTCAACAACAGATAGATCATCCAGACAACAAACCAGTAAGAAAACATTTGACTCAAACTAGACTTTAAAAAAAACTGATCTAACAAACATATTCCATCCAACAGAAGCAGAATATACATTCTTCTCAAATGCACACAGAACATTCTCCAGGACAGATAATATGTCAAGCTGCAAAACCAGCCTTAACAAATTTTAAAAGACTGACATCAAGTATCTTTTCCAACTACAATATTAGGACTCAAAATCAGTAACTGAAGGAATTTTAGAAAATTCACAAATACAGGAAAATTAAACAACACGCTCCTAAACAACCACTTGGTCAATAGCAGATAACAAGAAATATTTTAAAATACAGCTGATACTTAAGCAACACAGATTTGAACTGCACAGGTATATCTATATGCAGATATTTTTCAACCAAACACAGATTGAAAATACAGTATTCATAACCCACATATATAGACTATATATTTTCCTATATGTGGGTTCTGCAGGGCCAACAGCATGACTTGAGGATAGACAGATTGGGCTATATGCGGGGGTCCTGGAACCAATCCCCAATGTGTACCAAGAAACAACTGAATCTTGAGACAATAAAAATAGAAACACAACATAACAAAATGTATGCAACACAGAAAAAGCAGTTCTAAGAGGGAAGTTTATAGCAAGTCTATACCAATAAGTGCCTACATTTTTAAAAAAATATCTCAAATAAACAACCTAATGTTACACCTCAAGACCTAGAAAAAGAGGAACAATCTAAGCCTAAAGTTAGTAGAAGAAAGGGAACAGCAAAGATCAGAGCAAAAATGAATGAAATACTGGAAAAATCGTGTTAATAGAATCAATATAACTAAGAGTTGGTTTTTTGAAAAGATAAATAAAATTAACACACCATTAAGTAGACTAAGAAAAAAAGAAAGAAGAATCAAATAAAATCAGAAATGAAAGAGGAGACGTTACAGCTGATACCACAGAAATACAAAGTTTTATAAGAGACTGCTATGAACAATCATACACCAACAAACTGAACCTAGAAAAAAATAAATTCCTAGAAACATACAACATATGAAAATTGAATCAAGACGAAATAAAAAATCTGAAAAGATCAATAATAAGTAAGGAGATTGAATTAGTAACTTTAAAAAGTTTCCCATCAAAGAAACTCAGGACCTGATAAATTCACAGCTGAATTCTACCAAACATTTAAAGAAGAACTAATGCGATCCTTCTCAAACTCTTCCCAACACTTGAAGAGGAAGGAATATTTCTAAACTCATTTTACAAGGCCAGCATTACCCTGAAAAAAAAGCCAGACAAGGACGCCACAAGCAAAGAAAATTATAGGCCAATATCCTTTATGAACATAGATGCAAACATCTTCAACAAAATACTAGCAAACTGAATTCAGCAGCACATAAAAGGATATTTCCCAATAACCAAGTGAGATGTATTCTGGGGATGCAAGGATGGTTTAACATACTCAAATCAATAAATATGCTACACAACAAAAAACAGAAGTGAAGAACATAAACATAACAGAAACCATGTGATCATTTTAAGAAATGAGGGAAAAGCATTTGACAAATTTCAACATTCTTTCGTGATAAAAACTCTCAACAAATTTGTATACAAAGAATCAACTGGGCCAGGCATGGTGGCTCATGCCTGTAATCCCAGCACTATGGGAGACCAAGGCAGGTGGATCACCTGAGGTCAGGAGTTCAAGACCAGCCTAGCCAATATGGCAAAACCCTCTCTACTAAAAATATAAAAATTAGCTGGGCAGGGTGGCACATGCCTGTAATCCCAGCTACTCAGGAGGCTGAGGCAGGAAAATCACTTGAACCTGTGAGGAAGAGGTTGCAGCAAGCCAAGATCGTGCCATGCACTGCAGCCTGGCTGACAGAGCGAGACTCTATCTCAAAAACAAAAAGGAAGAAAGAAGGAATGAACCTCAGCACAATAAAGGCCATACATCACAAGCCCACAACTAACATCATACTGAACAATGAAAAACTGAAAGCTTTTCCTCTAAGATCAGGAATAAGACAAGGAAGTCCACTCCTACCACTTCTACTCAATATAGTACTAGAAGTTCTAGCCAGAGCAGTTAGGCAAGAAAAAAAATAAAAGACATCAAAATTGGAAAGGAAGAAGTAAATCTGTCCTTGTTTGCAGATGACATGGTCTTTTATATAGAAAACCCTAAAGAGTCAACCAAAAAACTGTTAAATAAATTCAGTAAAGTTGCATAATACAAAATCAACATATGAAAATCAGTAGCATTTCTATACACTACAACAAGCTATCTGAAAAAGAAATCCAGAAAAAAAATTCCATTTAGAATGACAGCAAAAATACATACATAAATAAAATAGGAATAAATTTAACCCCAAAAATAAATATCTGTACAAGGAAACCTATAAAACACTGATGAAAGAAATTGAAGACATAAATGAAAAGATATCCCATACTCACTGACTGGAAGAATTAATATTAAAATAACCACAGCAAACTACAGATTCAATACAATATCTATTAATATTCCAATGACAATTTTCATAACAATAGAAAAAATCCTAAAATTCATATGGAATCACAAAAGACCCAGAATCACTAAATCAATCTTGAGCAAAAAGAACAAAGCTGGAAGCAACACATTACCAAATTCTAAAATACACTGCAAAGCTATACTAATCAAAACGGCATACTACTGGCATAAAACAGACATAAAGACAAATATAACAGAATAGAGAACCCCAAATCCACAAATTTATGGTCAGCTAATCTTCAACAAAGGTGCCAGGAATACACAATGAAGAAGGGACAGTCACTTCAATTAATAGTGTTGTGACAACTTCATATCCACATGAAGAAAAATCAAAATCAACTGGTATTTCATACCATATACAAAAATCATCTCAAACTGGATTAAAGATTTAAACAGAAGACCTGAAACTATAAAACTACTAAAAGAAAACATAGGTAAATATTCTTAGGAGTATTGCACTATACATGTAAAAATTGTTAAGATGGTAAATATTAGTGTTTTTTTTTTTTAACCACTACTGTTAAATTTACAAAAAACATCTTGAAAACAATGGTTAAAATGGCAAATTTTATATATATTTTGCCAAAATCAAATAAGAAATATATAAATATATGCCAATGATGAAGAAAAGTATACAGATAATTTTGAACTAGCATGCATAGGGCCTATGTGGCCATCCTGTTTACATAACGATGTGGAAAAATCTCCAAGATATATGGTTAAGAGGAGAAAGGGCATAACAATTTTTGTCTCCTTTTTATAAAGGAAAAGGGGGTAGAATAGGGAGATTCTGTGTCTGTGTGTGTGTGTATATTAAAAAATGAAGAAGGATTTCTAATCAACAGTGAAAATGAATGAATCACAGCTATATCTATTGAGAGAGATAAATCACAACATGACATTAAGGGGAAAAGCAGGTTGCAGATATATGTGCAAATTATCAAATAAAACGTTCTTAAAAGTTTTAAAACAGATTTTAAAATTACATATTGCTTAGGGATATATGCAGATCAGTAAAAGTGTATCATGATCTAAACACTCCCTCATACACTTGCAGGAACAGTGACTATCAGTCCTACAGCTGAGACAATTAGGCCAATCCAATAGCTCAGCACCAAGGTCTTTGGTAATATCCCATAGGGAGATGGAGACAGGTATTGAAAATAGGAAAAGAGCAGACAGAAAAAAGTAGTGATAGCATAGGTCCCATGTCATTTCCCAATCCTGGTTGCTAGGCAAGGCATTCCTAATGTCCAGCTGTCTTTTTCTGTGTCCTCTGAGCGAAGGAATCTGCTGGTTTTCCTTTAAAAAACTCAGGGGGCAGGGCACAGTGGCTCATACCTATAATCCCAGCACTTTGGGAGGCCAAGGCGGGTCTTGGATCATTTGAGGTCAGGAGTTCAAGGAGTTCAAGACCAGCCTGGCCAATGTGGTGAGACCCCATCTCTATGAAAAATACAAAAATTAGCCAGGCGTGATGGTACACACCTGTAATCCCAGCCACTTGGGAGGCTGAGGCATGACAATCATTTGAACCTGGGAGGCAGAGGTTGCAATGAGATGCAATTGTGCTACCATGCCCCACCCTGGGCAACAGAGCAAGACTCTGTCTCAAAAACAAAAACAAAAAAACTCAGGGACCACATACAATACTCTTGAATTCTTAAGAAGGTATCTATGTTTCTAGCTATATCTACATAACTTAGTTTTTAATCTTTAAGCATTTGATCCTTTAATACAATAAAGAAAAATAATTTTTCATTTTATACTTACAACTTCTCTGGGAGGTGTCACTGGTGAAACATGTCGAGGAACACTCACTGGCTGCCTAGAAGGGCTTGCTTGATTTTTGCCATCTGACCTGAAAGATACGATTACTTTTGATCTAAATTAAGATTAAAACATTTCTACATGAAATATTACACACATTTTGCATTTTCCCAAATACAGAATAATGATGTTGGTAGTGGTGGGGATGATAATCATGATACAGTTAAAAATTTTATGTCATTTTAACAGCTTTCACATATTTTTAATCCTTATGGTATTAGAAAGCATTACTAACCACATTTTATAATTAAACTGAAATTTTAAGAAATTGTGAAATGTGGTCAATGAGGCCAATGTTCCCTAACTTTTCTCAAGTCTTCCTAAAATCAGAGAAGAGTAAAAGCATATTCTCAGGTTGCCAAGTAGTCATTTTAAAAATTAGGAAATCCAAGGGTAGTGAATGGATTGGCTGGAAAGGTAATAGGAAAGTTTTAGACATGCTGAGGTGACAGCAAATCAGTGCAGTGGAGATATATGAAAGATAGCTGCAGTTATGGAACTCAAACTTCAAAAATGCAGATGGGGGAATTGTGCATAGACTGGTCAGTTGGAAATATGATAGGAAGTATCTACTTACTCCTCTATCAGAAATTGGTGTTAACCAAAATGAACTCTGAGGGCCACTTTCAGCAGCCTAAAGGCTGACCAACATAATCCTTTCTCCTCCCCATAAGAGAGGCGGCTTGGTCACCACCACCTTTCAACCCATGCTAATCATGTCGAAAGGTCAGGGAAATAACTTACAACCCTATTTTAGAGGATTACCAATCTCTGGTGATATGACTATCAGCATTAATACTTTATAAATTATTTAATATAGGCAAAGCGTGGAGGCTCACTCCAGTAATCCCTGCACTTTGGGAGGCTAAGACAGATGGATGGCTTCAAAAAGTTCAAGACCAGTCTGGGCAACATGGTGAAACCCCATCTCTACAAAAAAATACAAAAATTAACTGGGTGTGGTGGCATACCTGTAATCCCAACTACTTGGAAGGCTGAGGCAGGGAGAATCACCTAAGCCCAGGGAAGTCAAGATTCTGTCTCAGAAAATATGTGTATATATTTAATATAGGAATTAGAAGAAAAAAATCTAAGTACTCATATGTTTGTGATCTCTTCTTTCTGAAGTAGCTTCTCCACAGTTGATCTCTCTTGATGAAGATAAAAATAGCACAGACAATAAGGGGAACAATTAGGAAGAAGAACACCAGAAGTCCATCCCTCAACGCAGTATTCATTTCTAGAGAGAAGAATTTTACATCAACAGTCACCAAACTCATACTACCCAGAAAATACTAGATGATTATAAATACTTTACATTAATTTTCACATTACTCAAAAATCAAACTGACATTAATTGAATACGTTGAGAAGTGTTCCTCACAGTTCATTCATGCCCACTTTATTTCTGCCTTCACAAAAATAACCACTTTTATTAGTTTCTTCTGTAATCTTACAGTATTTCTTTGAGCAAACAAGAACAAAATATGTTTCTACTGTCAACACTTTCTTACACAAAAGGTAGCATACTATTTATACACTATTTGGTGCATCAGTATTTTTCCACTTATCTGAACATAGTGGTCCTCCTCGTTTTCCACACAGCTATACGAAACTCCACTGTGAAGATGTTCTAGAGTTTATTTAACTTGTACCCTACTGATAAATACTTTTATTTTTCCAATCTTTTGCTACTACCAAAAAAACTGCTATAATGAATAACCTTGTACATATGTCATATCATATGAGTATAGGTATAATAACTACACAATAATTTCCCTAAAGCAGAAATGCTGTATCAATAAACAAGTGCATTCATCATTTCTTTTAGGTATTGTCAATTTGTCTTTCAATAGTAATGGTTATAATTTATTGCTTATAATATCAAGCAATATATAAGAATTCCCCATAGCCTCACCCACAGAGCCAAACTTCCAGATTTTTGCCAACCTGGCAGGTGAAAAAATTTCTCTTACAGAATTTTAATTTACTTTTTTTAATACTATGAGTTGATAATTTTTTTTCTTTTCTTTTCTTTTCCCAAGATGGAGTCTCACCCTGTTGCGCAGGCTGGTGCAATGGCGCGATCTCAGCTCACTGCAACCTCTGCCTCCTGGGTTCAAGCAATTCTCCTGCCTCAGCCTCCCGAGTAGCTGGGACTACAGGCATGTGCCACCACGCTCAGCTAATTTTTTTGTATTTTTAGTAGAGACAGCTTTCACTATGTTGGCCAGGCTGGTCTCCAACTCCTGACCTCATGATCTGTCTGCCTCGGCCTCCTGAAGTGTTGGGATTACAGGCGTGAGCCACCACGCCCGGCCTCATTTTTTTCTTAAGGAAACATTGTTTATTTTTTTCTGCTCAGTCCTTTGACTATTTTTCTACTGGACTCTTGCTTTTTTCTTCTTAATTTCTAAAAGTTCTTTATATATTAGAGAGATTAGCTTTGTCCGTGATACAAGTTGGAAATATTTTCCCTATTTTAACCTATGGCACTATGCTTTTCTCCATGGAGAAGTTTATTATTTTTGTATAGTTGAATTTATCAATCTTATTTTCATGCCTTCTAGATTTTAAGTTTCATTAGAACTTTTACAAATTCTTTAAGTATTTTATCTGTTCTGTGTTCTTTTGAGAAACAATACAGTAGATATAAACAGGAGTGGTAAACTGATTCATAATTTTAAGTTTCTTAAAGAACCAGAAATTTCTGTAAAAAGTTGTTATATGAAACAATATTTATCCCAAAACTATATGAAACAATATTTATCCCAACTGAAAATCAAAATACAGTTGGCCCTGGAACAATGTGGGTTTGAACTGTGCAAGTCCACTTATATGCAGGCTATCTTGTGTTTCCACCACCCCTGAGATCAACCTCTCCTCTTCCTCCTCCTCCTCAGCCTACTCTACAGGAAGATGATGAGGATGAAGGTCTTTATGATAATCTACTTCCACTTAATGAATAGTATATATATTTCCTCTTCATTATGATTTTAATAAATTTTCTTTTCTCTAGCTTGCTTTATTATAATGATACAGTATATAATACATATAACAGACAAAATCTGTGGTAATCAACTGTTTATGTTATTGGTAAGTCTTCCAGTCAACAACAGACTATTAGTAGTTAAGTTTTGGGGAAGCCAAAAGTTACATATGGCTTTTCAACTACACAGGGGTTTGGAGCCCCTAATCTTTGCATTGCTCAAGGGTCAACTGTATAAAAAATTAAAGCAAGCTTCGTATGTCATTTTATACTTACTAATGAGTAGACAAAATTTAAATTAAAGCATTCAACACTGGCAAGATTAGTTTGAAACTGATACCTTTGCACTGTTAAGTGGCATTATACGAATGTATCATTTATTAGGAATTTTTACTCCTAAAAGAACCATAACAAGGATTACTCTCTTCAAACTAACCTCATTACTGGCAACTGACTCTTCAATTGGAAAAATGTATATGCATTAACATGTACACTACAATGTTAACACTGTGTTATCAAAATCTTAGAAACAATCTAAATGTCAAATAATCAGAAAACAGCTAAGTGAAGTTACAGCACATCCACAGGATGAAATGATACACAGCCATTAAAATCCATAGTCCTGACTTCCAGTTATAGCCAAAGTGGAGTAACAGGGACCAGATTTACTCTGTCAGGTAAAATAACCAGAAAACCAGACATAATATATGAAACAACAGTTTTCAAGACACTGGACATCAGGCAACAAAGAGCAATGATCCCTGAGAGGCAGAAAAAAAAATAAGGTGAACCTTACAATTGTCTGAGGTTAGTGTCTAAGGAAAGTTAACAGACACTAATGAGGGATGTGGGCACCAAACCAAACCCCAGTGGTCTCCCTCAGTTAAAGAGATGGAGCTGGTATTCTGAAGAGGGCAAGGCAGCTAGAGTTCCTAGGAAAAGTACCAAAGGGAAGGGAGCCACAGAGAAAAGCTGAAAGATCTGCATCAGTGCTGATGGATATATGCATGTAAGGAGACCACAAGAAGCCGGAGAAAGAACCATGTGAAAAGATTGGTGGAAATAAGCCCCACAGCTCACACAGGACTAGGAAGAGTATTTGCTCCTATAATTCAGTGGGAAACCTCATAATTAACATGGCACTGAGCAGGATAAACAGAAGTGGTTTTGCCTCAGTAATGAAGAATTAGCCCTAGACTAAATGCTATTCAGGTCCTGCCTTAAAAGCTTAAAAACAAGACCCAGAAGGATCAAATTATGTCGACGTAACTCAAGCTACTAGTACAAACCTCATCAGTAGAAATCCAAAAGTATCCAATAACCCACAAAGTAGGATATAAAATTTCTGGCATCTAATAAAAATTTGTAAGGCATACAAAAATGCAGAAAATAAAAGAGGGAAAAATATCAAAACTGAGAAATTACCCATATGACAGAATTAGTAGACAAGGACACTAGTAGTTATTACAACTGTATTCTATTTGTTCAAAAAAGTAAAGATTGAGCATCTTATTGTAGAGTTATGAAAGATATATAAAAGAAACAAATGGAACTTCTAGAAATAAAAACTATAATGTCTAAAATGCAAAACACACTGGATCAAGTTAATGGCAAATTAGACTTCACAGAAGAAATGTGAACTTGAAGAGTAACAGAATAAATGTGAACTTGAAGAGTAACAGAAGTTACTCAAAATTAAACATGGAGAATAAAGAGTAATTTTTAAATATCAACAGCCAGCCAGGTGTGCTGGCTCACATCTATAATCCCAGAACTCTGGGAGGCTGAGGTGGGTGGATCACTTGAGGCCAGGAGTTTGAGAACAGCCTGACCAACAGGGTAAAACCCTGTCTCTACTAAAAACACAGAAGTTAGCCACGCGTGGTGGCACACGCCTGTAGTCCCAGCTACTCGGGAGGCTGAGGCATGAGAATTGCTTAAACCCCGGAGGCACAGATTGCCGATTCCATGAGCCAAGATCATGCCACTGCACTCCAGCCTGGGTGACAGAGCAAGACTGTGTCTCAAAAAAAGTAAAGTTAAATTAAAATTTTTAAAAACTAATAAAAATAAAAAATCAACAGCCAATCAGTGAGATGTGAAATAACACCAAGCAGCCGAATATACATAAAATTGGAGGACTTGAATGAGAAGAGAGAAAGAGGAAGACAGAAAAAAATATTTGAAGAAATGATGGCCAAACATTTTCCAAACTCAAAGAAAACTATAAAAGCAAAGATCCAAAACGCTCAAAAAATCCCAAGTACCCCAAGGCATACTATAAGAAATTACTAAAAACCAAAGATAAAGAGAAAAAATTACAAGCAACCAGAGATTACAAAAAGAAATATACAGAAGACATTACATACAAAGAAAAAGATGACAGCAGATTTTTCAGGAAAAACAATGCAAGTCAGAAGACAAGGAATATCCTTAGAAGTAAAAAGAGAGGAAAACAATCACCCAGAATTCTTGTCCAGTTAAATTATCATTCAAGCAGCAAGGCAAATTAAAGACTTTTTCAGACATACAAAAGCTAAAAATATTTGTCACTAGCACACCTATATTATAAGAAATGTAAAAGGAAATCCTTCAAGCAGAAATTAAATCGGATTAAAATACAAATTTACATAAATGAAGAACACCAGAAATGGTAATTATATGGGTAAATATAGAGACTTTTTCTATTATTAAGTCTCTTTGAAAGATAACCAACTGTTCAAAGCAAAATGAGTAACAATGAATTGTGGGATTTATAACATTAGTAGAAGTAAAACACGTGACAACAATGGCACAAAATGAGAGAAATGGAAATATACTGAAGTGTTACAATATCACTACAAGGGAGACTGACGGAAAATATCAAGACAGTAAATTTAAACATAAACATATCAAGTTAAATATAAATTATCAAAACAACTTAATTAAAAGGCAGAGAATTTTAGATAAAAAGCAAGATCCAACTATATGCACTAATTATTATAGCATGATATAAATAAATTAAAAATAAAAGGATGGGAAAAGATTTTCCATGCTGACTAATTAATAGGAATCTGGAGTAGCTGTATTAATAATACCTCATTGCAGGGCAGAGAATATTACTAGAGAAAAAGAAGGCTATTTCATAAGGATAAAGGAGTCAATTTACAAAGAGGATAGAATAATTCTAAGTGTTTAGGCACCTAATAACAGAGCATCATAATAAATAAAGCAAAAATTGATAGAACTATTAGGAGAAATAGGCAAATTGGCAGTTATAGCCAAAGAACTCAATATTCCTCTCAATAACTGACACAGTAAGTAGACCAGAAATCAGTAAGGATATGAAAGATCTGACTACCTATTAATGGACATGAACTAATAACTTGCAGAATATTCCACCAAAGAATAGTAGAATACGCAATAGTAAACCACATTCTGGGCTACAAGATAAGTTTAAAAAATAAAAGGATTCAAGTCATATACAATAAGTTATCTTGCTACAGTAAAATAAAATTTAAATCAGTAACATTAAGATAACTAAAAAATCCACAGATATTTCAAAAGAAATAGCACATATCTAAATAACCTGTAAGTCAAAGAAAAAAAAATAAAAGCATATTAGAAGGTATTCAGAACTGAATGAATATGGAGGTATAACATGTCAAAATTTCTGGGATGAATTAGAGGAAAACTGATAGCAATAAAATGTCTGTATCAGAAGAGAAAAAGATGACCTCATTCTCTACCTTGAGAAACTAGAAAAAGAACAAATGAAACCCAAAGTAAGCAGACTAAGAGAAAATATATACAAGGCACATATTTCATAAAGCACTTGAATATTTGAATCAGTGACATGCAGAGAACTTTCAAAACTCATTAAGACAACCCATTAAAAACTGGAAAAAAGATTTAAACAGACACATAACCAAAGAAGATACATAGATGGCAAATAAGTACAAGAAAAGATGTTCAACATCATTAGTAGTTAGAGAAATGCAAATTAAAACCACATTGAAATACCACTACATACCTACTGGAATGGCTAAAATTAAAAAGACTGACAATAGCAAAGCTTAGAGAGGATGTGGGGAAATTGGAGCTCTCATATACAGCTAGTGAGGATGTTAACTGGTATAGTCACATTGGGAAACAGTTTGGCAGTTTCTTTAAAAGCTTAACATATATCTACTATACGACTAGTCATTCTAACTGGTAGTTACCCAAGAGAAAAAAAGCATATGATGTCACTAGAAAGATACCGGTAAACTGGGAGCTCATGGTCTATCAGGGAATTTTAAAAGGCAAATCAGTAATTAGCATAGTAATTAGTGCTAACAGTACTAGAAAAGCAATAGAAGAAAATGATAATTCAGATTTAAGCAGCCAGGGGAAACTTCCTTTAGAAAATGAGGTATAATCTGAAGCCTAAATAACAATTAGCCAAGTGCCAACAATGTGAAAATAATATGGTATGAAAGCCCACACAGGTAAAAGATAGTAGTCTAGTAGAGGAAATCAAAGAAGTTACAATATGTCTTCAGCACAGTGAAATGGGGCTGGAAAGGTAAGCTGGGGCAAGTCATGCAGGACATTTAAGCCGTGTTAAGGAGTTGTGGACTTCATTCTAGTAGCAATGCAAACACACTGAATTAAAGCAAGACGCTGACAAAATCAAAACTGAATTCTTGAAGGAAAACACTAAAACTGTAATGTAGAGTGAAACATGGATTAAAGGAAGCAAGATGAAAAATAGGGAGCCTACATAAGAGGCTATGATGTATGTCCAGGCAAGAAATTGAAAGTAATAAATGGGGATGAGAAAAATGGAAACAGTCAAAAGGAATTTAGGAGGCTGAATCAACATAATTAAATGTATTACTGATGTGGGAAATGAGGGAGAGGTACAAGGATGCCCAATTTATGCCTTGGGCCACTGGTAGATCACACTAATTTTCTTCTATATTACTTGCCATTGTATGTAGGTCCACTGTCCACACTTCCTCCGTATCCTTTAGTCTCACAATTTGGGGGAGCCCAGCCATTTTCACAGTGACAATTCTTATTGCTATTACATACCTTCAAAACAATCAAAATACCACTTTTGTTAATTGTGAATGTTGCTCTGTATCATCAACTCAAGAATGGAAACCAAGAGAAAGGACTAAATTCATACAAGCTTACTGACACTGTTTAAGAATGAAAAATGTATCAGGAATCTAAATTCCCCAATATCTGAAAATCCTGGGAATTCTCATCTAGTCCCCTCTGAGATTTCTCATTATTTAGCACTACATTCAGGAACAAACCAAAAGAAAATATTACCTACCCCATGTCCATGACACTTTTTCTGAACATCACAGTCATAATTCAGAACAGAAGCATCTACACACTGGAAGTTTCTACAAATCTGGACAAAAAAAAAAAAAAAAAAGAACTAGGTAAAGAAAGATTGACCACATTAATTAAAAAGTACCCAGAAAAAAATACCTGGGTACAGATTATTTCATTGCAGAATTCTTTCAAACTTTCAAGGAACCATTAATTCAAAATATTATATTTTTGAAAATGCAGAAAAATAAGTAGCATTAATTAACTGACACAAAATTAATTATCAAAAAACACAAAGATGACATAAAGACCAAAAACAAAGATAAAACTATTATCTATCCTTCCATGTGAATACAGATGTGAAGATCCTAAATAAAATATTCACAAATGGACTTTTTCAAATCAAAAGTAACCAGATACAGTTAAACCCAGGACTAGAAGGAAGATTCAAGGACAGAAGATCTATTTCTATTACACCTCTCATAAAGTGTTGTTACTGTGACAGATATCAAAAGGACAACTGATATTTAAAACTCATTTTAATTTTTAAAATTCTTTCAAAAATAAAAGGGTACTTTGTTGACAAGATAAAATCTGTTTTCTAGTACCCTGATTAGATACTTCTATTAAAAGCAATATTGAAAATAAGCCATAATCTTATATGGTTCAAGAAATTCTAGTTCATATGATGAGATATGAAATAGAAATGAATCCTAAACACTGAGAGATAAAAAAACATTAACTCAGAAAAAATATTAAACCTAAGATCTAAAGAAATCAGCTAAAAACATTTTAGAAATTTTTTAGTTGACATCTTTGTGAAAACTGCTCTGTTGTGATGTTAGAAGAAAAAAAGAAGACTAACTTTTTAAAAGACTGTTGAGTGCTATGTAAAATTTTATTAGGTAACTAACCAACTGATCTTGTGTACAAGATCAGAATATTTAAATGCTCAAATGAAATAAAGAACAATTAGAGAACAAACATACAATGAAATATCGATAGCCTTACCACTCTAAAAAACACACAGGTTTAAACAGAATTCTACTTTTAAGTCAGAAGATCTCCAAACACTGTTTCCTCCAATTTTCCATTAATTTTTAAATAGGACATATACTCAAATGATTAGAAATTCCAAAATTACAGAAGATTCTACAGTAAGTCACTCCTCATCTGTCCTCTAGCCATGAACTACTCCTGAATAAAGATTTCAAAATACTGTTTTCTTACATCCGTAAGTCTGTAGAGGAGATATTTACCAAGAGTTTCCCTGCCAGTTAAAAGAAGATTTTCCTGTCAACAACTGATTCACAGTGGACACCTGAAGAGTTAAATAAGATGAAATGTGTTAATAACTGGCTGATTTATTTTAAGGCGCAGGAAAATTCCAAGTCCTCCAGAGAAAGGGTGTTCTGATTGGCAGTGTTTACCTTGCAGAATGGGAAAAGTCAAACTGAAAGGAATACACTCAAAAACTCTCACAGTGGGGACTGGGTGCAATGGTTCATGCTTGTAATCCCAGCACTTTGGGAGGCCGAGGTGGGTGAATCACTTGAGGCCAGGAGTTCAAGACCAGCCTGGCCAACATGGTAAAACCCCATCTCCACTAAAACCACAAAAATTAGCCGGGCATGGTGGTGTATGCCTGTAATCCCAGCTACTTGGGAGGCAGGAGAATCGTTTGAAACCAGGAGGCGGAGGTTGCAATGAGCCAAGATCACACCACTGCACTCCAGCCTGGGTGAAAGAGCAAGACCCAGCCTCAAAAAAACAAAAAACTCTCACAGTGGGAAGGTAAGACCATCCTCTCACATATTACCACCACTCCCCCTACCACCCATGGCCACCACCAACAACCACCACACATCAAAGTAAAGCAAAGTTGACTATAAGACTTCTGGTTTGCTGATTTCAGGATGCAAGTGGGGAGCAAAGTTGAACTACCTGGGACAATAAAAAGGAAGGTGAGGAGTTCCTCTTTTCCACTTTTTCCCCTACCCCATGTTAAGCTTTTCCTGGAAATAAATGTTGAATAAATATATAAAGAATACAGATCTGAAGAAGTACCAACCATGTTGTCAGTCTGCTCAAACTGTCCAGTCTAGGTTTTGGTACATACCAGAAGGGATAGGATCCAAGCTGCTGTGTGAAAACTCAGGTGTTAGACTCATAAATTAAACCAACAGTTACAAAGTTACAGCTGTACAGAACATGTGGTATATGGTTTCAACGGCGTGTCAGTTTGGGTCAAGGTGTATCAGTCCAGGTACACACACCAACCACTTGCTATCCTTTCTTGTACATAAATATTATTGTCATAGCTAGAAAACTATGCAGTTAGCAATAAAATCCAGAAAGACAAAAGGTCTTAAAAATACATTGATATATGTTAATAATAACCTGGAATCTAAAGCCAATATTTTTCCTACCAAATAAAAATTGGGACATGGGGGTTTGGAAGTAAAAGTAGTATAGCTTACACCAAAACAATCAGTAGATACTATTTTTAATCATGACAACTTTGAGAAAAATATATTGATGTGTTTTTGTTATTAAGTAAACAAGCAGAATAGAAAGACATGTAACTACCAAAGTGTGTGTGCACACATACACACACCCCACACAAATAAATAATGTGTAATACTGCAAGAGAGGAAGATAAAGTAGAAAATATCAAGAAAATATTTAACAGCAGCAATAAGATCAGAGAAATAGGATGAAATGTTAATAAATTATGCCAATAAAAGCCAGATATTTATATTATACTGAGATACAAAAAGTTTTTCTAAACATGACATGAAACCAAGACAAAACAGATAAGACTGATATAATTTCATGATATTTTAAGGCCGAACGCCATGGCTCATGCCTGTAATCCCAACACTTTTGGAGGCCGAGGCAGGCAGATCACTTGAGGTTAGGAATTCAAGACCAGTCTGGCCAACATGGTGAAACTCCGTCTCTACTAAAAACACACAAATTAGCCAGGCATGGTGGCAGATGCCTGTAATCCCAGCTACTGGGGAGGCTGAGGCACAAGAATCACTTGAGCCTGGGAGGCGGAGGTTGCACTGAGATTGCACCACTGCACTCCAGCCTGGGTGACACAGTGAGGCACCAGAAAAAAAAAAAAAAAACATGATATTTTAAAATAGGCTCATGTCAAATTGTTGATCATATTTACACAGACATAACTGACTGATTTTTTTTTTTTTTTGAGACAGAGTCTCGCTCTGTCGCCCAGGCTGGAGTGCAATGGCCGGATCTCAGCTCACTGCAAGCTCCGCCTCCTGGGTTTACGCCATTCTCCTGCCTCAGCCTCCAGAGTAGCTGGGACTACAGGCGCCCGCCACCTCGCCCGGCTAGTTTTTTGTATTCTTTAGTAGAGACGGGGTTTCACCGTGTTAGCCAGGATGGTCTCGATCTCCTGACCTTGTGATTCGCCCGTCTCGGCCTCCCAAAGTGCTGGGATTACAGGCTTGAGCCACCGCGCCCGGCCAACTGACTGATATTATTATCAGTTAATATTCTTCACATATGAGAAGCCTTAAAAAATGACAATCTAACAGAAAAACAAAAAGATACCAATATGAACTTCTCAGAAAAAAATACATGGATCTAATAAAGACATGGAAAGATGCCCAGCTAGGTGCAGTGGCTCACACCTGTAATCCCAGCACTTTGGGAGGCTGAGGAGGGAGGATCACTTGAGCCCAGGAGCTGAAGACCAGCCTGGGTAACATAGTGAGATCCTGTCTCTACAGAAAAATAAAAAAAATTAGCCAGGCATGCTGGTTACACCTGTGGTACCAGGTAGTAGTAAGCTGAGGTGGCAGAAAGGGTGCATTCTGGTCTGCCCTTTCAACCATGCAGCTAAACTTCGCAGGTAAGGCTGGACAGGTAAGTTTAATTGCGTAGGGCAGCACGAGGAAGCCCATTTTTGCTATGTACTTAAGTCATGTTATACGCTTTCTTCCTAATAAAAATGATCCTTTGATCTCCAGTTGTTTAGCCTCCCCTGTTTTCTCTCACCTCGTCTGGAGTATGCCCAGTGTACACTGAGCTGTTGTGGACTGACTCAATAACACCCCAATATTAATTACATAAATATTAAGCACTTATTTTGAAAAGGTAGAGCAGGGAAACGTGGAGTTGCATAAGAAAATTGAATTCTTATCTATCAAAAATAAAACTAGTGGATAATGTCTAAAATAGATAAATCTAGAAATAGCATACTATTTTATTTTATTATATTTTATTTTTAGATGGGAGTCTCACTTTGCTGCCCAGGCTAGAGTACAGTGGCACAATATCAGCTCACTGCAACCTGTGCCTCCCAGATTCAAGCGATTCTCCTGTCTCAGCCTCCTGAATAGCTAGGACTACAGGCATGCACCACCGCACTGATTAGTTTTTGTATTTTCTGCACAGACGAGGTTTCACCATGTTGGTCAGGCTAGTCTCAAACTCCTGACTTCAAGTGATCCGCCAACCTCAGCCTCCCAAAGTGCTGGTATTACTGGCATGAGCTACCGTGCCTGGCCCTAATTTAAAATAGGGAGGTAATCAACAGAAGTAACCGCAGTTGCCTTTAGGCGTCTAGACTGGCAGATTAGATAAGAGTGTGTCAGAGAGTTGTTTTTGTCATGAGCCTTTCAGCACAATTTGTTTTTTTTTTTTTGAGACAGAGTCTTATTCTGTTGCCTAGGCTGGGATATAGATTGTTACCACCTTATTGAAAGGAAAATTGCACTTTCTATCAAAAATGTAAATGTATATGTCTCTTATCATTGTTTATAACAGCTGCAACAATCAAGTTTACTTAGCTGCAAGGACAGGCCCAAAAATACATGGATCTTCTTGTAAAAAGAAGTGAGAAACAGAATTGGAACTGAAAACTTGGGAGAAAGTGAGGTAACCTGAAGGTTCACCCACCTGTCTTTTTCATGGGCTACATAATCAAACATATATCCTCCTTCTCTCTCTCCTCTGAGTTGGTTTCTTCAACTTACTCAACAATCCTGCTCCCTCATATCTCTTGTATATGGCTTAAGGTTGCCACATCCCTTCTACACCAGCTCCTACTTCATAGCATCTCCCAAAGAATTTTTACAGTTTCTGCCCACACTTTTAATTACCTTCCTTAATTCTATATTCTCCAGAAAAAGGAATTTGGCCCAGGGCTGCTTCTCATATGAAACCACTAGTAATAAGTCATGGGCTGACTGACTCTGGCCTTGTATCTAATCCAAACAGCAGAGTTCGGGTGGTTAGGAACATGGACAGGACAAGTTCCGTGACATTTCTAGTACAGAAACACACACAGACACACACCCTGAAATTCAGGACATCGCCAAAGTGTCCCAATAATAGCAAACTGGCTAATAAATTGTAGCATATCAGTAGGGGAGGGAACCATGCACAGTATATTTCAAAGTGGAAAACACTGGTTATCTGACCCCAGTAAAGAAATGTAGATGACAGAATCATAGTTCCTAACTTTCTTTTGGTGGCTTTGTATTTTCTAAAATTTCTATAATGAATTTAGATTACTTTTACAATCAGAAAAGAGCAACCACTTACTATGTATGTTTTTTTTAACTTTTTTCATTTTACTTTGTAAATAAAAAATATTTTGATTACCTTATCAGCACCACATTTTGTGCCTTCGTTAACCATCCCAGGATCTGGAACATCTGATCCTAGTTGGAAATCCACACCCCAACATTTGGTGCCTCGACTGGGCGTTTGAATAATAGCAGGCACAATTCCAAATACAGGTATCTCTTGTACATTCTCACACTGAAGCTTTCCACACAAAGCATTCCTATAAAGAGAGAGAAACAATGCAACATAAAATGCATCCAACATATACAACAAAAGAAGAAATTTATATATTTGCGTATGGACAGAGCTTGCTGCTATGGACGGAATCTCAACAAAGAAAGTGTATGAGAGCAAGAGAGGTCAAAGTAGCTCTCTTTAAATATGGCAGAAAAGGGGGAAAAAGAGTTAAGTGGATGCTAAGATGCAAATTAGGGTACCAGCTGGTGCTGATGCTGCTTCTTTTACCACAGTTAATCTTCTTCACTGTCTGTCTAGAGCTCAAAAGTCTAATAAAGTTGTTTCTAAGTATAATTTTATAAATTCTATTATACAGAAAATAATATAACAGTATCAAAATCCAATGATGTCTTCTTACAGAGTTATGATAAAGAAGAAATTAGATTTTATAATGCAAAATAACTAAGAAAGGATTCCACCCCTCTTTGCCTGGCTAACTCTTGGTTACTTATTTAAAGAATTGATTCATTAACTCGTGAACTGATTAATTAAATATCGTAACTCTATGAAGGCTTCCCTGACCATAATTCTTATTGCCAAGGCTGTGTGAATTAAATGCCCTTCCTATATCCTTTCACAACACTCTAGGTCAATAACTCTTATGATGCTGTACTGAGATTGCCTGTTTAACTGATTGTCATCTGATCCAAGCACCTACTCTACATCTGAATCTTCTCTATGATATCACTGCCCAGTCATCATAGGATATTTTTTCCCAATATCTCTAACTTACACCCTCCTGAAACTGCCCATTCTAGTTCCCATCACGTTCTTTTGCTTATTAGGTAAAAATCTACCTCTGTAAAACATTTCTCCTCATTGGTCCCAGATCTTCCCCATGAGACTACATAGATATCTTTTCCTTCTTTCACACAGCAGCTATTTTAGGATAATTATTATGCAGCTCCTAAATACTTACTTCACCAGGTCACTATCCTACAATCACTTTTCATGCAACAAGGACGCTCCCTCCTAAATATGTTCCAGTTTGCCCCACTGCCTCTTGAAGCATAGTGCTCAGAATGGAGCATGAAATTTCAGTGACAGCCTGGTGAGCAAAGAAAAAAATGGAGCTCTTGTTTATTCTAGATACTGTACTTCTATTAAGTTCAAGATTACAATAGCTTTTATAACTACATTATATTATTGATGTCCTTGAATATATCACTAACTAAAATTCCTAATTTTTGCATGTGCTGCTATTAAGTCTTCATCTTCCCTTCATCCTGCATTTAAGAGTTAATAATTTTGTCCCAACTTTACATTTATTCTTAAGTCACCATTTATTTGCTAGCTGACCTGAGAGAAGTGTTTAAATTTTCTGAACTTCAGTTTCTTCAGCTGAAAAAAAGTGAGATAACTGAAGCCTATCTCACATAATTAGCGGAAATTAGATATGAAAACCTCAAAATCAAAGTGTGGCATAAAGTAGACCTCAGTTAAGATCTGTTGGAGCCTACCAAAATTCACATTGCTATGATATACTCAGTATTTCGTACATAGGCTTGGTGATACATTAAAGAGTAAAGGAAAATACTCTTACAATATAAAAAGCTGTTAGAAATCATTAAGACAAAATCACTTCAACAGAAAAATTAGCAAAGATGTAAACAGGCAGCTCATAAAATAAGAAATGTAAACAGCCAACAAAACTAAGAAGAGATGTTCACTGCTGAATAATACTAACAGAAAAGAAAATTCAGTTACAACCCTTAGTAAAATAACTGCTTCACACAAGGATCATCCATAAAGTGAAACACTGGTCAGGAACTGGATATTTACATGGCACAAAATCATCACTCCACATATTACCTGACAGCTGCAATTTTAAAAAGCATAACTCCACAACAGTAAGATCTGGTCATTGCCACTGACTATCACTAATATTAATAAGACTAATCAGCACTAAGTGACTCCTTGATATAATGCATTGTTTATGAACATTCTCGCCAAAAATATTTAACCTGAATTCAATTAAGATTTTGGGTTTAGGGCCAGGCACAGTGGCTCACGCCTGTAATCCCAGCACTCTGGGAGGCTAAGGCAAGCAGATCATTTGAGGTCAGGAGTTTGAGATCAGCCTGGCCAACATAGTGAAACCCCATCTCTACTAAAAATACAAAAATTAGCCAGGTGTGATAGTGCATGCCTGTAGTCCTAACTACTCCAGAGGCTGAGGCACAAGAATCACTTGAACCTGGGAGATGGAGGTTGTACTAAGCCAACATCATGCCACTGTACTCCAACCTGGGCGACAGAGTGAGGCTCTACTCAAAAAAAAAAAAAAAAAAAAAAAAAGATTTTGGGCTTAACTTCTGATTTAAAGAAAATTCAGATGATAGAAACATAAGTTAAGCAACACCAAGAGGAAACTAAAACAAATCCAGAACATGAGCCCACTGGCCCAGATATTTCCATAAGTCAATGTTACTGAAAAGAAAAAACAATCAGTCTAAAAGGTATTCTGGATTAAAAGTGACTTAAGTGACACAACAACTAAAGGCAATGTGTGATCCTTGATTGAGTCCTGATGTTGAAAAATACCAGCTATAAAAGATAATTTGAGGACACTTATGGAAATACTAATATTGATCAGACACTAGATGATATTAGGAAATCATTCATTTTGTTAGGTGTGATGTGATCATGTGAATGGCCTTATCTGTTGAAGATGGATGCTGAGGAATTTAGGAGTAAAGTATCATGTCTATAATTTACTTAAAATGGTTCAGCAAAATCTTAACGAAGCAAATAATGATAAGGCATTAACAATCTTGGTCTGGGATATATTGGTATTCATCACACTATTCTTTCTACTCCTCAGTATATTTGGAATTTCTCTTTTATAATGCTTGAAAAAAATGACATTATCTATGTACCAAAAGATGACCCTTTTAGTGAAAGTAAACATGTGGCTTATGTTTATAAATGTATATACACATAAAAAAGAAATACAACAAAAACTTAAGAGAGTATCTCTGGATGGTAGGACCATATGTGAATACTTTCTTTAAGTGTTTCTAGATGTTTTTGGTAGTTTCAATGGGTAGAAAAGACTTTTCTAGATTTTACACATTCTACAATGAGGATGACAATAAAAATAGTGACGATGATGATGATGATGAACATGATAATGAACCAGATATTCCTCTTAGTACTAACACCCATTAACTCATTCAGTTCCAAACAACACTTGGAAACAGGTGCCATTATTATCCCCATTTTACAGAACAGAAAAATGAGGTATGTACGTGAAGTAACTTGTCCAAAGACTCAGAGATGTTAAGTGATTGAACCAGGATTCAAATCCAAAGAGTCTAACTTCAAATGTACATTCTTAATGACTATATCGTTTGTATATTACTATTATAAAATGCTTCCTAAATGAGTTATTCAGTAATCTTTAAGTTTAATAAGTATAGTTGCTATTTTCAACAAGATATTCATAAAAATATGAAACCAGACAAGGCTAAAGACAAGAATATGATATATGTCTAGCAAATTCTTTCCAAGTGTGCATTAATCCACTTATCCCTAGATTTTAAATCAGTTCATTCATTCAGTTATATTAATTCTCCACCCATTCATTCTTCATCTATATCATCTGTACCTTCATTCATTCAATGTTTAATAGTCATTTATTATGTTTCCTCCAGGCATTATGCTAAATGCAAAAGATAAAATGTGTCACTGAATCTTACAGTTTGGTGAGGAAGAGTGATAACAAAAGAGCCACATAATTAATGAAACTGACAAATACTTCAAAAGAATATTCCAGAAATGAAAAGAATTTGCTAATGATAAATTTGCTAATGCCACCCAAGTCATCAGGAGGGCATAAAAATCCTAAATGTGTATGCACCTACTAACAATTTAAAAGATACACAGCAAAAATTTACATACCTAAAAAGATAAATAGACAAATCCACAATCATAACTGGCGACTTCAATATACCTCTCTCAGAAACTGAAGGAACATATATAATACACACACACCACAGATACGAAAGATTTGAATAAGACTATTAACTTGACATTTATAGAATAACATCTCTAACAACTGCAGAATATACTTTTTCTTTCAATCACACATGGAACATTTACCCATACAGACCATATATTGGTCTGGTATTAAGGGGCAGACCCATATATTAGTCTGTATGGATGAATGTTCCAAGTGTAATTAAATAATGCACATCTCAATAAATTCCAAAGAAGTGAAATCATATAGAATGTGTTCTCAATGGAACTGAACTAGACATCAAAACCAAACAGATAACCAGTATATCCCCAACTACTGGGGAATTAAGCAATAGGCTTTCAACAACACGAGTCAAAGGAAAAAAATCACAGTGTAAATTAGAAAATACTATGAACTAAAAAATAATGAAAACATATCAAATTCTATGAAAAAGAAACAAACAGCATCAAGAACACCCGTCAGAGGGAGAGCTGGTCCTGCTGAGGCAGTGGAAGAAGTCTTCCGTGGGGAAACCACACTTCACCTGAGATCTGTAGGATGAAGAACTGAGCAGGCTGAGAGGGGGAAAGAGAACATGCCGAGCAGAGGGAACAGCAGGTGCAGAGACCTACGGCCGTAGGCCACATGCAGGCCAGCAGGGCTGGAGCTTCTCACAGAGGGGGCCAAATGAAGCCACAGAAGTAAACGAAATCACATGGGGTCGGGGGAGAAGAAGAACATTCTACACAATCACCAAAAAAAAACAGGTTTCTTTAAGAAGGAAAAAATGGCCAGCATAATTGAATGCTACTGACAGGTCAAGTATTATAGCATGAAGACCTGAAAACAAGTGTCAGATTTAGTGACATGGGGGTCCTTGTTGCTATTTCTTCTTAGCAAGCACTGTTTCACTGTAGTTGCTTAGCCTAACTGGTAGCATAGGAGGTAGAATGGGTAGAAGCAATGCATAATATTACAGAATAATTCCAATTATATAAAATGTTAGTGAGAAGAAGAAAATAATTCCACTGACATTAGTGAACATATATGGATTGAGATTATAGATGACTTTTTCCTCCTTTGTAATGTTTTATTATTAATGTTTTGCAAAAAGCAAATGTTAATTGTAGAAATATAAAATGTTTTAATTCATCATTTTGAAATTATACAAAGCTAGAAAAAAATAAAGAAGTTCAGAGTTTATGCTGCAGGTTCCTTTATTTAAGACTTAGTAACATAATCTTTTATTGAAAGGAAAATGAAAACGGTGTTTAGTTGGGGTTCTTATTATAAATCAAGGACAAACAAAATAAGAGTCTAAAAACCACTAGACTGTAGTTGCTGTCTAAAGGGACAAATTATGTTACCAGTTCTTTTCCTAACACCAGAGTCTCTCTGAAGCTTTGTATTGTAAAATGTTTGAAAAGTTAGGTATTGAAGGGGGAGAAAATCAGCGGTCACAGGGAGCAGTCGTAAAAGATACTAGAGATGGCCAAGCACGGTGGCTAACGCCTGTAATCCCAGCACTTTAGGAGGTTGAGGCGAGCGGATCACAAGGTCAGGAGATCGAGACCATCCTGGCCAATATGGTGAAAACCCGTCTCTACTAAAATAGAAAAAATTAGCCGGGCGTGGTGGCATGCGCCTGTAGTCCCAGCTACTTAGGAGGCTGAGGCAGGGGAATCGCTTGAACCTGGGAGGCGGAGGACGCAGTGAGCCGAGATCACGCCACTGCACTCTAGCCTGGCAACAGAGCAAGACTCCGTCTCAAAAAAAAAAAAAAAAAAGATACTAGAGATGACGGATCTTATAATCTTTCATGTTCCATTATGACCGCACCTCCACTTACCCAGTGGCACACTTCTTGTATTCATTGCCAGAGAAACCACAATTGCCAAATCTGTCACCTTTAGAATTCACTTCAATGAAACAATCTTTGGGGGCAGCCTTGGCTTCTGTAACATTAAACATTTAAAAAAAGAAAAAAAAGTTATGGCAATTTAGCTTTCGAAATAAAAGCATTCCCTACAACAGTCTAAACACCTGGATGAACGGCCTCAATGCCATGGAAAACCTTTCATGCCTTACACATAATACATTTTTGTTGCACATTTCACATGTAATGACAAAATGTAAAAATAAAGCTTAAATTGTACTTAAAAGTTAGCCTGGACTCAAACATTCAGGCCCTAAAAGAAAAACTATTAAATAACAAATTACAAATAAATTAAAAACATGCACAGTAGAGTACCATTTGCAGCATATTCATTCTCATTGCTCTCACATATAAATCAACTGCATCACTGGTTAGATCAGCTAGGAAGGGTTGGAGAAAACACTGCCAGCTATTACTTTTGTTTTTTTCATTTATCATAAATGGATGCTTGGTTTAGATGTCCCTACTAATTAGATACATTGACAAACACGACAGATGACAAAGTAACAATCTATTCTTGCTTTCCTTTTTTCTTTTTTTGAGACAGGATCTGGCTCTGTCACCCAGGCTGGAGTGCAGTGGCACGTTCATAGCTTACTGTAACCTTGAACTCTTGGACTCAAGAAATCCTCCCACCTCAAGCTCCCAAACAGCTAGAACTACAGGTACATGCCACCATGCCTGGCTAATTTTTGTTTTTATTTTTTGTAGAGATGGGGTCTTGCTATGTTGCCTATGCTGCAAAATGCTATTAAATTGGCAAAGTTTTAAAAATGGAAATACTTGATGTTGGAAACATTTGAAGGAATGAATATTCACTTATAGCTAATGAAGGTATAAAGTGGTATAATATTTCTGGAGATCATGTTGAAATGTCTTAGAAGCCTTTAATACAGCAATCCTGCTTCTGGAAATTTATCCAGAAGGATAAATGGAGGCCACAACTAAACTATACGAAAGTTTACTGCTAACACTGTTGACTGTTTAAATAAATTACAGTATATCATTAACACAATGTTGTAGAAATATGTTTAACATGGAAAAGTATTCACAAGTTATTGTTAGTATTGAAAACAGGCAGTTACATTTTAGCCTGTTTTTTTTTTTTTTTTTTTTTTTTTTGAGACAGAGTCTCATTCTGTTGCCCAGGCTAGAACGCAGTGGCAAGGTCATAGCTCACTGCAGCCTTAACCTCCCAGGCTAAAGCAATCCTCCTACCTTAGTCTCCTAAGTAGCTAGAAATGCAGGCCCACCACACCTATTTTTTTTTTTTTTTTTTCCTATGCAGTCCAGGCTGAAAGGGGGCAGGTTTTAAAGCAGTATGTCAATATCATACCATTTTGTATATTATACACTCATATGCATAAAAAAAGTGAAAGATATTCATGAAATTTTCAACAGTTACTTATCCAGAATATTGACAGTAGAACTATTTATTTTCTACCTTTTGCTTATTTGTATATTCAATATTTCAATATGTCCTATTTCCATTTAAGAAGTAAACCAATGTATTTTCTTTTAACAATGTCTTTGATAAATTCTAGCAGTAAGTCTTCATCAGCTCACCATGCTCATGGTGGCTGAGATCATGGTTTTGCTGCTTTCTGTTGTGTGACCTCAGGCAAACCATTTAGCTCTCTGAGCCCTGCCCTCCTCATAAGGTTTTTTTTAAGGGTAAAATTTGATAGTAAGTGTCAATACCTTCTCTTATGTTAGCTCTTAAGTTCTTCATTCATTTGATAAATATTTATTTGGTGTGTACTAAACATATAAGGAATTTGAGAATGCATGAGCTCATGAAGGACTTTTAAATCCTTATTCTCCACAAGTTCAAATGTTCAAAGGAATGAAAACTAGACCTATAACACCAGAACTGACTTATCTTTAAAATCAGAAGCCATCAACAAACTTCAGGTAAAACGTCTGAATATATGCATGTATTCCCCCCCCCCCAAAACCCCACAAAAACAAAAAAAATAATTTTTTTTTTTTTTTTTTTTTTTTTTTTTAAATTCATAAACCAACAGACAATGGAACTGGGAAAGGAGACTGCACAAAACTTAGAAGCCGAAAAGAAATTGGTGAAGTAGTAAATGACTCAATGTATCTCAGAAAACTGAATCTTAAGCTGGCAACAGAAAAAACTGAGATCAACCCTTTTTACACATAGAATTCCTCCAAGATAAGAAACTGGTAGTAACAGGTACCTCTGGCTATAGAAAATAAGGAGGGGCAGGTGGCCGGAATAAAGAGGAAAAATTTCAAATCTGTTTAAGAAGCAGTTTGACCCACAAGTCACCTCCCATCTTTGTGAAGTCAAGTGACTGTCTCTTCTCTACCCTGGCAAAAGACTGGAGGTTTATTTTCTGGAGAGAGTAAAACACAAGGTTCCAGGACTCAAGAGATACCAGGCACAGTAACAGGCACAGCAACTGTTCTAAATACAAGGGGATGAACTGAACATTTGCCTGCCTCATACTGAGGTCCCAGTCTTATTTTCCCTCACCTCCTGTTTCCCTCCCAGAATGCTGACAGTTAGGTCTTTTTTTTTTTTTTTCTTTTTTAGGAGAATTTTCACTCTTGCCACCCAGGCTGGAGTGCAATGGCGTGATCTCGGCTCACTGCAACCTCTGCTTTCCGGGTTCAAGTGATTCTCCTGCCTCAGCCTCCCGAGTAGCTGGGATTACAGGTGCCCGCCACCATGCCAGGCTAATTTTTGTATTTTTAGTAAAGACGGAGTTTTGCCATGTTGGCCAGGCTGGTCTCGAACTCCTGACCTCAGGCGATCCACCTGCCTCGGCCTCCCAAAGTGCTGGGATTACAGGCATAAGCCACCACGCCCAGCTGACAGCTAGGTCTTGGCCCTCCAGGATGCAGATAGATAAGGTCTTCATAAGGGAATCTAACAAGCCCAAGAGGGAAAAAAAAAACTAAAGATGTGATTTTTGGCATTTCCCTAATTAAAAAGTTCAACCATATCACCCTATAGGAAAGTTTTCAGTTAACAAGCCTACCCCAAAAGCCTAGAGTGACCCCACTGCTCCTTATTCCCCTCCCTTGGACCAGGGACTATGGGAGAGATGAGGAACATGGCTAATGTGAAAGACGGAAATTCAAACAAAGAAAAAAAGTAATGTGGAACGAGGTTACGCAGAAGAAAGGAAACTTTTTAAAAATTATCATTAACATACTGACGTACATGAGAGATGTTTCATGCATGGAATAAAAACAGATTATGTCTTTTTTATTTATTTATTTATTTATTTTGAGATGGAGTCTCACACTGTCGCCCAGGCTCAAGTGCAGTGGTGTGATCTTGGCTCACTGCAAGCTCCGCCTCCCGGGTTCACGCCATTCTCCTGCCTCAGCCTCCCCAGTGGCTGGGACTACAGGCGCCCGCCACCACGCTCAGCTAATTTTTTATTTTGTATTTTTAGTAGAGACGGGGTTTCACCATGTTAGCCAGGATGGTCTAGATCTCCTGACCTCATGATCCGCCCACCTCAGCCTCCCAAAGTGCTGAGATTACAGGCGTGAGCCACCGCACCTAGCCCAGAACAGATTATTTCTTAAAAAGAAGTGGGGAAAAAAAAAACTCAGAGAATATAAGAGTTTCTGAAAACTAAAATCATAGTGCCTGAAATGAAAACCGCAATAAAAGAGTTAGAAGATAAAGTTGAAGAAGTTGCTCAGAAAGTAGTCAAAAAAAAAACAAAAAACAAAAAACAAAACCACACAGACAAAAAGACAGAAAAGATAAGGAAATCCAATATCCAAGGAAATCTAGGAAATCCAACATCCAAATAATATGTGATCCAGGAAAAGAAATCACACCAAAAAAATGAAAGGGAAGAAATTTCCAGAACTAAAAAAAAAATGAGTTCCCAGATTGAATGTACCCACCAATTACACAGCAAGGTGAATAAAAACAAACCCACATCAAGGCATATCACCTTGAAGAGATCATTCTCCAAGCTTTTTCAGAGGGGATAAGGGAAACCCTAGGTACAAAAATCAGAATGACTTCATACTTTTCAACAGCAACTCTGTAAACTGCAAGACAATAAAGCAATGGCTTCAAAACTGTGACAGAAAATGATTTCCATCCCCATCAATCAAGTATTTAGTCCAAATAAAAGCATTTTCACAGTTGCAGGATCTCAAAAAATTTACCTCTCATTTACCCTATCTAAGGAAACTACTGAAACGAAAGTTCCATGAAAGGAGGAAATAAACCAAGAAAAAGGATAATATGGGAAATGCAAACAGGAGACTCAAAAGGGAAAGAGCCAACAATTCACCTTCAGACTATGGTGAAAGATCTCAGGATAAATACTGATTACACTATTGGCAATCCTGGTTCTCAGGCCTTCAAACTTGGACTGGAACTAAACTATCATCTCTTCTGTGTTTCCAGCTTGCCAAACCATCCTACAAATCTGAGATTTTCAGTTGCTTACCATAATCGCATGAGCCAACTGCTTATAATAAATGAATAAATATATACATAATATGTATATATCCAATTGATATTGTTTTTCTGCAGTCTAACTAATTCAGATTTTGGACCAACAGGGTTCCAGAGGAACAGAACTTTGAGAATGAGTTTTCTGAATCAATTCCAAGGTTTCTAGAATGGGCTATCTAATCTGATTAGATTTTTAAAGACACCTACAACTCTATTTCCAAAAGTAAACACAGTACTGATAGTTCATAGCATGATATGGTAATTGCAGTACAAAAACATATCAGACATTTACGAGAAGCAAGGATCTGGGTAACTATGTATAGGATATCTTCAAAAATTTTTCTCATACTAACAGCATGAGATTGCCTGGTTGCTCCTTACTTTACCGGATAAAGTAGGGAAAGAAGATGATAAGCTCAGGGATTCCTAGTTCAAGTACCATATAGGTGAGGCGGGGCACCAAGATGGCTGAATAGGAACAGCTCCAGCTTCCAGCTCCCAGCGTGAGCAACACAGAAGACGGGTGATTTCTGCATTTCCAACTGAGGTTCTGGGTTCATCCCACCGGGGCGTGTCAGACAGTCGGTGCAGGACAGTGGGTGCAGTCCAACCAGCAAGAGCCGAGCAGGGTGAGGCACTGCCTCACCAGGGAAGCACAAGGGGGAAGGGAATTCCTTTTCCTAGCCAAGGGAAACTGTGACATACAACACCTGGAAAATCGGGTCACTCCCACCCTAATACTGCACTTTACCAAAGGTCTTAGCAAACGGGACACCAGGAGATTATATCCCACGCCTGGCTAGGAGGGTCCCACGCCCACGGAGCCTCCCTCATTGCTAGCACAGCAGTCTGAAATCTAACTGGAAGGTGGCAGCAAGGCTGGGGGAGGGGTGCCTGCCATTGCTGAGGCTTAAGTAGGTAAACAAAGCAACCTGGAAGCTCGAACTGGGTGGAGCCCACCACAGCTCAAGGAGGCCTGCCTGCCTCTGTAGACTCCACCTCTGGGGACAGGGCATAGCTAAACAAAAAACAGCAGAAACCTCTGCAAATGTAAATGTCCCTGTCTGACAGCACTGAAGAGAGTAGTGATTCTCCCAGCACGGAGGTTGAGATCTGAGAACGGACAGACTGCCTGCTCAAGTGGGTCCCTGATCCCCGAGTAGCGTAACTGGGAGAGCCTAACTCGGAGTAGCCTCACAGGAGTGGACCTCAAGCAAACTCCAACAGACCTACAGCTGAGGGTCCGGATAGTTAGAAGGAAAACTAAGAGAAAACACATCCACACCAAAACCCCACCTGTATGTCACCACCATCAAAGAGCAAAGGTAGATAAAACCACAAAGATGGGGAAAAAGCAGTGCAGAACAGCTGAAAGTTCAAAAAATCAGAGTCTCTCTCTCTCCAAAGGAACACAGCTCTCTGCCAGCAATGGAACAAAGCTGGACGTAGAACGAGTTCGATGAGTTGAGAGAAGAAGGTTTCAGCCAATCAAACTTCTCAGAGCTAAAGGAGGAACTACGAACCCAGCGCAAAGAAACTAAACCTTGAAAAAAAGATTTGACGAATGGATAACTAGAATAACCAATGCAGAGAAGTCCATAAATGACCTGATAGAGATGAAAACCATGACACAAGAACTACGTGACAAATGCACAAGCTTCAGTAACCAACTCGATCAACTGGAAGAAAGAGTATCTTTACTCTTTTCATTTGATTAAAGAACAAATGAATGAAATGAAGTGAGAAGAGAAGTTTAGAGAAAAAAAAGAGTAAAAAGAAATGAACAAAGACTCCAAGAAATATGGGACTATATGAAAAGACCAAATCTATGTCGGATTGGTGTACCTGAAAGTGATGGGGAGAATGGAACCAAGTTGGAAAACACTCTGCAGGATATTATCTAGGATAACTTCCCCAACCTAGCAAGGCAGGCCAACATTCAAATTCAGGAAATACAGGGAACGCCAAAAAGATACTCCTCGAGAAGAGCAACTCCAAAACACAAAATTGTCAGACTCACCAAAGTTGAAATGAAGGAAAAAATGTTAAGGGCAGCCAGAGAGAAAGGTTGGGTTACCCACAAAGGGAAGCCCATCAGACTAACAGCATATCTCTCGGCAGAAACTCTACAAGCCAGAAGAGAGTGGGGGCCAATATTGAACATTCTTAAAGAAAAGAATTTTCAACCCAGAATTTCATATCCAGCCAAACTAAGTTTCACAAGTGAAGAAAAAATAAAATCCTTTACAGACAAGCAAATGCTGAGCGATTTTGTCACCACCAGGCCTGCCCTACAAGAGATCCTGAAGGAAGCACTAAACATGGAAAGGAACAACCAGTACCAGTCATTGCAAAAACATGCCAAAATGTAAAGACCATCGATGCTAGGAAGAAACTGCACCAACTAACGAGCAAATTAACCAGCTAACATCATAATGACAGCATCAAATTCACACAGAACAATATTAACCTTAAATGTAAAAGGGCTAAATGGTCCAATTAAAAGACACAGACTGGCAAACTGGATAAAGAGTCAAGACCCATCAGTTTGCTGTCTTCAGGAGACCCATCTCATGAACAGAGACACACATAGGTTCAAAATAAAGATTTGGAGGAAGATCTACCAAGCAAATGGAAACCAAAAAAAGAGGCAGGGGTTGCAATCCTATCTCTGATAAAACAGACTTTAAACCATCAAAGATCAAAAGAGACAAAGAAGGCCACTACATAATGGTAAACGGATCAATTCAACAATAAGAGCTAACTATCCTAAATATATATGCACCCAATACAGGAGCACCCAGATTCATAAAGGAAGTCCTTAGAGACTTACAAAGAGACTTAGACTCCCATACAATAATAATGGGAGACTTTAACACTCCACTGTCAACATTAGATCAATGAGACAGAAAAAGTTAACAAGGATATCCAGGAATTGAATTCAATCTGCACCAAGCAGACCCAACAGACATCTACAGAACTCTCCACCCCAAATCAACAAAATATACATTCTTCTCAGCACCACATCGCACTTATTCCAAAATTGACCACATTGTTGGAAGTAAAGCACTCCTCAGCAAATGTAAAAGAACAGAAATTATAACCAACTGTCTCTCAGACCACAGTGCAATCAAACTAGAATTCAAGACTAAGAAACTCAATCAAAACCACTCAACTACATGGAAACTGAACAACCTGCTCCTGAATGACTACTGGGTACATAACGAAATGAAGGCAGAAATAAAGATGTTCTTTGAAACCAATGAGAACAAAGATACAACATACCAGAATCTCTGGGACACATTTAAAGCAGTGTGTAAAGGGAAATTTATAGCACTAAATGCCCACAAGAGAAAGCAGGAAAGATCTAAAATCGACACCCTAACATCACAATTAAAAGAACTAGAGAGGCAAGAGCAAACACATTCAAAAGCTAGCAGAAGGCAAGAAATAATGAAGATCAGAGCAGAACTGAAGGAGATAGAGACACAAAAAAACCTTCAAAAAAATCCATGATTCCAGGAGTTGGTTTCTTGAAAAGATCAACAAAATTGACAGATTGCTAGCAAGACTAATAAAGAAGAAAAGAGAGAAGAATCAAATAGATGCAATAAAAAATGATAAAGGGGATATCACTACCGACCCCACAGAAATACAAACTAACATCAGAGAATACTATAAACACCTCTACGCAAATAAACTAGAAAACCTAAAAGAAATGGATAAATTCCTGGACACATACCCTCTCACAAGACTAAACTAGGGAGAAGTTGAATCCCTGAATAGACCAATAGCAGGCTCTGAAATTGAGGCAATAATTAATAGCCTACCAAACAAAAAAAGTCCAGCACCAGACAGATTCACAGCTGAATTCTACCAGAGGTACAAGGAGGAGCTGGTACCATTCCTTCTGAAAGCAATCCAATCAATAGAAAAAGAGGGAATCCTCCCTAACTCATTTTATGAGGCCAACATCATCCTGATACCAACGCCTGGCAGAGACACAATAAAAAAAGAGAATTTTAGACCAAAATCCCCGATGAACATCGATGCAAAAATCCTCAATAAAATACTGGCAAACCGAATCCAGTAGCACATCAAAAAGCTTATCCACCATGATCAAGTGGGCTTCATCCCTGGGATGCAAGGCTGGTTCAACATATGCAAATCAGTAAATGTAATCCAGCATATAAACAGAACCAGAGACAAAAACCACACGATTATCTCAATAGATGCACAAAAGGCCTTCGACAAAATTCAACAGCCCTTCATGTTAAAAACTCTCAATAAATTCGGTATCGATGGAACGTATCTCAAAATAATAAGAGCTATTTATGACAAACCCACAGCCAATATCATAGTAAATGGGCAAAAACTGGAAGAATTCCCCTTAAAAGCTGGCACAAGACAGGGATGTCCTCTCTCACCACTCCTATTCAACATAGTGTTGGAAGTTCTGGCCAGGACAATCAGGCAAGAGAAAGAAATTAAGGGTATTCAATTAGGAAAAGAAGAAGTCAAATTGTCCCTGTTTGCAGATGACATGATTGTCTATTTAGAAAACCCCATCATCTCAGCCCCAAATCTCCTCAAGCTGATGAGCAACTTCAGCAAAGTCTCAGGATTCAAAATTAATGTGCAAAAATCACAAGCATTCTTATACAACAATAAGAGACAAACAGAGAGCCAAACCATGAATGAACTCCCATTCGCAATTGCTTCAAAGAGAATAAAATACCTAGGAATCCAACTTACAAGGGATGTGAAGGACCTCTTCAAGGAGAACTACAAACCACTGCTCAGTGAAATAAAAGAGGACACAAACATATGGAAGAGCATTCCATGGTCATGGATAGGAAGAATCAATATCGTGAAAATGGCCATACTGCCCAAGGTAATTTATAGATTCAATGCCATCCCCATTAAGCTACCAATGACTTTCTTCGCAGAATTGGAAAAAGCTACTTTAAAGTTCATATGGAACCAAAAAAGAGCCCGCATTGCCATGACAATCCTAAGTCAAAAGAACAAAGCTGGAGGCATCACACTACCTGACTTCAAACTATACTACAAGGCTACAGTAACCAAAACAGCATGGTACTGGTACCAAAACAGAGATATAGACCAATGGAACAGAACAGAGCCCTCAGAAATAATACCACACATCTACAACCATCTGATCTTTGACAAACCTGACAAAAACAAGAAATGGGGAAAGGATTCCCTATTTAATAAATGGTGCTGGGAAAACTGGCTAGCCATAAGTATAAAAGCTGAAACTGGATCCCTTCCTTACTCTTCATACAAAAATTAATTCAAGATGGATTAGAAACTTAAATGTTAGACCTAAAACCATAAAAACCCTAGAAGAAAACCTAAGTAATACCATTCAGGACACAGGCATGGGCAAGGACTTCATGCCTAAAACACCAAAAGCAATGGCAACAAAAGCCAAAATTGACAAATGGGATCTAATTAAACTAAAGAGCTTCTGCACAGCAAAAGAAACTACCATCAGAGTGAACAGGCAACCTACAGAATGGCAGAAAAGTTTTGCAATCTACTCATCTGACAAAGCGCTAATATCCAGAATCTACAAAGAACTCAAACAAATTTACAAGAAATAAAGGGTATTCAATTGGGAAAAGAACAAACAACCCCATCAAAACAAACAACCCCATCAAAAAGTGGGCAAAGGATATAAACAGACACCTCTCAAAAGAAGACATTTATGCAGCCAATAGACATGAAAAAATGCTCATCATCACTAGCCATCAGAGAAATGCAAATCAAAACCACAATGAGATACCATCTTACACCAGTTAGAATGGCAATCATTAAAAAGTCAGGAAACAACAGGTGCTGGAGAGGATGTGGAGAAATAGGAACATTTTTACACTGTTGGTGGGACTGTAAATTAGTTCAACCATCGTGGAAGACAGTGTGGCAATTCCTCAAGGATCTAGAACCAAAAATACCATTTGACCCAGCAATCCCATTACTGAGCATATACCCAAAGGATTACAAATCATTCTACTGTAAAGACACATGTACACATATGTTTATTTCAGCACTGTTCACAATAGCAAAGACTTGGAAACAACCCAAATGTCCATCAATGATAGACTGGATAAAGAAAATGTGGCCCATATACGCCATGGAATATTATGCAGCCATAAAAAAGGATGAGTTCATGTCCTTTGTAGGGACATGGATGCAGCTGGAAACCATCATTCTCAGCAAACTATCGCAAGAACAGAAAACCAAATACCACATGTTCTCACTCATAGGTGGAAATTGAACAATGAGATCACCTGGACACAGGAAGGGGAACATCACACACCTGGGCCTGTTGTGGAGTGGGGGGAGGGGGAAGGGATAGCATTAAGAGATATACCTAATGTAAATGACGAGTTAATGGGTGCAGCACACCAACATGGCACATGTATACATATGTAACAAACCTCCATGTTGTACACATGTACCCTAGAACATAAAGTATAATTTAAAAAAAAACAAAAAGCACCATATAAGTGACCTGAAATTTTCTCTGTGTGCCCTAAAGGACAGCCATATCGCCAGTAGTTGCAGAGCTGAGACTGTTGAAAATCAAACCTAGAATCTTATCCTGTGACTGGCTGAAAGCAAATTGAACTCCTAGCCTTGTAGGGTATCTACTGTTAAATTGAGGGTACTGACTGGCAAGGAACTGGTTCTTGAAAGCTGGAATGAGGACATGTGGGGAGACTTTGATAAAGCTGGGTACACTGAGCCTCTAAACTGTTTGTGTTTGTTTGTTTGTTTGTTTGTTTGTTTGTTTGTTTGTTTGTTTGTTTTGAGATAGAGTCTTGCTCTGTTGCCCAGGCTGGAGTGCAGTGGCACGATCTCAGCTAATTGCAACCTCCACCTCCCAGGTTCAAGCGATTCTCCTGCCTCAGCCTCCCAAGTAGCTGAGACTACAGGAGAGCACCACTAAGCCTGGCTAATTTTTGTGTTTTTAATGGAGACAGGGTTTAGCCATGTTGGCTAGGCTGGTCTCGATCTCCTGACCTCAAGTGATCTGTCTGCCTCACCTCCCAAAGTGCTGGGATTACAGGCACCTGGCTGAGCCTCTAAATTCTGATGAGTCGTCTTTGCCAGTGGAAACAGCATCTCTACCATCTGAGGGGACTAACCCTGCATTGCCTGAGGAAACTGTAACAGCCTCCCTGGAGGCAGCTGCCATGCAGGACAATGCCAATTTCCCTCAGGATCCACCTCTAAAATATCTCATTGCTTCTAAACCTATAACTAGACTCAAGTCATAGAAAATGCCCCTAAAGGTGAAATACTAAACACGACCCATGAGGAGGTTTACCACACTCCAAGACTACTTGAATTTTCTAATTTACAGAAAAAAATCCAGGGAACATGTGTGGGAAGGGATACTAAGGGTGTGAGACAATGGTGGGAGGAATATAAAGTTGGATTGGGATGAATTTATTGATGAGGACTCACAAATCTGAGAGTCTGCACTGAATGTTGCCATTCAGGGAGTTAGAAAGGTCTCTAACAGTTTGTTCGGCTGACTGGCTGAAATGTGACTCAAAAGGCAGCTCACAGTGAGCAAGTCAGGAATGCAGGGCCTGTCTCAGTTTAATGCAGAGAAAGGGATCCAAAGTCTGAGAGAGACTAAAATGTTGGAGTCAATTTGTCACTTCAGATGTATTTACCCACCCTGGAGGAATTCGGAAAACACACCTTTTACCAAGACTGTAGGAAATAAATTTGTGAAGGAGGCCTAGCATCCTTGAAAAGCTCTGTGATCACTCTTATCTAAAGGGCAGACCTTGTAGTAGGAGCAATGGCCACTGAGTTGGGAAACTTAAATGCAATGAAAGTATCAGATCCTAGATGATAGGAAAGTGTCAACATTCAACCACCAAAGGCAAGGTGGGCATGGTTACCATAATGGAGAGCAGAGTCAAAGCAGCAATCAGAATAACCTGACCCATGTAAAAACTTACGGCATTGGCTAGTTGATCACACTGTTTCTGTCTAGAGTAGAAGCAAGATAGGCAGCTTCCCATAGTCTTACTTGATCTGTACCAAATAAGAAAACTCTAGGCCAAGTAAACGAGTCTAATTTGAATCATAAAAACAGAAAGTCACAGCCTCTTAATCAATTCCTTGACTTAAGCCGGTTTACAGAAACAGAAACTCTCAAATAAAGGCAGGGTAGATCTCCTTAAGGAAGAACCCTCCCATACACTACCAAAAATTTATACTATTAATCATTATACCAGACATTTCCAAGGGACCTATGGCCTTTTACCAGGGCAATGGTTATGCACTGAATGTATGTGTACCCCTTCAATGTTTGTGTACCCCACAATTCATCTGTTGAAGCCCTAACCCCAATGTGATGGTATTTGGAGATGGGCCCTTTGGGAGGTAATCAGAGTTAGGTGGGATCATGAGGATGAGATCCTTATGATGGGACTGGCGATCTTATAAGAAGAAGGGAGAGATCCCTCACCAAGAACCAAATTGACTGGCACTCTGATCTCAGACTCCCAGACTCCAGAACTCTGAGAAGTAAATGTCTGCCATTTAAGCCACACAGTCTACAGCACATCTTGTTAGAGCAGCCAGCTATGGTTTAAATGTTTGTCCCCTCTAAAATTCATGTTGAAATTTAATTGCCATTGTGACAGTATTAAGAGGTGGGACCTTTAAGAGGTGATTAGGCCATGATGGCTCTGCCCTCTGGGATAAGGTTAATATTGTTATCAAACGGTGCGTTTGGCTCCACTTTGTCTCTTGCCCATCCACCTTCCGTCATGTGATGGCTCAGCAAAACAACCCTCATCAGGTGGCAGCACCTTTATCTCGACTTCCCAGCCTCCAGAAGTCAATAAATTTCTGTTCACTACTAATTACCCGGTCTGTGGCATTTTGTTATAATAGCACAAAATAGAAAGAGACAGAATTGATCAGACTAAGACATTGTGCACTGAGAAAAAAATTAGACCTTTCAGAACACAGAAACCTGTATCTGAAATAATTCAGCAAACCCAAAATGTCACTGTGGCCAACAAGTCAGAGTACAGGCTTATGAAGGTCTGGTGACTGATGAAGTTTTATCTGAGGTTCATCTCACAGCAGGCCTAGTGGGTCCCTGAACCCACCTTGTGGGTTTTTTCCCACAGTTCCAGAATGTATAATTGAAACAAACCACACTCAACAGCTGGCAGAATCACCACACTGGTTCCCTGACCTGTGGAGTGACGGCCATTATGGTAATAAAGGCCAGGTGGAACCCACTAGAAAGTGCCTCTACCTAGGAAAACAGTAAGCCAGAAGCAATGCCACATCTCTGAAGGGACTGCAGAGATTTGTGTCAACATCAAGGACTTGAAAGATGCAGGGGTGAGGACTCTCATCACATCTCCATTCAACTTGCCTATTTAGCCTGTGCAGAAGACAGACAGATCTTAGAGAATGACAGTGGATTATTATAAGCTTAGCTAAGTGGTGACTCCAACTGAAGCTGCTATACTAAATGTATTTCATTGCTTGAGCAAATTAACACATCCCCTAATACATGATATGCAGCTATGATCTGAAAAATACCTTTACCTATACCCATCCACACAGCCTATCAGAAGCAGCTGCTTTCAGCTGGCAAGGCCAGCAATACACCTTCACTGTCCTACTTAGGAAGAATACCAACTCTAGAGCCCCATGTCATAATTTAGTTTGGGGGATCTTGATTACCTTTTCCTTCCACAAAATATGACACTAGTCATTGAAGACATTATGCTCATTAGACCTAGTGAGCAAGAAGCAGCAACTATTCTTGATACTGGCAAGATATCTGCACGACAGAAAGCAGAAAATAAATCTGATAAAAATTCAGGTGACTTCTACCAGTGAAATTTCTAGATGTCCGGTGGTGTGAGGCATGTCAAGATATCCTTTCTAAGGGGAAGGAGAAGTTGCATCTGGCCACTCCCACAACCAACAGAATGGCACAATGTTGAGTGGTCCATCTGGATTTCTAAAGGCAAAATATTCCTCATTTGGTTGTGTAACTCTGGCCCATTTACCCAGTGACCCAAAAAGCCGCTAGTTTTGAGCAAGGCCCAGAACAAAGGGAAACTCTGCAATAGGTCCAGGCTATCAGGCAAGACGCTCTGCTGCTTAGCCCACTTGATCAAGTGGTGTTTGAAGCAGCAGTTAGAGATAGAAATCAAACAGTGCTTGAACCAGCAGTTACAGACAGAAATGCTGTTTAGCGCCTCTGACAGTTCCCTATAGGTCAGGTGCAGTGCAAGCATTTAGGATTTTGGAGCAAAGCCTTGTGATCCTCTGTGAAAAACTACTCTCCTTTTGAGAAAAAATTATTGGCCTGCTACTGGGCCTTAAAGGAGAAACTAAACATGTAACCATGGGCCACTCACCAAGTTACCATTCAACCTGAGTTGCCCATCATAAACTGGATGTCATCTGACTCACCAAGCTATAAAGCTGAGCATGTGCAGCAGCACCCCATCATGAAATGGAAGTGCTACGTATGTAACTGGGCCAACCAAGGCCTGGAAGGCACAAGTTACATAAAGAAGTACCCCAAAAGCCCCTGCTCCCCACTCCTGCTACACTACATTTTCTCTCCTAGTCAGCAACTACAACCTCATGGGGAATTTCCTACCCATCAGGTGACAATAGAAAAGAAGACAGAGACCTGGTTTGCAGATGGTTCTACATGATATGAAGAACCAAAAGTGGATGACTGTAGCACTTGCAGCCCCTTTCTGGGACATCCCTGAAGTGCAGCTGGTTGTTCACTTTCCTTGGAAGAAGAAATAGCCAGATGTGATTAAATACCAGTTTATGGGCTACGCCAATGCCTGGGTTGTATGGCAAAGATATTTGTGTCCCATGTGAATGTTCACCAAAGGGTGACCTCAGTAGAGGAGAATTTTAATAATCAAGTAGACAGGATGACTCATTCTTTCCCCAGCCAGCTATTCTCATCCACGTGCTCAGGAAACAAGTACTCACAGTGGCAGAGCTGGAAGCAATGCATGGGCTCAGCATCATGGACTTCCTCTCAACAACTGACCTGGCTATTGCTGCTGCTAAGTGCCCAAATTCTCCAGTAGCAAAGTCCGATCCTGAGTCCCCAGTATGACACCATTCCCTAGGTTAGTCAGTCAGCTGCCTGGTGGCAGGCTGATTTTTCCCCTTCCATCATGAAAGAGGCAGTGCTTTGTTCTTACTGGGATAGACACGCACTCTTGATATAGATTTGCCATCCCTGTAGCAACACTCCTGTGAACTACCAAAACTACCTTCTGTGGATGTACAAAATTCCTCCCCCACCATCATAATATTCTACACAGCACTACTTCAAACCAAAGAATTCACTTGATAGCAAAAAAGTGAGGTAATGGGCCTATGCACATAGAATTCAGTAGTCTTACCATGTTCCTTCCCCACCATCCTGAAGCAGCTGGCTGACAGCATGATGGAAATGCCTTTTGGAGACTCAGTTACAGTGCCACTAAGTAGCAATACCTTACAGTGCTGGGGCAAGGTTCTCCAAAAGGCTGTATATGCTCTCAATCAGCAGCCAACATCTAATGCTGTTTTTCCCATAACCAGGATTCATGCGTCCAGGTATCAAGGGGTGGAAATGGGAGGAACACCACTCAACATTATCCATAGTGACCCACTAGCAAAATTTTGTTTCCTGTTCCCATGACTTTATGCTCTACTGGACAAGAGGCCTTAGTTCCAAAGGGAGGACTGCTGCCACCAGGAGCCACAATAATGATTCCACTGAACTAGAAATTAAGCCAGCAGCCCAGTCACAATGGCTCCTCATACCTCTGAGTCAAAAGGCAAAGAAGGCAGTTTCTATGCCAGGTAGAATTACTGATCTGAACTACCAAATGAAAATTGGCCTACTACTCCACAGTGGAGGCAAGGAAGAGTATGTCTAGAATGCCAGAGATCCCTTAGGGCATCTCTTAATGTTACCATGCTCCATGATCAAGTTTAAGTTCAATGGAAAACTATAACAATCCAATCTAGGCAGGACTACAAATGGCCCAGACCCTTCAAGAATGACAGTTTGGGTCACCCTAACAGATAAAGAACCAGAAACAGCTAATGTGCTTGCTGAAGGCAAAGGGAATACAGAACGGGTGGAAGTTAGTTATAAATACCAGCTACAACCACGTGACCAGTTACAGAAACAAAGACTGTTTCATTAAGAATAGCTGCATGTGTGTATGTGTGTGTGCATACACACACACGTATTGAGCAAATATGTTTTCATTCCTTATACCTTTATCATGCAACATAAGATATATTGACTTGATATTATAGTATTTAAGTATTGTTCATTTTACATCCCAGTATTTAAGTTATGGGATATCAAGAAGAAGAATAAACATCACTCAAAGACTTTACCTCCTTTTCTGGGAAAGAGGTTAGTGAGGTTTTACTTGTATGCAGGACAGTGGTATTATATCATGCTAGGTGGAATTATGCCCTTAACAAGGTCCACATTTGGAGATTTGGTATGGTTTAACAAGGTGTCTAGTTGACAAGGAGTGGATTTTTGATTAGGGTTAATTTTACCCTTTTTAGTAAAGTTAATTTGATCCACAGAATTCCCAGATATTTAATCAAACATAATTACGGATGTCTCTGTAAGGGTGATTTTGGATGAGATTAACATTGAAATCAGTAGACTCAGTAAAGCAGACTGCCCACCCTGTTGGAGGTGGGCCTCATCCAATCAATTCTAAACTTGAACGAAAAGGCCAGTCCTCCCTGAAGTAAGAGAAAAGTCTTCCTGAAGGTCTTTGGAGTGAGACATCAGCTGTTTTCCTGCCTCTGGAATTGAACTGAAACACTAGCTCTTCCATGGTCATGAGCCTGCCAGACTTCTAATTGGAACTATACCATCAGCTCTACAGGGTCTCCAGATTGCTGACTCTCCCTGCAGATCTGACACTTAGCAGCCTCCACAATCACACAGCCAATTCATATATGGGCTCGTGCTATTATGCAGGATTTATTACATGAATCTAATATATCAGAGTCCTCCAGGAGCATATATTCGATTTTCATGTAATAAATATATAAGATTACACATTTAATATAGTATATATGTAAATTATATATTATATATTAATATTAGATTCATGTAATAAGTCCTCCAGATTATATATACAGTAATATTTACAGTAATGTGTCACTTAACAACAGTGATATGATCTGAGAAGTGAGTTGTTGGGTGATTTTGTCATTGTGCAAACATCACAGAGTGCACTTATACAAACCTAGGTGGTACAGCCTACTACACATCTGGGCTATGTGGTACAGCCTACTGCTCCTAGGCTACAAATGTGTACACCATGACACTGGACTAAATACTGTAGGCAATGGTAACATGCAATGGCATCTAAACATAGAAAAGATATCTAAACATAGAAACATTACAGTAAAAATACAGTCTTACAATTTTATGAGACCACTGTTGTATATGCAGTCTCTCACTGACCAAAATGTTGTTATGTGGTATACAACTATATACATAAACACGCAACACAATGGTTCCATTTATCTGGAGAACACTAACTATACAGAGGGAAACCAGTCAAGACTGAAGAGGAACAGAGGACTTCTGTTCAGACTTATTTGAACAAATTGAAATAAATAGAATACTCGATGCCACTAATCAACTGAAGGCACAATCAGGCCAATGGTTAACAATATACAAGTCAATTAATGGAAAGTACATAGGAAATTAACCAAACCAAAAGAGAGAGAGAGAAAAACAGATAGAGAATTAGTAACTCTAGAGAAATCAGGAAAGTAATTATAACTTACTATATGGTTTAGTTGTGAAGAGCATTAATGTGGCCATTATACAATACAGTCAACACTGCCCTAACTAAAATTACAATTAATCCATATTGGGAGGATGAAGAATGGAAAATGAGCATAGGTATGACGGGAGTTGTTAAGGGTTGAAAGAAGAGAAGGAAAGAAAACTAACTCATCTTCTACAGTAAAAGATTAATAACTAATGCCTAGAACAAAAAAATCAAAACGTAGCATTGCCAAGAGATTATCTAAAAACTTAGCACACGTTAACAAAAATCTTAGCCAGAAAAGGTAAAACTGCCTCAAGTGATAGGAATACTGGGTGGGAACAGTCCTTATTTGTTCATACTATACATTATACAATAATTTGGTTCTCTATGTGTATGCCCTCGATAAAAATAAGAACTTTAAAACAAAAATACATAAATTTTTTAAAATCCCAAATATCTATCAGTAAGAAAATAACTAAATCATGATCCATTTATCTAATGGAATACTTTAATATACTATGATATAAATATATCAATATAAATGAATTTCAAGAAAAGTCTGAGTGAACAATGCAAACAGCAGACCCATGTGCACAACTCAACATTATTAAAACTAGAGGATACTACAAATGTATCTGTGCGTGTGTGTGCACGATACACAAAAAACATAAAAAGATATAGACAGTAAAATCTAGAAAACATCAACTGAATCTGTGCATACTAAATTCATGATCATGACTGCCTCCAAAGAAGGAAGGAAATATGATGAGAAACAAGAGAGCCTCAACTTTATCAATAATGTTTCATTACCTTTTTTAAAATATCTAAATCAAAAATAAATAATATCAAAGCAATCAATTATAAATGATGATATCTTACTTGAGCCAAAGATGACTTGACACTGAGCATCATAATACTGGCACATGCCATTGTAGCAATAGGCTTTGTTATTCTGGCAAGGATATCCATTCTGAATAAAAACATCTGGCTGACAGAACTGAGAAGAACCATTGCAATACTCTGGAACATCACACTCACTGGTTTTTCCTCGGCATAAAGTACCTCCTGGTAGGAACTAGTGAAATAAAATGCAATTAAACAGAAGTATTAGGATAATGTCCACAAATTAATCAAATGTGAAACCACAGAATTTACATCTACAAAGCATTCTAACAATAACAAAAGATTAACCCAATAGAAAAATGAACAATGGCTAACAATAGGTATTTCATGTAAGTCCTAACTATGGAAAGTAAAGAAACATGACCTCATTTGTAACCAAAAGAAATGCAAACTAAATAAAAATACAAGAACCCTTTACACCTACTGAACTAACTAGGAGTATAGTGCTCACTAGTAACCAATATTGGCATAAGGAAACAAGTATTTGATAACACTGTTAGTAGAAGTACAGACTGGCACATTTGTGAAAGATATATAAAATGTATATCAAAACTTAGTATGAATATTCTGCACCAGTGATTTCTCTTATAAGCAGTAATTGGAAGCAATCAAAATGTCCATCATTAGTTAACTAAAGAAATTATGGTACAACTGTATAAGTAATATTACTTAAATAACTATGTATTATACAACTACATGAATGGGAAAAAAAAGTTCATCGTGTCATATAGAAAAAAGCAGGTAATAAAAATATATGTATCTGTGCTTACCCACTTAAGAACACACATACACACATACAATCACATTTGTATAGAAAAAACGTGATTATATTAACAAATTATCAACAATGGCTACCTGAAGAGTATAAAATGATAGAGGCTCTTTCATGCTCTACTTTCTATGTTTTTGTGTTATTTAATTATTGCTAACAAGCATATATGTTACTCTAAAAATCAGAAAAAAAAAAGTTTCTACTTAGAAAACAATCTCAACAGACCGTTTAACGTAAAAGAGTGTGCTTTAAAATTACACACAAGTGGCATAAAATTTTTCCCATGACCATAAAATAAAAATAGTGCTCACTCAGAAATCTCAAAAAACAAATTTTGATATACACAGATTTTCCTTTTCTTTTTTTTTATTGTTCCCAAGAGGGAGGAATTCCTTACCCGACAGTCTTTACAACAGTCACCATATGCACACTCAGCAAATGATTTAAGCTTACAGGTACTTCCTTCACAGCAAGGGTCCAATTCACATTCCTGTGAACATAAAATGACTGTCAATAAAGAAATTAGTTATTGACATTAATATTCATTAATAAAATTCTTATCTTTCACCTAAAATCTACTTCATTCTAACATAACTGTAGCAGCTACCCTCCAGAAACAGTCGCTTACTGTTTAACAGTGTCTCTTCAGATGCAAGTATTTAGGTCTCAACATATTTCAAAGGAAAGAAATCATATAGTATGTGCCTTAGTCTGTTTAGAATGCCATAACAAAATACCACAGGTTTAAACTGCAGAAATTTATCTTCTCACAGTTCTTGAGGCTAGAAATCCAAGATCAAGGTTCCTATTAGTTCCTTTTCTGGTGAGGACTCTCTTCCTGGCTTGCAGAGGGCTGCCTTCTTTCTGTGTACTAACATAGCCCTTCCTCAGTGCATATGGGCAGAGAGAAGGCAAGATGTCTGGTGTCTCTTCTTACAAGGACACTGATCCTAGCGGATTAGGGCCCCACCCTTGTGACCTCATTTAACTTTGATTACTTCCTTAAAGGCCCCATTTCCAAATGTAGCCGTGCTGGTGGTTGGGTTCCAACACATGAGTTTTGGGGAAGCACAAACATTCCGTTCATAACAGTATGTCTGATGATCACAGAGAGGTTAGCATCCATAAAGACATTTATCTTCATGCTCAGGGTCTAACTTCTCTGTTGGGTGGCTCTTCACCCTAGTTGAACACTCTTTTTACCTTGCTTGGCTTCTCTCACCACACTCTGGGCCACCATGGCTCCTTCTTACCCCCAAACTCCCACCCAAAGAGACATCTTCTCTGTTAAAATAGCAATGTCAATGTTCTGTTCTGTATTCTGTGGTACAGCTTTATAAGGTGTTATCACTAAGGAAAACTGGGTGAAAAGTACATAGGACTCTATATTATTTTGCAACTTCCTGTCAGATTATAATTATTTCATAAAAAACATTTAAAAATAAATGAACTTTAATGCACATCTTGAAATATACCAAAAAAAAAAGTCAAAATGCATCATGGAACTAAATGTGAAACCTAAAACTATAAAACTTCTAGGAGAAAACCTTTGCAACTGTGGAGTAGGCAAGAAGTCCTTAGATAGGACACCCAAAGAACAACCGATAAAATTACAAGTTTACAAAATAAACTTCATCAACATGTAAAAGTTCTGCTCTTCAAAAGATACTGTTAAGCTAATTAAAGGCAAGCTACAACTTGGAAAAAATATTGACAATCTGATAGAGAACTTGTATACAGAATACACAAAGTATTCTCAAAACTCAATAATAAGTAATCAAAATTTTTAAATGAGGGGAAAGAGGTGAACAGTCATATCACCACAAGATAGCCTGATGGCAAATAAGCACATGAAAACACACTCAACACATCACTAGTCACTAAAGAAATACAAATAAAACCTCAATGAGTCACCACCTCACACTCAATAGAATGGCTAAAATTAAAAAGACTCACCACATGAAGTATTGGTGAGGATACAAAACAATGAGAACTCTCATACACTAAGGATGGAAATGAGAAATGGTACAATTACTTTAGAAAACAGTTTGAGAGTTTCTTGAAAAGTTAAATACCTCTACCATCTAACCAAGTCACTCCACTCCGGGGCATTTACCCAACAGAATTAAAAACGTAAGTTCACATAAAGATTTGAAGGTGAATGCTGGCCAGTTCAAAAACACTTTAGGACAGTTGGCTTCATGAAAGAATAGGGAATCAGGAAATAGACAATGTATACAAGAACTTAGGTTGTCGTAAAGGAACCTTTTTAAATGGTTCCACAACAACTGATCGTTAGTGGATAAGTTTAATTTCCAAGCTTACTCCACATGCCCCCTCCTCAAAGAGCTAACATAAAAATTTTAAATTTAACAAAAACTAAAATAATTTGTAGAGGGGCTATGATGATGATCTATATATAAGAATACTAAAAGCCAGCTAAAGATACAAATTTCTGAAATCATTACAGGAAAAATATTAGTAAATTTGCCTTCATTTAAATTTTAAATTTCAACATAAAATGTAACCTATGAAAAGTTAAATAAGCTATAAATAAAGAATATTAGAACATATATAACAAAGGAGTTATGCCCATCTTATAGAAAGAGGCCTAAAAATCAATTTAAAATAAAGATTCAATGAACCAAGAGAACTGATAATAAATAAAATAATAATTCATAGAAGAAAATGATGCCTATAATCTATAATCACATGAAAATCTGTAAACTAAAACAGTATCTTCTTATTTTTTACCCATCAGCTTGCCAAAATTAAGAAAGCATATTATCCTGTGATAGTAAGACTATGGATACACAATGGCATAATATACTGTTGTCAGAAATGCAAACTGACCCAGACTATTTACAGGAAATTCATTAGCTTCTGATATAAGTTAAAATGTACATGCTTTTAGATCCAATAATTCTACCTTTATGTACAATAACTATCATATAAAAATATTTGTATGTATATACATGACGTGTGTACATCTATATATATACACATGAGGTGTGTATGTCTGTATATATACACATGAGTTGTGTACAAGGATGTACATTGCAGCACTGTTTACAACAGAAAACACTAATTACAGTAATTAGAGTATGGTTAAATAAATCATAGTAAATCCTTACATTGGAAGCAAATTAAAGGGTGATGTCTACATAATAAAATGATACAGAAAAATGTCCAGGATATCGAAATAGAAAAAAATCTGCACACAACAGATTTTAAGTCAATTTTCAACAATATTAAATCTGATTTTATTTATACACAAAAACAAAAGCCAGAGTGGCATCACCAAAATGGGAGAATAGAAAGCCCTGGATTCTCCTTCCTCCAACAGGCAGTGCTACAATAAACATCCCTGTACACATCCCATGTGCATATATACAAATATTTCTCTAAGACAGTTACATAAAGGTAGAATTACTAGATCTAAAAGCATGTGCATTTTAACTTTTATTGGAGGCTAACAAATTTCCTATAAAAAGTCAGCAATTCAACAGTAACACACTAATCAATTCCCTTTGTAAGAAATCCAGAAACTAGTTGAGAGGCTACTACATCGCAGGCAATTGTACCAGTAGAAACCAGTAGGAAAACTGGAGATCCTTTCTCGCCACAATCCCAACCAATGACATGGCATATAAGATCAGGAGGAAACAGCTCTCAGTATCTCCCTGAGGAGAGAAAGAGTTGGGCCACACATCCAATATTACAGTTTTTTAGAGTGCTTACTGAGGGACTACCTTCTATCTCATCTGTCTCTGATGACATATAGGACTTGAAATATATTAGATCCCTGGGGGTTTCAGAGAACAAAGGTGGCAGGTTAAACTAGCATGCGGACACTTGCCACAGCTCCTCATCCTGTCTCAACACAAAGTAAATGGATAATAATAATAATAATACTTAAAAAAAAAAAAAAAAAAAAAAAGCTCCTAGCTTCTCCCGAAGGAGGACCACACACCAAATGCTACAATTTTTCTAGGAGCTACCCAAGGAATTGGCTTTTCTCTCTTCTCTCTCAGAGCACAGATGGAGCTGGTATATGCTAGATCCCTGAAGGCCACAAAGAACAAAGGTGGTTGTTCCAACTATTGCTCAGACACTTGCCACACAGTTCCTTTACCCAGTTTAACACAGTGATTTAAAAAAATAAATAAATAAATAAAATACCACTTCCAAGCTTTGCCCTGAAAAGAGAAACAGTTGGACCATGTGTCACATGTTGCAACTTTTCTAGTGATTGCCCAACAAATCACTTCTTTCTCCCCTTTCGGAACACTGATGGGCTCCAGCACAGTGTAGACACCAGGGGGCTAACAACAACAGAAACAGCAGTTTTAACAAACATGAAAGTTTGAGAGGCCCAAAAAAGCTCTGGCCAGGTTAATTAGTAAAGAAGGTCTTCTCACTATTCTTCAGGGCTGAAGAATACACCAACCTAATGGAAAAATGCAACAGAGGAGTTCAACAGCAGATTACAGCAAAGAGAAGGAAGATTCAACAAACTCAAAGTCAGGTTACCTTATCAAGTCAGAGGAGCAAAAAGAGAAAGAAATACAAGTGAATAAAGCTTAAGGGATTTATGAGACAGCATCAAGAGACCAATATACACACTGTGGAAATCCCACAAGGAGCAGACAAAGAAAAAGTACCAAAAAGCTTATTTCAAAGAGGTAGTGGGTGAAATTTTCCCAAATCTGGGGAAAGAAATGGACGTCCACATGCAGGAACCCCAAAGAATCTTAAGTAAGAGGAATCGAAAGAAATCAACACCAAGAAACATTACACTCAAATTATCAAAAGACAAAGACAGAGAATTTTGAAAAGCAGTAAGAAAGACAGCAACTCATCACACACAAGGGAACCCGCATCAGGCCATTAGTGGATTTTTCAGCAGAAATCTTGTAGACCAGAAGGGAATGAGGTGACATATTAAACTAATGAAAGAAAAAACTGCCAAGAAAGAATCCTATATCTGGCAAAACTATCCTTTAAAAATGAAGAAGACATTAAGACTTTCCTAGAAAAACAAAAGCAGAGGAGTTCATCATGACTAGACCTTTCTTCTAAGAAATGTGAAATGGAGTTCTTCAACTTGAAATGAAAGACTGCTAGACAGCAACACAGGAGCATAAGAAAGTATAAAATTAATTAGTAAGAATAAATATATAGACAAATGCAAAATACTGGGTTGCTGTTAATGGTACTGAGTAAATCACTTTCACTTCTAGTGTAAATTTAGAAGAAAAAGCATAAAATATAACTACAGGCCAGGCACACTGGCTCACGCCTGTAATCCCAGCACTTTGGGAGGCCAAGGCAGGCAGATCACTTGAGGTCAAGAGTTTGAGACCAGCCTGGACAACGTGGTGAAACCCCGTCTCCACTAAAAATACAAAAATTAGGCAATCATGGTGGCAGGCACCTGTAATCCCAGCTACTCGGGAGGCTGAGGCAGAAGAATCACTTGAACCCAGGAGGCAGAGGTTGCAGTGAGCCATGGCACCATTACACTCCAGCCTGGACAAGAGCAAAACTCCATCTCAAAAACAAAAACAAACTAAAAAATACGTTGAAAGATACACAGTATTAATGGATTGTAAACTGTAACAACAACATAAACTGTGTAATGGGAGAACTTAAAGTGAAGAGTTTTTGTCTGTAATTGATGTTATGTTGTTATCAGCTTAAAAACACTGTTATTACTACAAGGTATTTTATGTACACTCCAAGGTAACCATAAACAAATACCTATAGAAGGAAGTTACATAAAAGAAAAAGGAATAGGGATAAAAGAACATCAACACACAAACAAAATCAAAAAAATACAAAGGAAAACAGCAAGAAAGGGCAGACAAAAGAGCTACAAGACAAAAAACATTTAAAACAATCACAGTAAAGCCTTCCCTATCAAGAATTACTTTAAATGTAAATATGTTAAACTCCCCAACAAAAACACATAGTACACTGAATGGATAAAAACAAAAACAAAATTAAACTATATGCTATCTACAAGAGACTCACTATAGTTCTAAGGACATATATAGGCTGAAAGTGAAGAATGGATAAAGATATTCCATGCAAATGGTAACCACAGAGAGCAGGGGTAGCTAAACTTATATCAAAGAAAAAAGACTCTATGTCAGAATTGTCACAAAACACAAAGAAAAACATTTTATAGTGATAAAAGTTAACAATTCACTAGGAAGATATAACAATAATAAATATATATGCACCCAGCATTAGAGCACCTAAATATGTAATGCAAGCACTGACAAAACTGAAGAAATAGCAACACAAAATAGTAAGAAACTTCAATACTGCAATTTAATTATGGATAAAACATCTAGATAGAAGATCAATAAGGAAACAGAGGACTTGAACAACACTACAGACCAAATCAAACTAATAGACATATATAGAACATTCTCCCCCACAGTGGCAGAATACATACTATTCTCAGGCACACATGGAACTCTCTCTAGGCTCACATGTTAGGTCACAAAACAGGTCTTTAGAAATTTAAGAAGACTGAAATCACACCAAATGTATTTTCTGACCAGAATGGATGAAACTAGCAATTAGAATAAAAAAGACAGCAATAAAAGGAAAATGGAAACATCACCAATATGTGGAAATTAAACAACACACTTTGGGACAACCAATGGGTCAAAAAGGGAATCAAACACAAAATTAAAAAATACTTTTGGACAAACAAAAACACAATATGTAAAAACTTACGAAATACAGCAAAAATAATACTAAAAGGAGCCAGACATGATGGCTCACACCTGTAATCCCAGCACTTTGGGAGACCTAGGCAGGTAAATCACCTGAGGTCAGGAGTTCAAGACCAGCCTGGTCAACATGGCAAAACCCCATTTCTACTAAAAAATTAGCCAGGCATGGTGGTGAGCGCCTGTAATCCCAGCTACTCAGGAAGCTGAGGCACAAGAATCGCTAGAACCCAGGAGGTGGAGGTTGCAATGAACCAAGATTGTGCCACTACACTCCAGCCTGGACAACACAGTGAGACTCTGTCCAAAAAAAAACCTCAAATAAACAATCTAACTTTACAAACCAAGCAACTTGAAAAGCAACAGAAAATTTAAACTCAAAATTATCATAAGGAAAATAATGAACTTCAGATCAGAAATAAAATTGAGACTAGAAAAAGAATTGAAAAATCAGCAAAACCAAGAGTTAGTATTTTTCAAAAGATAAGCAATATTGACCAACCTTAGCTAAGAAAAAGAAAGAGAAGACTCAAAATCAGAAATGAGAAAGGAGACATTTCAACTGATGCCATAAATAAAAAAACTACAGGCCAATGTGCCAAATAAATACAGATGCAAAATCTTCAACAAAATACTAGCAAACCAAATTCAGTAGCACATTGAAAGTAAAATACACCTGACCTAGTAGAATTTATCCTTGGATATAAATTGAGATGGTTTGATATACAAAAATCAATTAATGAGACCAGGTGCAGTGGTGCACACCTGTAATCCTCTCACTCTGGGTGTCTTAGGCAGCCAGACTGCTTGAGTTCAGGAGCTTGAGACCAGTCTAGGCAACGTGGCAAAATTCCTTCTCTACAAAAAATACAAAAATTTGTCAGGCATGGTGGCATATGCCTGTAGTCCCAACTACTCAAGAGGCTGAGGCACGAGAATCACTTGAGCCCATTAGGTCAAAGCTGCAGTGAGCTGTGTTCGCAGCACTGCACTCCAGCCTGGGCAACAGTGAGACTCTGTCTCAAAAAAATAAATAAATAAATAATAAAAAATAATTAATGAGATATGTCACATTAACAAAATGAAGGATAAAAATCGCATGACCATGTCAACAGATACAGAAAAAGCACTTGATAAAATTCAACATCCTTTCATGCAAAAAGCTCTCAACAAACTAGAAACAAAGGAAAATAACTTCAACATAATTAGGGCATATATGAAATTCCCATAGCTAAAATCATACCTGGTTGTGAAAAACAAAAAGTTTTTCCTCTAAGTTCAGAAATGAAGCAAGGATGCCCGATCTTGCCACTTCTATTCAACTTGGTATTGGAAGTCCTAGCCAGAGCAATTAGTAAGAAAAAGAACTAAAAGGCATCTACGTTGGAAATGAAGCAAAACCGTCCCTCTTTTAAGATGACAAGATCATACGTATAGAAAATCCCAAAGAGTCCATCAAAAAACTGTTATAACTAATAAATAAATTCAGTAAAGTTGCAGGATACAAAACTGACACGCAAAAATAAGGTCATTTCCACATACTAACAATGAACTACAAAAAGGATATTAAGGAAACAAAGCTATATACAATAGCATTGAAAACAAAATATTTGTGAATAAGCTTAACAAGTGAGGAAAAAGATTACACACTAAAAACTACAAAACATTGCTAAAAGAAATAAAAGATGATACAAATACTGGGAAAGACATCCTATGTTCATGGACTGGAAGAATTAAAATTGGTAAATTGTCCATATTACCCAAAGTGATATACAGATTCAATAAAATCTATTTCTCAGAAGAAATACAAGCAGCTGCCAAACACATGAAAAAATGCTCAACATCACTGAACATCAGAGAAACGCATACTAAAACTACAACGAGATATCATCTTACAACAGTCAGAATGGCTATCATCAAAAAGTAAAAAAAAAAAAAAAAAAGGCTGATATTGGTGCAGATGCAGAAAAAAGGGAATGCTCATACACTGTTGCTGGGAATGTAAATCAGTTCAACCTCTATGGAAAACAGTATAAAGATTTTTCAAAGAACTAAAACTAGAACTACCATTTGACCCAGCAATTCCACTACTGGGTATCTACCCAAAGGAAAATAAATCATTATATAAAAAAGATATCTGCACTGATATGCTCACTGCAGCACTATTTACAATAGCAAAGTCATGAAACTAATGTAAGTGTCCATCAACAGTTGACTGGATGAGAAAAATCATATATATATATATACACACACACACACACACGCACGCACGCACACCATGGAACACTATGTAGCCAAAAAAAAAAGGAATGAAATCATGTCCTTTGCAGCAACATGGATGGAGCTGGACGCCATTATCCTAAGTGAACTAACTCAGAAACACAAAATCAAACATTGCATATTCTCACTTGTAAGTGTGAGCTAAACAGTGGGTGCACATGGACATAAAGATGGAGGTGATGGACACTGGGATCTCCCAAAGGGGAAAGGGTGGGAGAAGGGTGAGAGCTGACAAACTATGTATAAGGTACAACGTTCACTGTTTGGGTAATGGGTATACCAGAAGCCCAATCCCCACCAGAATACAATATACCCATGTAACAAACATATATATGTACCCCCCTGAATCTAAAATAAAATAAAATTTAGACATACAGACCAATGGAACAGAATAAAGAATGCAGAAATAAAAACCAACACATATGAGATCACCCGATCTTCAACAAGGATGCCAAGAAAAAGAATGGTGAAAAAGTAGTCCCTTTCCCCCTGGAAAACTGGATATCAACATGCAAAAGAATGAAATTGGGACCTTATCTCATGCCATATACAAAAATTAACTTAAAATGGATTAAAGACTTAAACATAAGGCCTGAAACATTAAAACTCTTAGAAGAAAACAGAGGAAAAGCTTCATGACATTGGTCTTAGCAATGATTTCATGGATATGATGCCAAAATTAAAGGCAACAGAAGCCAAAAATAGACAAGTGGGACTATATCAAACTAAAAACCTTCTACACAGCATAGGAAGCAATCCACAGAGTGAAGAGTCAAGTTATGGAATAGGGGGAAACATCTGCAAACCATATATCTGATAAGGCGTGAACTTTCAAAATATATAGGAAGTGCTACAGCTCAATAGCAAAAAATGAAAAACTAATAACCTGATTTAAAATGGGTTATAATTATCCTAACTGAAATAACTCAGAGGCAGAAAGTCAAATACTGCACGTTCTCACTTAATAAGTGGGAGCTAAGCAATCAGTATTCACGGACGTACAGAGTGGAATAACAGACACTGGAGACCCCAACAGGTGGGAGCATGGGAGGGATGTGAGGGCAGAAAAATTACCTATTGGGTACAATGTTCACTGTTTGAACAATGGGTACATGAAAAGCCCTCACTTCACCAATATGCAATATATACATGCAAGAAATCTGCATTTATATCTCTTAAATACATAAAAATGTTAAAAGAAACAAAAAAAATGAATTAAAATGGGCCTAAGACTTAACAGACATTTCTCCATGAAGACACACAAAGAGCCAACAGGTATATGAAAAGATGCTCAATGTCACTCATTGTTATGGAAATGCAAATCAAAACCACAATGAAATATCATTTCATACCTGTTAGTGTGGGGAAAAGAAAGAGAGATCAGACTGTTACTGTGTCTATATAGAAAGAAGTAGACATAAGAGACTCCATTTTGTTCTGTATTTGAGATGCTGTTAATCTGTGACCCTACCCTCAACCTTGTCCTTGACTCAAGGTTTAAGGGATTTTGGGCTGTACAGGATGTGCTTTGTTAAACTAGTGCCTGAAGGCAGCTTGCTGGTTAAAAGTCATCACCATTCTCTTAATCTCAAGTACCCAGGGATACGCACACTGCCAAAGGTCACAGGGACGTCTGCCTAGGAAAGCTAGGTATTGTCCAAGGTTTCTCCCCAAGTGATAGTCTGAAATATGGCCTCGTGGGAAGGGAAAGACCTGATCGCCCCCTAGCCTCACACCCATGAAGGGTCTATGCTGAGGAGGACTAGTGCAAGAGGAAAGAAGGCCTCTTGACGGTTGTTGGCAGTTTGAGACAGAGAAAAGCATCTGTCTCCTGCCCGTCCCTGGGCAATGGAACTTCTTGGTGTAAAACTCGATTGTATGTTCTGTTTACTGAGAAAGGAGAAAACCGCCTTAGGACGAAAGGTGGGACTTGCTAGCGCAATGTTGCTCTTTATGCACTAAAAAGGTTTATGGAGATGTTTGCATATGCATATCAAGGCACAGCACTTTCCCTTAAACTTATTCAATAAATACTAAGGGAACTCAGAGACCGGTGCCGGCATGGGTCCTCTGTATGCTGAGCGCCGGTCCCCTGGGCCCACTTTTTCTTTCTCAATACTTTGTCTCTGTGTCTCATTTCTTTTCTCGAGTCTCCCGTTCCACCTAATGAGAAACGCCCACAGGTATGGAGGGGTAGGCCACCCCTTCATGTTAGGATTGCTATCACGGAAAAAAACAAAAGACAACAAGTGTCAGCAAGAATGTGGAGAAACTGGAACCCTTGTGCCCTGTTGGGAAGAATGCAAAATGGTGCAGGCACTACGGAAAATAGTACAAAAGTTCTTTTAAAAATTAAAAATATAACTACCATGTGATCTAGCAATCCCACTTCTGGGTACTTATCTAAAATGAAATCAAGATCTTGAAGAGATATTAGCATTCCTATGTTCACTGCAGCATCATTCACAGTAGCCAAGATATAGAAACCACCTAAATGTCTGTCAACAATTGAATGGATAAAGAAAATGTGGTAAAGAAATGTACATATATCCATACATATACACACATACAACAGAATAGTATTTCCCAAAAACAAAGGAAATCTTGTCATTGCAATAACACAGATGAAACTTGAGTCTACAATACCATGCTAAGTGAAATAAGGCAGCCACAAAGGACACAATACTATGTGAGTTCACTTATATTAGGTATCTAAAATAGTCAAGTTCATAAAAGCACTGAACAGAATAGTGGTTGCCAGGGGCTTGTGGAACGGAAAATGGGGAGCTGCTGATCAACAGATATAAAGTTTCAGTTACACACAATGAAAAAGTTCTAGAGATGTGCTGTACAACATAATACCCAGACTTAACAATACTGTATTGGACATTTAAAAATCTCTTAGAAGGGTCAGTTTCATGCAAAGTATTCTTACCACATTAAAGTCAAAATAAATCCTAAAACAAGCCCAATATTTATAAACGTACCTACTGTATACTGTATATAAATGTATGCAATAGAGTCGAAAAAGAAATACATCAAACATTAAAAAAAAGGAAGTAAGAGATGTATGGGGGAAATAAAGGTGTGTAAGGTTGCTTTTACTTACTACTTGAATTTTTTTTTTTTTTTTTTTTTTTTTTGAGACAGGGTCTCACTCTCTTGCCTAAACTGGAGTGTGGTGATCCAATCATAGCTCACTGTAACCTCAAATCCTCCTGCCTCAGCCTCTGGATAGCTAAGACTATTTGGCTTTTTGGGGCTTGTTTGTTTGTTTGTTTTAAGAGACAGGGTCTTGCTATATTGCTCAGGCTAGTTTCAAACTCCTGGCCTCAAGCAATCCTCTCACCTCAGCCTCTCAAAGTGCTAGGATTATGGCTACATGCCACCACACCCAGCCCTATTTGAAACTTTTATACCAAAAAACACCCTGTGATATTTCAGGCGGAGGAAGTATTTTTAAGAGTAATTTTGTAGTGAGAAAGCTCAAGAAGCAAATATAGATTATTATTTCAGTAAGTTTGTTTGTGAAGTTGGGAGAAAACACTAATAAAATATTTCAGGAAGAAGTTAAGAATGCCTAGAAAGAGAAAGGTCCTAGTCATCCTGATGGCATCTTAATTTAGAAATTAAACATAATCTGCTCAGGTCTCATTTTCCTCACCTGAAAATGGGACTATTAAAACTACCAATCTCTTGGGGTTATTATGAGGGTTATACTGTGTAAGATACTTACCAAAAGTCCCTGACATGTATCAATACTGCAACAAAAGCTCAACACAGCTCCATCATAAGACACATACTACATTTCTGGAAAGCAAAGTCACCTGGTAAAAGCCAGGCATGGTCAGGTAGGGAAGAAAAAGACGCACTTGTGGAGAAGATTGAGAATACAGTAGAACTTACACACAGTTGAACAAGTGTCTTTCAAACTTAAGGCAAGGCCTAGGAGGAAAGGGCTCAAGCAGGCCATGTTGAGAGGAACGTGGCTAAGTATGGTAAGGAATATGGCTACGGAACAATCCTAACAAAGATGGGCACGGGTTTAGAGCAATGAGTGTGCATAACAGGTCAAAAAGCCAGAGACCAGTACATACACTGAAGGTTAATAAAGGCATAGTGCTACTTTGAGTAGCAAGAACTCTGAATACTGAAGGACTCTGGAAGATGGGCCAGCTCCAATTCATTTTTAAAATGAGTCCAGCTAAATAAATATTCCTGCAATGGCAGTGCCAGAATGGCGAAAGCTTACAAGTAAAGAGCCAGGTGAAATTCATTCTTTAAACCAAATAAGCTAATAACCATAAATCAAAGAAGATAGCAAAAAAAAAAAAAAAAAATGGAGAATAAACATGGCACATTCCCTGACTTCAAAACAGATGGCACCATTAGTCATACTCTGAGAAGAAGGAGATGACCAATCCCTGGAACACAGCCATACAAACAAAATAACAATCCTCATTGTGCCGCTAAATTTTACTTTAGCCCCTATGTCAGAGTTGCCCAAAACAAGCAATTTTATTTCTTGCAAATATCATGGCAATTTTACAAAGCAAAAACCAAAAATTAAACTGACCTTTGGAGAACCACAGTCACACTCTTCCCCAGCGTCCACCAACTTATTACCACAGGAGGGAGCACTATAGGCTTCATCAGGCTTTGGAATATTAAGAAGGCAGTTTCCTCCTTTATTTAAAGTTAACTTCTCAAAGTCCTCTGCACTGCAACTGCTGAAGTTTCTGGAACCCCTATAATAAACATTAAGAAAAAGATCTTATGTCATAGCAATTATTCACTTTGAAAATGTTAAGTCATGTCTTTAACCCACAAAGTGCATATTTTAAATGACAGAAAAGAGGCTAATAATTATGTGCACAGAAATGAGAATTCATATCTACTCGTGATAAATATTGAACACGACTTCAGTTACTATATAATAATTCACTATTTTCTTACAATACATTGTACTTCCAATATATCACTTACATTGAAATGCAAAATAATTCTCAGCATCAGAAGAGACTTTAAAAATTATTTAGTCCTATGAAGAATAAAGTTTTATTTATCTAACACAGTAAAGGTTCTTCAAATATTGGAAGGTGGCTGTACGTTGTCTCCAATCTTTTTTCTGCTCTGAAGGATAACATTTTTCTGTTCACCCATGCCCATTACCACTTACTAGGAGCTCTGCAAAAATAATGCGAATGGGCAACTCCAGTTCAGATGCACACTAGCCATCAAGAGGCAGACTGCGCAGTATAGAATTTCAGCTACTCCTATATGACAAGTTTTCAGCTTGAGCTTTACATGTAATAACTTTTATGGTAATTCCTGGGAACCATGGTTAGTACTTTGAAGGTTAGTTGGCCTTTAAGAAACGTCCAACTTAAGCTATGTGAGATTTATACAAATGCAATTTTGATATGTCCTACCTGGGATTTTCTTTTTAGCTACTGTTTTACTCAATGACTATAAAATACTTTCAGATAGTCCCACTGGCTGCTTTTACCTTTGAAAACTAGTGGAAAATAGACCTATACACCACCTCTATCTTTGAGGAATCCATGTCACATTAAAATTCTATTTTATTTTTACTTTTGTAGCCTGAGTTTTTTGGTGTGATATCCAAAAAATCATTGTTAAGGCCAATGTCAAGGAGCTTTTCCTCAATGTTTTCTTCTCAGAAAGTTTTATGGTTTCAAGTCTTACATTTAGGTATTTTATCCATTTTGAGTTGATTTTTGTGTATGGTGTAAGAAAAGGGTCCAATTGCACTCTTTTGCATGTAGAAATCCAGTTACCCCAGAACCATTTATTGAAGGGACCTATCTTTTCCCCATTGTATCCTCCTGGTGCCCTTGTCAAAAATTAATTGACTATACATGTTTGGATTTGTTTCTGGGTTCTCTATTCTGTTCCATGGGTCTACATGTCTGTTTTTATACCACTACCATACCGTTTTGATTACTATAGCTATCAAACTGAAAAGCTCTGCACAGTAAAGATAACCAACGAAATGAAAAGTCTGCAGACTGGGAGAAAATATCTGCAAACCATGTTAAGGTGTATCTTATAACCATGTATCTCATATCCAAAATACATTTTTTAAAACTCACACAACTCCATAGTAGAAAAACAAATAACTCCATTTTTAAAATGAACAAAAGACTTAAATAGACATTTCTCCAAAGATGACATAAAAATGGCCAACAGGTGCATGAAAAGATACTCAATATCATCCATCATCAAAGAAGTGCAAATCAAAACCACAATGAAATATCACCTCACCCTTATTAGGATGACTACCATCAAAAATGGCCAGGCATGGTGGCTCACCCCTATAATCCCAGCACTTTGGGAGCCCGAAGCGGGCAGATCACTTGGGGTAAGGAGTTTGAGACCAGCCTGGCCAATGTGGTGAAACTCTATCTCTACTAAAATACAAAAATTAGCCAGGTGTGGTGGTGCACACCTGTAATCTCAGCTACTTGGGAAGCTGAGGCAGGAGAACTGCTTGAACCTGGGAGGCAGAGGTTGTAGTGAGCCGAGATCACACCACTGCACTCCAGCTTGGGCAACAGAGAGACTCCATCTCAAATAAATAAATAAATAAATAAATAAAAGAGGTGACACGTGAAGAGTACAGAAAAAAGGGAATCTCTGAGCAGTGTTGGTGGGAATGTAGATTGATGCAGCCACTGTGGAAAGCAATAGGAGCTCCCTAAAGAAATTAAAAACAGAACTATCATATGACCCAGCAATCTCACTTTTGGGTACACACCCAAAGAAAAAGAAAACACCACCTCATTCTCCCATTTTCAGTGCAGCATTAGCCAAGATATGGAAACAAACAAAGTGTCTGTCAACAGTTGACTGGACAAACTGTGGCACATATAAGACTGATTATTATTCATCCTTATAAAAGGAGATCCTGACATTTACCACAACATGGAGGAACCTGGAGGATGTTATGCTATGTGAAGCAAGCCAGACACAAAAAGAAAAATGTTGCATGATCTCACTTATTTTGAAATCTAAAAAAAGAAGTCAAAACCCCAGAGACAGAAAATAAAACACTGATTATGGTGGAGGTGGAGGAAATGGGACATGTAAGTCTGATACAAACTAGCAGATATGTAGGACAAACAAGTCTAGAGATCTCAGGTATAGCATGAGGACTATAGATAATAATATTGTATTACATTCAAGATTTTTGCTAAAAGAGGAGATTTTAGGTGCTTTTTGCCACACAAAAAAAAATGGGCAACAATGCAGAATGATGGACCTGTTAATCTGCTTGACTAACCATTTCACCACCTATATTTCTATCAACACATGATGTACACCTTAAATACAATAAAATTTATATCTTATATACATTTGTATTTTTTCAGGGGAATTTGGTACCCTGAATCTCTTTTTCATCAGTTTGAGCAATGGTACCAGAAGTAGCAGCAAGAGTGAAAGTTATGTTGCATTCTAGTTAATGAAGAAGCAGCTCTATCTATGGCTGGGTCTTTTGTACATCCAAGGAACTCTTAGAAACATATTTTTTGCCCTGAGCAGTCATGCTAAACTCTTCTTTGCTAACTGGTTTGCCGAAAAGTTGATAGTACTGACTCCTGCCTCTTGGATTGGAATGCAGTCTGCCTAAAACATTTTGGTACTGTTAACTGCTGTTTGACAAAAATAAAAATTAAAATTAAAAAAAGTCTATAGATGTGGGATGTGGAAGGATTTTAAAAGACTGGCTGGCAGAGAAAGAAAAAAGAAAGAATATAAACTATCAATAGTTTGAGACAAAAGAATAGGCAAAGGCAAAATTCTGACTCATGGAAAGAAAAGATTTAGCACAAGGCTTTTAACAAGAACAGAAAGACTTGTCTTCCTTATTCTTTTTCTTGCCACTAAGAATATTGTAAGGAGGAGTCCTTTTATGCAATATCAATCAACCATTCATTCAACAAATATTTACTGAATATCTATTATGTACAAGGCATTCTTCTTGGTACAAGGGATGAAACTATGAAATAGCAGATAAAAATCCCTGCCGCTGTAAAGGTTATGGTTATGATTCAGTGATTTACTTATATAATAAATGGCGGCCGGGCGCGGTGGCTCAAGCCTGTAATCCCAGCACTTTGGGAGGCGGAGATGGGCGGATCACGAGGTCAGGAGATGGAGACTATCCTGGCTAACATGGAGAAACCCCATCTCTACTAAAAAATACAAAAAACTAGCCGGGCGAGGTGGCGGGCGCCTGTAGTCCCAGCTACTCGGGAGGCTGAGGCAGGAGAATGGCATGAACCCGGGAGGCGGAGCTTGCAATGAGCTGAGATCCGGCCACTGCACTCCAGCCCGGGCGACAGAGCGAGACTCCGTCTCAAAAAAAATAAATGAAATACATTAGGTAGCATATTATAAGGTAATAAGTGCTATGGGGAAAAAAGGTGAGGGAGTGTGGGTGTGATAGGCTCTGCAGAGGAAGGGATGCTTGTGATTTTAAAAGGGTAGTCAGGACAGGCATCTCAAACCCGTGAGAGTTCAATCAAAACTGTGTATCCGGGAAAAAAACATTATAGAGAGAAGGAATAGCAAATGCAAAAACTCTGAGATAGAAGCTTTCCTGGCAGACTGAGTCAGTGAGGAAATGAGTCATGAGAGATACAGTCAGCAAAGATGGGAATAGGCCATTGTAGGAATGTGGCTTTCTACTGTAAGTCGAATGGGGAAGTTAGAAGGGGAAGACCATGGAAAGCGTTGAGCAGGAGTAACATGATTTGACTAATGTTTTAATAGGATCACCATACCTGTTCTATTAAGGAGGAAGACTACAAAGAAGGCCCGTAGAGAAATCTACTAAACAGATGATGGACCAAAATGATAACAGTGGGAGCTGTAAGAAGTGGCTGAATCGGGCCGGGCACGGTGGCTCAAGCCTGTAATCCCAGCACTTTGGGAGGCGGACATGGGCGGATCATGAGGTCAGGAGATCAAGACCATCCTGGCTAACACGGTGAAACCCCGTCTCTACTAAAAAAAAAAAATACAAAAAACTAGCTGGGCGAGGTGGCGGGCGCCTGTAGTCCCAGCTACTCGGGAGGCTGAGGCAGGAGAATGGCGTAAACCCGGGAGGCGGAGCTTGCAGTGAGCCGAGATCGCGCCACTGCACTCCAGCCTGGGCGACAGAGCGAGACTCCGTCTCAAAAATAATAAAAAAAAAAAAGAAGTGGCTGAATTGTTTTTGTTTTAAAGGAACAGCCATTAAGATGAAGAGTGAGAAAAAAGAGAAATCAAGAATGACTCCCAGGCTGTTGTCCTGGGATACTAGAAGGAAGGATAGTTACCATTAATTCACATGGGGAAGACTACGGGTAGATCAGATTTTAGGACGACTTTAGGAGGGACCACAGGAGTTTGAGTCTATTAGACATCAAGTAAAAATGTCAAAGCAGTATATAGTAATTATTTGATAAACAAAGGAGACTGTAGTTTAAACAGAGGCTTGTAACAGTTTTTTATTTTGTACTGTTAATCTTTATGTGGTAAGTACACTGCCTGCTACATGGTATACATGGTAGACATGCAATAATGTTTTCTGTAGGAATATATTTAATAATGTAATCCCAACACTTTGGGAAGCTAAGGCAAGAGGATCACTTGAGCCCAGGAGTTTGAGGCCACCTGGGCAACACAGTGAGACCCTGTCTCTACAAAAAATAAACTGGGCATGGTGGTGCACACCTGTAGTCCCGGCTACTCAGGAGGCTGGGGTGGGAGGAGTTTAAGGCTGCAGTGAGCTATGATCATGCCACTGCTCTGCAGCCTGGGCAACAGGGCAAGACCCTATCTCCAAAAAAAACAAAAAACAAAAAAAAAAACACACATACACACACTTAAATATATATACTACATAAATATATATTTCTAAATTATACGTATTTAATTAGACAATGGCCATAGAACTTGCACAGGCATATGTATAGTCCTATATTTTCATCCCTAATTTTAACCTATATAAAGTCGATCACCTCTAAACAAGTTGTTTTTTAAATACGCTCATTATTTGGTAGTTGAAAGGTATTTTCTCATAAGCAGTGTTTCAAATGCTTGATCCTTCAGCAATCTACCCCCAAAAAAAAAGTTTCACCCACAATGAATTGACTATAGAACTAAAAAGCATAACAAAATCATAGACACTTCTGGTGCTTTTTAACAGATGGAGATAGTAACAACATCCCCCTGTGTTGGCCTTCGGTGAGACCTTAAAATGCTTTGGAGGCCACAGTGAAGATGCCCTTTCACTAGCCATCCCTGCCTGGCACCTACAGCAACAAAAAGAGTGATCTTTCACCTGATAATGTGGCTTGAAGAGCAACTCAAGTATTTCTACTCTCTATCACCTCTAGACTCCACAATATTAATGATTTATAGCCTCTCCTCCTCTCTTTTCTCACATCTAGGTGATTTTCCCAAAATGGCTTCAAAAGGAGATTGACAATAATGAAAATGTTTTACCTGGAAATGACAAAGAAAAAATTTCAACTATCATTTAAAACATTATTTCTTTGAGTACTCTGAAAATTCCCAGAACACATTTCCACCATTACTATGCTGATTCCCACAGCCTATGATTAGGAAGTCTTAAGAGAAGATTCTAAGTGCTGGTACTGAATTAGATTAAGAAAAAAAAACCTGATTATGGAAACTTGCTGACGGAGGTGACATTGAGGGGCAGAGTCAAGAAAGTCAATTCTCTAGAAAGGCACCTTCCAGGAAGAGCAACTCACACTTTCCGGAATCTAAGAGCAACACATGAGAATACCACTGTTCCCAAAACATCATAAATAATAACAAAAAATCTTATTACAAGGGTAGATTATGCATTTTATTAAATAGAACTAGAACCCAAAGACTGAGTTATCTGAGGGGGAAAAAAAATGAAACATCTACAACATCACTGGCATCTAAAAAAAGAAAAAGCCAAACAAAATGATAGAAAATTAGTATTTATTAAATAGCCTGTGAAGTAGAGGGTAGGAAATCTGCCCTCAAAAAAAGAAAGTTTAATATCACCTTGGTAGTAAAAAGGAATCTAAGTAAAAATAAAAATTACCTAGCATAACCTCATCCTAGTTCAAAAAAAAATTTTTTTTTTTTTTTTTTGGCGATGGAGTCTTGCTCTGTCGCCCAGGCTGGAATGCAGTGGCACGATCTCAGCTCACTCCAAGTTCCACCTCCCGGGTTCACACCATTCTCGTGCCTCAGCCTCCTGAGTAGCTGGGACTACAGGAGCCCGCCACCAAGCCCGGCTAATTTTTTTTGTATTTTTAGTAGAGATGGGGTTTCACGTGTTACCCAGGATGGGCTCGATCTCCTGACCTCGTGATCCGCCCGCCTCGGCCTCCCAAAGTGCTGGGATTACAGGCATGAGCCACCGCGCACGGCCTAGAAATTATTCTTTAAAAAAATTTTAAATACACTGGCTACACAGTATAAAATACCACATGAAGCCAAAATACACTACAAGAAAGAAAAAACCGAGCAGATGAAGTCCAATAAAGACTCCTAATTCTAGTTCTAGGATTATCAAATGATAGCCATAAAACATTTATGCTTACTATGATCAGGGACAAAAGTGACAAGCATGAAAATCTGGGCGGGAAACTAAAATTTACAAAACTAATATCAGATTTGAAAAAGAACCTGACAGAAATTTGACAGAAATAAGCAAAATTAATAACTCAATGGATAAGTTTAACAACAGACAAAATACATATGAAGGCAGAAATCAGTGAGCTGAAAGGTATCAGAAGAAATTACTCAGAAGAAAAAAAAAAAACACAAAAAGATAGGAAACATATATTTAAAAAAATAAGAGACAAAGGAGACATAGTGAGGTCTAACACACAGTTCACTAGAATCACAGAGGCATAAGAGACAGAGCAAATGTGCAGACACACTGCGTACACAGGCAATATGTAAAGAAGCAATATGTAAAGACATGACCGAGAATTTTCTGACTGATGAAAAATATCAAGCCACAAACTTTAAAACACTAAAAACTTTCTAAGCAGGATATGAAGACATATATATGTAAATGTGTTAGATATACATTACATATGCATGTATGCATGTTATTTTTTTTTTCTTTCTACAACAGGAACATGATAATGAAATTTCAAAAGAAAGTTTAAAGACAAACTTGTGAAAACAGCCATAGGTAAATAGACAGTCTCACTTCAATGGAATAATGGTTTGACATCTGACATCTCAACAACATGGAAGGCAAAAGACAAAGGAAAAATCCCAATATGATGAAAAGTAACTGATGACGATTCTATATTCAACAAAAATATCCTCAAAAAAGAGAGAGAAATAAAGACACCCTGAGGAGAAAAACAAAAACTAAGAGATATATACTACTACTAAACACACACTAAAGGAAAGTCAAAACTGGTTCTTTGATCAGACCTAAAAATGGACACCAAATGGAAGGTCAGAGATGCAAGAGGACCAAACAGCAAGGGCAGTGGTCAAAATCTAAATGAATAACGATAAACAATTTTCATTCAACAATCACTACTATCTTCCTGGCACACAGCTATATGAGTCAAGAAAGTGATGAATGCAGTTAAAGCACTATATAGTCTTTGAACTGTGTGGGGAAGGATAAGATTTAATGGTAGACATGATAAATCAAGAACATATGTAACAATTTCTAGGGTAACTTTAAAAAAAAATAAAAGACTGTATAATTTCCATTCTAGAAATATATCTAGAAGGAAAATAGTATATGCTAAAACCACTATCTGGCAGTGCACAGTGGCTCATGCCTGTAATCCCAGCACATGAGGAGGTTAAGGTAGGAGAACTGCTTAGGCCTAGGAGTTCAAAACCAGCCTGGGCAGCATAACAAGACCCCATTTCTACAAAGTGAAAATAAAAGTAAAAACACTCTATCAACCCAAAAGAAACAACACAGAAGATTTTGTTGTTGTTGTTGTTGTTGTTGTCCCGTTTTTAACTGATACACAGTAGATGTATATATTCTCAGGATACATGTAATCACTTGATCCATTCATACAATGTGTAAAGACCAAATCAGGGCAATTGGAACATCCATCAACTTAAATATTTAAGACCGAAGACGTTTAATAAAACCATAAAAGAAGTAAGACAAATAAAGGAAACACATAAGATGGTAGATTTAAACCCAAATGCTATATTTAATTGATTCTAAAACATTCTTTTCATATTTAAATAACTTTGAGGCTGAGATTCATTTCAGATTACAATTGAAGTATTAATTTCATTGACACTGTATTTCATTCTCAGTGGTATGTAAAAAGTGCTGTATCTTATAATCAACGGCATTTAGATTTGATTAAATGTATCAGTAATTACAGTAAATATAAGTAATATATTAAGTGATATAATTATAAAATATATTTTCAATTTGGATTAAAAATAAAATTTAAATATATGTTTTAGAAGCATAACTATTAAAAATAAAAATAAATACACTGTCAACATTAAAAAAAAAATGTGAGGAAGGTAAAGCAGAATCAGATTATTGGTAGTCCTAGCTACCGCAGTGAGAAAAGAAAAGGAAGTAAAAGGTATACTGACTGGAAAGAAAGAAAAACTGTCTTTGTACAGAGATAATATGATCATCTATGTATAAAATCAAAAAGAATTGAAAAAGACTCCTGGAACTAAAAAGCAATTACAGAAAGGTTATAGGATACAAAAGTCAATTGCTTTCGTATATGCCAGCAATGAACAAGCAGAATTTGAAATTAAAAACATAATATCAGGTACATTAGGACCCCCAAAAATGAGAGTTAGGTATAAATCTAACAAAATATGTGTAAGATCTCTAGGGGAAACTACAACACTATCTGATGAAAGAATCAAAGAACTAAATAAACAGAGAGATATTTCATGCTCACATACAGGCAGACTCAATATTGTCAAGATGTCGGTTCCCCAACTTGATCTATACATTCAATGCAATCCTAATCAAAATCCCAGCAAATTAGTTTGTGAATATAGATAAAACTGACTTTAAAGTTTACATGGGGTGGCAAAAGACCCAGAATAGCCAATATAATAGTAAAGAAGAAGAACAAAGTTGGAGGACTGGTGGTACCTGACTTCAAGACTTACTCTAAAGCTACAGTAATCAAGACTGTGTTGCCATTCCAAGACGGCCAAATAGGAACCGCTCCGGTCTGCAGCTCCCAGTGTGACAGACGCAGAAGATGGTGATTTCTGCATTTCCAACTGAGGTACCTGGTTCATCTCACTGGAACTGGTTGGACAGTGGGTGCAGCCCACAGAGGGCGAGCTGAAGCAGGGCAGGGCATCGCCTCACCTAGGAAGCCCAAGAGGTCGAGGGATTTCCCTTTCCTAGCCAAGGGAAGCCATGACAGACTGTACCTGGAAAATCAGGACAATTCCACCCAAACACTGTGCTTTTCCAACGGTCTTAGCAAGTGGCACACCATGAGATTATATCCCGCGCCTAGCTCAGGGGGTTCTACGCCCACAGAGCTTTGCTCACTGCTAGTGCAGCAGTCTGAGATCGACCTGCGAGGCAGCAGCCTGGCAGGGGGAGGGGCATCTGCCATTGCTGAGGCTTGAGTAGGTAAACAAAGCAACCAAGGAAGCTCGAACTGGGCGGAGCCCACCACAGCTCTGCAAGGCCTGCTGCCTCTGTAGACCCCATCTCTGGGGACAGGGCCTAGGTGAACAAAAGGCAACAGAATCTTCTGCAGACTTAAATGTCCCTGTCTGACAGCTCTGAAGAGAGCAGTGGTTCTCCCAGCACAGTGTCTGAGCTCTAAGAACAGACAGACTGCCCCCTCAAGTGTGTCCCTGACCCCCATGTAGCCTAACTGGGAGACACCTCCCAGTAGGGGCCGACTCACACTTCATACAGGCGGGTGCCCCTGTGGGATGAGGCTTCCAGAGGAAGGATCAGGCAGCAATATTTTCGCTTCTGCAATATTTGCTGTTCTGCAGCCTCCACTGGCGATACCCAGGCAAACAGAGTCTGGAGTGGACCTCCAGCAAACTCCAACAGACCTGCAGCTGAGGGACCTGACTCTCAGAACGAAAACTAACAAACAGAAAGGAATAGCATCAACATCAACAAAAAGGACATCCACACCAAAACCCCATCTGTAGGTCACCAGCATCAAAGACCAAAGGTAGATAAAACCACAACGATGGGGAGAAACCAGAGCAGAAAAGCTGAAAATTCTAAAAATCAGAGTGCTTCTTCTCCTCCAAAGGATTGTAGGTCCTCACAGCAACAGAACAAAGCTGGACAGAGAATGACTTTGACGAGCTGACAGAAAATAGGCTTCAGAAGGTCGGTAATAACAAACTTCTCCAAGCTAAAGGAGGATGTTCAAACCCATTGCAAGGAAGCTAAAAACTTTGAAAAAAGATTAGACAAATGGCTAACTAGAATAAACAGTGTAGAGAGGACCTTAAATGGCCGGATGGAACTGAAAACCATGGCACGAGAACTACGTGATGCATGCACAAGCTTCAAGACTGTGTTACTGACAAAACAAAAGACAAATAGAACAAGATAGAGAGCCCAGAAAGAGTCCCACACAAATACAGCTAACGGATCTCTGACAAAAGACCAACGGATCTCTGACAAAAGACCAAAGGCAATACATAAAAGATAGTTTTTTCAACAAATGGTGCTGGTACAACTAGATATTCATATGCAAAAAATAAATAAATAAATCTAGACACAGATCTTACATCCATCCTCCACAATTAACTCCAAGTGGATCAAAGATCTAAGTGTAAAATTCAAAACTCTAAAATTCCTGGGAAATAACATAGGAGAAAAACTAGATCATCTTGGATATGGTAATTACTTTTTAGATACAACACAAAAGGCATCGTCCATGAAAGAATTAAAATATTAAATGGGCCGGGCGCGGTGGCTCAAGCCTGTAATCCCAGCACTTTGGGAGGCCAAGGTGGGCGGATCATGAGGTCAGGAGATCGAGACCATCCTGGCTAACACGGTGAAACCCCGTCTCTACTAAAAAAATACAAAAAACTAGCCGGGAGAGGTGGTGGGCGCCTGTAGTCCCAGCTGCTCGGGAAGCTGAGGCAGGACAATGGCGTAAACCTGGGAGGCAGAGCTTGCAGTGAGCTGAGATCTGGCCACTGCACTCCAGCCTGGGGGACAGAGCGAGACTCCGTCTCAAAAATAAAATAAAATAAAATATTAAATGTATGCTCAGTGAAAGACAATATTAAAAGAGTGAGAAGATAAGCTACAGACTAGTAGAAAATATTTTGTAAAAGACGTATTTGATAAAAGATTCTTATGCAAAGTATGCAAAGAACTCTTAAAACTAAAAAGTAAGAAAAGAAACAATCTGATTAAACAATGGGCCAAAGACCTTCACAGATGCCACAAAGAAGATATACAGAAGGCAAATAAACACACCAAAAGATCATCTACATCCTATGTCATCAGGGAAATGTAAATTGAAACAATGAGATACCACTACATGCCTACAGGAATGGCCAAAATCCAGAACACTGACAACACCAAATTCTGACAAAGATGTAGAGCAACAGCAATTCTCATTCACTGTTGGTGGGAATACAAAATGGTACAGCTACTTTGGAAGACAATTTGGCAGTTTCTTACAAAACTAAACATACTCTCTTAACATATGATCCAGCAATCGCATCCCTTGGTATTTATCCAAAGGAGCTGAAAACATGGTCACACAAAACCCTGCACACAGACACTTATAGCAGCTTTTTTCATAATTGCCAAAGCTTAGAAGCAACCAACATGTCCTTTGGTAGGTAAACGGTCAAACTGTGGTACATCCAAATAATGGGATATTATTCAGCACTACAAATAAATGAGCTATCAAGACATGAAAAGACACAGAGGAACCTTAAATGCATATTGCTAAGTGAAAGAAGCCAATGTAAAATGGTAACATACTGCATGATTCTAAATATATGATATTCTGGAAAACACAAAACTACGGAGACAGTAAAAAGACTAGCAGTTGCCAAGGGTTGGAGGGGTAGGGAGAGATGACTAGGTGGACCACAGAGGATTTTTTAGGGCGATGGATATATTCTGTATGATACCATAATGAGGGATACGTATCATCATACACTTGTCCATACCCATAGAATGCACAACACCAGGAGTGAACCATAAAGTATGGACTTTGAGAAATCAACATGTGTCAATGTAGGTTTGTCAGTTTTAACAATCATACCCCTCTGTTTAGGGATGTTGAAATGGAGAGACTATGCAAGTGTGGGGACAGAAAGTATATGAGAGGAGTCTTTCTACTTTCCTCTTGATTATTCTGCGAACCTAAAACTGCTATAAAAAAAAAAAAAAAAAAAAGTCTTCTCAAAATATTGAAGAGGAAGGAACACTTCCAAACTCATTTTATGAGCCCAGCATCACCCTAATATCAAAGTCAGACAAGAGACAACCAGAAAAGAAAATTAAAAGTCAATATCCCTAGCAACATAAATGTAAAAACCCTCGAAACAAATACTAGCAAACAGAACTCAACAACACATCAGAAACATCAGGCCCTCCAACCAAGTGAGATTTATATCTGAAATACAAGGATGGTTCAACACACAAAAATGTGTTAACAGAATCAAGGATCAAAGTCACATAATCATCTCAACAGGTGCCAAAAAGGCATTTGATAAAATTCAACATTCTTTCACAACAAAAAATCTCAACAAACTAGGAAGAGGGAAATCACTTCAATATAATAAAGGCCATATATGAAAAGCCCACAGCCAATATCATACTCCAGTGAAAAATCAAAAGCTTTCCCACTAAGCTGGACAAGACATAGGGACTCACTTTGGCCACTTCTATTCAAGAGATAAGAAGTCACTGGGAGAGTAACGCTGAATAATTCCCCTGGAATCCTCTCTATTATCAGTGTTATCACTGTCCCTCTACCTCACGTTATCAGTGTCCTCATGTTATCAGTGTCCCTCTACCTCAACTCCTATGGGGTCAGTCTCCCCTGTAGCTACAGAGACTCTCCAATATCCAGTAACAAACAGTTCACTCCCTTTCTATCTACTGTATCCCTAGCAAGTTTATACACATTCAAATCAACCAAAAAAACAACAACAACAACACTTTTTTGACTCTTCCCTTGGGGAAAATGATGGATACCTTAAATCTGAGATTACGTTATCTTCATATTTAAATGTCAATATGCACTAAGTTTTAAGTATAATATTCAAAATACCATTCTCCTCAAAATATTTTAAATGTAAGTCTGTTTGACACAGGGTTTACTTTAGGGGAGTGGTTTTAAATACCAACTCACTCAGGTTTCTGTTATTAACATCCAGCTTTGTCATACTGAGGCCTGTTCTGTTGTTTCACTACCCTCGGCCCTCCCAATCCTCCACATTCTGCTCTATTTCATTTCCCATAGCACTTATCGCCTTCTAACACTCTCTATTACTGATTTTCTTATGTTTATACATTGTCTTCCCCCCCAAATGTAAACTCTTTCAAGGGTGAGTCGATGTAACTCACTGAGGTATTCCAAGTGCCGAGAACAAAGTCTGGCAGGTAGTCAGTGCTCAATAAATGTTTGACAAGTTGGTGAATAAAGTATGGGTCCACTCTTCATTGCTTCCTATACCATATTAAATTCCACTATGGCACTGTTTCATAACATTCCCTCCTTACCTCTGAATGCTTCTTTTTTATTTTAATCTATTGACTTACCTCATTGTTCATTACTCATTTCTTGTTTCCCTGAACTGACGTCTTTCTCAACTTCACTGCTGGCCAAAGCAAATCCTAAATTTATTTCCCTCTCCTACAGGAAATCTTTTACAAACATATGACTTTCCTTAAGTACCTAATTTTTTTTTTTATGAAGCATGGATGTTTGTAAGTACTATTTTAACTCTTCCATATCTATTTTTGAGCCTAGTATTTGTTCAAAAACTGTAAATTCTGCTTGAGTGCTTCCCTTTATACTAGCATGTGATTAAAATTGTCTTGTCCACTCAGATCTTCAGCTGAAAGGCTGGTTGACAGAAGTTTTTATTACTCTGTCAGTGCTTCAGGAGCATGAGGGAGGTGGGAAGGGGCATGAACACTTGCGGCCACAGATATTCCCTATGTGAAATCTTCATCTGTGTTTGTTTCTTTGTTTTGAAATAGGGTATTGCTCTGTTGCCCAGGCTGGAATGCAGTGGCATAATCATAGCTCACTGTAGCCTTGAACTCCTGGGCTCAAGTGATCCTCCTGCCTCAACCTCCTGAGTAGCTGGGACTACAGGCACGCACCAACACACCCAGTTAATTTTTTAATTTTTTTTTTTTTTTAGAGACAGGGTCTCACTGTGTTGCTCAGGTTAGTCCTGAACTCCTGGTCTTAAGTGATCCTCCCTAAGTGCTGAGATCATAGGCATGAGCCACCATGTCCATGTCCATCCTGTATTTGTTAAAGATATCATCTCTCATATCTAATTTTCACTGAGGCTCAGCATCTACATACGTACGCACTACAGTTAGGTTCAGCTCTCTGCTTAGGACTCCTGCCTTCTAAATCAGGAAAGAGCCTCATTGGCATTACAATGAATTTGCATTAGGAATCTACATTTCTGACACCCAACCACCATGGGATCTTCTATTATAATTATTTTTTAGCTCTGGTACAGGAAAGGGTTCTAAGATCAGATCACAGGCTCTGACTTCCTGACTTTGAATCCCAGTCAGCAATTTCAATGTGTGACCTCAGTTTCCTCATCTGCAATGGAGATAAAGTATGTGCACCTCATTTCACTGATGAGTACTAAGTGAGTGGACACCTTTTAAAAGCCTACAACAGTGCCTGCACATAAAAAGAGCTTAATAAATGTTAACCATTCTCTCTCCTCTTCTCTGTCTTGCCTCCCACCTTTATCTCTATAAAACAGGGTTTGTAAATAGAAGTATGTCAGGATCTCTTCTACCTACAGTGACAATGTAGCACTTTCTCAAAAAGGGGTTTGTGAAGAAATTTCTACACAGTCCTTCAATGAAATCTAATCCACACTGAACCTAGCAGAAACTCCCTCCTAATTTCTAATTCAGATATAAACTTTGCCACATTCTTACACTTTCAGTCTATAATTGGTTTACAGAAAGAGTGTAGTTACATACTTGTGCCTATATAAGTGTTGCCTCTTAAAGCTCTCTGGAATTATTAAATTAAAAATAGACTTCAGGCCAGGCGCGGTGGCTCAAGCCTGTAATCCCAGCACTTTGGGAGGCCGAGGTGGGCGGATCACGAGGTCAGGAGATCAAGACCATCCTGGCTAACACGGTGAAACCCCATCTCTACTGAAAAATACAAAAAACTAGCCCGGCAAGGTGGCGGGCGCCTGTAGTCCCAGCTGCCTGGGAGGCTGAGGCAGGAGAATGGCGTAAACCCGAGAGGCGGAGCTTGCAGTGAGCCGAGATCTGGTCACTGCACTCCAGCCTGGGTGGCAGAGCGAGACTCTGTCTCAAAAAAAAAAAAAAAAAAAAATAGACTTCAGCAATACATCAGGTAACAAACCTCCACATGTACTCCCTGAATCTAAAAGGCTGGAAAAAAAAAAAAAAGACTTATCATTGGTGTGTCATGTAATTAATTTCAGGGAACCAGAAATAACATTTCCTGTTTTCCCAATGTAGACATAAATATCCCTCACAGTGTAAGAAACATGGATCTATAATACCATATGAAGGAGAAGAAAAAAGAACCCAAGTACTCACGATGCTCCTGAATTCATGATGCAGCTCTTTGCTCCACAGGAACAATCTCTCCCATCATCGTGATTCATTCCAAGATTATGACCCAACTCATGAGCAACAATGGAAGCAAATGTCTCCACAGTGATTTGCCCAAACTGTTCAGAACAGGAAGGTAGTAATTAGGTTTCTGAACACAAAGAAAATGTTTTGCTGCTCCGATTATTTTTTCACAAATGGAAATTTATTCACTACACTGTTGACAGCCTGTATGATAAATCAAGCATCCAACAACAGTCTTTATACATTTCAGTCTAGTAAGAAAGTAACATGAATCACACACTGATGATGGACATGGATCCTTCAAGCAAGAGATAACCACTTTAGCACCAACAGATTACTCATGGTAGTTTATAGGAAAACAAGTTGATGGTTCTAATTTAATTATCTAAAATGGAGTACATGTTTCTTCACCCATAAAAAGTAAAGAGCTACACTCATAAGTGGGAGTTGAACAATGAGAACACATGGACACAGGGAGGGGAACATCACACACTGGGGCCTGTCAGGAGGTGGGAGCAAGTAGAGGGAGAGCATTAGGACAAACACCTAATGCATGTGGGGCTTAAAACCTAGATGATGGGTTGATAGGTGCAGCAAACCACCATGGCACATGTATACCTATGTAACAAACCTGCATAGTCTGCACACGTATCCCAGAACTTAAAGTAAAATAAATAAAAAAGAAAAGAGCTAATAAACACATAATACATATTTAAAAACTTGACCCAGTCTCTAGGGAAAGAACCCATCTGCCACTTCTACTGTGTTCCTCATAACACCCAAAATATCGTTTTAAGGACCAGGAGACGAAGTATACAGTCAATAAATGCTAGATATTGTCCCAGTGCAAACATCCAAAGTTAAACATCAAGAACAACGTACCACATTAATCCCGCCTGCGTGGCTCCTTGAACACACCGTTCCCACAAATGCCATTCCTGCAGTTCCACCAAAACCTTTCTTTCTAAATGAAAATGTAAAAGTTAAAAAATGTTCTTGGGGAAAGAAGGAACATGTTGCTTTTATTTTATGAATAATCTCAACTGGATTACGAGAACCTAAAAAACATGGCAGAAAAATGGCAAAAAAAAAAAAATCTAAAATCAGAATATAATTATTCCTTATCCCCTTCTTATTAATTTTTTCAGACAAATGAAGACACTTTCTGGATACCGAGACAAGTTTGTTTCTTTTTACCTTCTAGATGAAACCTCTCCTAAAATACATTAGGTTTATTTATTCACACAATTTAGTGAGGAGAGACAGATAACGACGGAAATGAATATGTTTACATGGGCAGCTGCACGCAGTGAGCAGGGTGAACATGAAAGTCAGGATGGGCCAGAAGTAGTGGCTCATGCCTGCAATCCCCGTACTTTGGGGAGGCCGAGGTGGGCAGATCACCTGAGGTTTGAGACCAGCCTGGCCAACATCATGAAACCCCCATCTCTACTAAAAAAACAAATACGAAAATTAGCCAGCCATGGTGGCACACACCTGTAATCCCAGCAAATTGGGAGGCTGAAGCAGAAGAATCACTTGAACCCAGGAGGCAGAGGTTGCAGTGAGCCAAGACTGCACCACTACACTCCAGCCTAGGTGACAGAATGAGACTCTGTCTCTAAAATTAAAAAAAAAAAAATCTGGATGGGCCCCACGTGATTCCCAATCACACCCTACACACCTGTACCTCAGCACCTGTTCTCTCTGCCTGGACCTCTCTTCCCTAATATTAATATAACCCAGACTCATTCTCTTACCTCCTTCAGGTCTTTACTCAGAAGGCATCTCCCTGGCCAGGCCATGTCACCTCAAAATTCAACCTCATTCCTCCAATGCTTTTATATCTACTCTCCCTGTTTTATTTTTCTCCTTACCACTTATCATTGGTTAACATACTACATGTACTTATTTATCTCATTTATGGCCAATCTCCTCCACCAGAACATGGACTCCATGAGAGCAGAAATTTTTGCCAGTTTTGTTCACTGCTATGTCCGAATGCCTGGGGTATACACCCAATAAATATATTTTAAATGAATGGATAAATCATTCTCTGGGCCATCTGACCAGCCAGGAGAAGATGACCAGAAGTACTAACACAAGGAGATTGACAAGGAAACATTCCAGCCAGATCACCCTATAGTGAACTCATAGTTCCCAAAATGCACTCATGGACTCAAGGCTTCCAAAAAGCTTTTCAGAACCCCATTCTCAACTGTAAACAAATAACTAAAAATCATCAAGTATCTGGGAAATGTCTCCAACAGGACAGACGGAGACCACACAAACAGAAGGGGTTAAGATAGTTTGGAGGGTGTGGTTGGGCAAGGCATAGTGAGTATGCTTGACACCTGCTCCTTTTAGTATCTAGTGAACTAGATGGCATTCTCACTGGTACAAGGATGCGTGAGCATACGATTTCACTAAAAACCAAGACCCACACCAAAACACATCATCAGGAAAATTCAGAAACCTGGGAACCAAGAAAAGATCCTACAAGTTTCCAGTGACGGGGGAAAAACAGGCCACATACAAAAGGTCAGCAATCAGAATGTTTCAGACTTCCCAATAGTAATGCTGGGACAAAAAAGACAAAAGAGCAATGCCTTCAAAATCGTGAAGAAAAAGGATTTCATGGAGAGATTTTTATACCCAGTGTCACGCCTATAATCCCAGCACTGTAGGAGGCTGAGATGGGTGGATCACCTGAGGTCAGGAGTTCAAGACCAGCCTGGTCAACATGGTGAGACCCTGTCTCTACTACAATACAAAAATTAGCCGGGGGTGGGGGCAGGCACCTACAATCCCAGCTAGCTGGGAGGCTGAGGCAGGAGAATTGCTTCGACTCGGGAGGCAGAGGCTGCAGTGAGCCAAGATCGTGCCACTGGACTCTGGCCTGGCCAACAGAGTGAGATTCTGTCTCAAAAAATAAAAAGAGAAACTCAAAGCATGCCTAGGAAATACTGAGTTACTTAGGCCCTAGAATAATCAGAACTCAAATTAAGATAAATTTTAAATTCTGTTCCGAAACTGGGAAAACATATTTTCAGACACACACGAGGTCAAAATGTTTTCTTTCCATATATCCGTTCACAAAAAACTAGTAGAAAACACACTATACCCAAATGAGGAAGTAAACCCAAGAAAAAAGGAGGACATGGGAGAAAGGTGACAGGAATCTAAGATAGAAGAGGTCTCATGATAATGCCACATCAAGCTAAGTTTTCCTCATTTAAATGAACACCCAAAACCTCAAGAGAATACAATTATAATGCAAGAAAATAAGCAAAAATTATTATTTTGATCATTTCATTAATAGTAGTTTAAAAAAAAAACTTACAGAACTAGCTGTGCACTGTCATGTCTCCGACGTGTGATAAGAAACTTTTCCCGCCACTGCACGAAGTTCCCCAGCACATCACCAGCACCCCCAGCTATGTTGATCAGGTTTCCATTGGTCCAAATCTCCAGTCCAACTAGCACAATTCGAATATTTAACATAATATACATCTGGGAAGAGAGAAATAAAAGTATGTAAAATATAGTAAAGAATGTGAGAAAAATCTTTTAACCACATGAAGTAACACGGCTACTTAAATTAAAACTCCCCTGCCTAAAAAAACAATCTTTACTTCAACACAATGAGACTTTGGGCGGTTGGGAGGCCAAGGCAGGTGGATCACCTGAGATCAGGAGCTCGAGACCAACCTGGCCAATATGGTGAAATCCCGTCTCTACTAAAATGGAAAAATTAGCTGGGCATGGTGGTGCATGCCTGTAATCCCAGCTGCTTGGGAGGCTGAGGCAGGAGAATCGCTTGAACCCGGGAGGCAGTTTGCAGTGAGCCAAGATTTTGCCACTGGACTCCAGCCTGGGCAACAGAGCGAGACTCCATCTCAAAAAAAAAAAAAAAATACAATAAGACTTTAACCTCTCAATAGTCTCAGTTTCCTCAACCATAAAATGATAGTAACAGAGATTCAAAATCCTTATTATCTTCTATTCTAAAATCTGACAAACTCTGGAAATTAAGTTTTTGGTAAAACTGTTTCCAAAATTTGCCCTGATATAATGCAAGCCAATTCACAGTCCACATTTAACCCATTTAATGTAAATACTCCTATATTTCACTGCAGAAATATCAGTGAGTCTGATTACGAGGTGCTGCTATCCCAAGAGGTGTTATATACAGAGTGAATCACACCGTTTTTCTAAACTTTTATCTAACATTTTAATCATAGGTACATCAGAGGTTTCAGAAAAAGGACTGTGGAACTCATAATTTCATAGGGGTACTATGAGGAGTAAATGGGTTAATAAATGTAAAGCACTTAGCTCAGTGTCTAGCACACTGTAAGTACTCAAGTGAATGCTATCATCATCGTCGTCATCATTATCATCACTATCACGCTTGGTGTCCATATCAGCTTTGTAGATAAAATTATCTTATAAGAACATATATCGAATTCTTTAGCATCTCCCACTGGATGAACTCCAAAATCTCAAACCAAACTCACACACAAGCACACACACACAAATATTGTCGTATTGTGTTTTCAGGATAGAAGGCAGCCTTATTCAAAATAAGATGCATTCGACAAGAATTCAAAGATCTTTCCATAAATGCCAAAGCACCTAAGCCTAGCTACTCTGCAGATAAAGTAAATGGTAATATGAAATCTCTTGCTCTTCTCAAAGTCTTTCTACACTGGTACTTTCCTGTATACATTAAAAAGAGTTACAAAACAAACCAGAAAGCAGACCTCCTAAAGACTGAGCCATTGAGGCCCTATGAAAATCAGAACTCAAAATGGGACATTTTTAAAGTCTGTTCTGAGACTGAAAGAATAGGACAGAATCATCCTGGTTGATAGAAAATACAACTTACACTATCCAAGTAGTTTGCCAGGAGAATCATCTCTTCTCTCACAGCAGTCTGATTTCTTCCCATCATGTCATACTGGAAAAGCAAAGAAGGAGAATCATTATCACCAAAGTAGTTTAAGAATAGAAATGTAAGGCCAGGTGCAGTACCTCAGGCCTGTAATCCTAGCACTTTGGGAGGCCCAGGAGGGTAGATCACCTGAGGTCAGGAGTTCGAGACCAGCCTAGCCAACATGACGAAACCTTCTCTCTATTAAAAATACAAAAATTAGCCAGGTGTGGTGGCAGGTGCCCATAATCCTAGCTACTCAGGAGGCTAAGTCAGGAGAATCACTTGAACCCGGGGGCAGGGCGGAAGTTGCAGTGAGCCAAGATCCCGCCACTTCACTCCAGCCTGGGAGAAAGAGCGAAACTCCATCTCAAAAAAAAAAAAAAAAAACAGGAATAAAAATGTGTCTGTTAAAATGAAGATAAGAATCCAAATATTTCCTCTGAACAAAAAATTGAGGCATTTAGACATTTATCAACATTTCAAATTAAGAAATTTAAAAGTTACACTATAGTGATAGGAATAAAAGAAAAACCGGTAAAAGGGTAAAGTGAATAATAATGAAAGAGCATTGAAGTCTTCATTTTCTCCAAATTAGTAGAACTTTAAAACAAATTATCTTCTTAATGTTCCCTTTATTTTAATGCAAAAATATTTTCAAGCATTTCACAAAGGTAGAGTTTTTAGCAATCAAAACGCATAGATAAAAGAATAAAAGACAATCTAAAGAACTTCCTGACCCTTCCACCTCTTAGGCTAATGATGTCACCAATAAACCTTTTTCTTTTAAATTTAACAGACTTTAGTTGAGCAAGGAATGACTGATTCAAGAATTGTGTGGCTTCCAAACCAGAACAGGTTCAGAGAGACTCTGTGCAGCCACATAGTGGAAGAAGATTTATGGACAGAAAAAAGAAAGTGACATACAGAAAACAGAACTGAGGTACGGAAACAGCCAGATTGGTTACAGATCAGCACCAATAAACCATTTCTAAATGCTGGGTTGAATTAAAAATGAGAGATTAACCAATAATCGCTAGTTAAAAAAGCATATGTAGATGAAAACATACAGAAGTTTAACCATCTTAAGCCAAATAAATATGACTAATTTTTCTTTGAGACCTGGCTGACTCAAATGTCTGTTTTTAACATTATTTTATACAACCAATTTAGCAGAAGAAAAAATTTTAAAGGATTTATGATTTTGCTCTATGCTAAAAGCATTAATATCAGAATGTATCAGATTTTATCAGTTAGGGATCTAATCATGATTCTCCTACATAAGAAAAAAATTTAATACATTTGACAGGGCTTGATTGAAATTGAATCTTTTTTTTTTTTTAACAATTTTCTATCTGTATATAACAAATACATCTGGAGACAGCAATGAAGAAAAACATTTTGTGTTTTTTGTGTTTTGTTTGGTTTTGTTTTTGTTTTTGTTTTTGTTTTTTTTGAGACTGACTCTCGCTCTGTTGCCCAGGCTGGAGTGCAGTGGCGCAATTTCAGCTCACTGCACGCTCCGCCTACCGGGTTTATGCCATTCTCCTGCCTTAGCCTCCCGAGTAGCTGGGACCACAGGTGCCCACCACCACGCCCGGCTAACTTTTTGTATTTTTAGGAGAGACAGGGTTTCACTGTGTTAGCCAGGATGGTTCCGATCTCTCTGACCTCGTCATTCACCCGCCTCGGCCTCCCTAAGTGCTGGGATTACAGGCATGAGCCACTGCGCCCGGCCAAGATAAACATTTGAATCTTGACTTTTGCGATTTGTCCAAAACATTCTTCTACAGAAGCTTTTTGCCCACTGGGGCTGAGTTCACACTTGTTCATATTCCATGTGCTTTTCCTTCTGCCACTTGAGGGCAATGAACCTATAATGTACAAATCCGAGTCTATCTCTTAATATTTTCTCCAAATTAGTTATTTGGGGGGGCTTGTTATTTTCCAACCTACATACAACGAGGAATTTTTTTAAAACCAAAAAAACCTCAAAACTGTCTCTACAGCTTACAAGAAAGGAACTGCTAATCATAGTAAGTTTCCACAAATAACTTTTTCACACTGACAACAAAATTGGAAGTAAAAGTCAAAACACTAAAAATACTCTCTATTTTAAATTACACAGCTGTTGTAACAAATACTCACCTGTACCCCACAAATATGTGAAGTATTATTATATCAACCAAAAAAGCAACATGAAAATAAACTATATAGCCATTACCTCTAAAACTGATAATCCTGTAAATGCCAAAATAGGGACACATTACTTCTCTTAGTTAAAGCAAAGCACTTAGTTCAGTTTCTTAAGTATAAATAAGGAAAATGCTCTCATGTGATCCTGTACACGGAAATTAATACTATTCCCTTCTAAAGCATGCCAGGACCTGGAGGTTTTCCATCTCGTAAAGTGCAATATAGGTTATCTCAAATTCTAGGAAGCAAAGCAATTTTATTAGCCAACAAAGCTAAACCTTTTAGAGCCACAGCCCACTAAAGTAATCTGAAAAGTTCTCAAGAGCCTGATAGGCAGTACAGATTCACTCAAAAAATTCAGCATAAGCAAGTCATCAGCAAGAACACGAAAAAAAAATCATTAATAAAAGATAAAGGCAGTCACATTTTGCTACATTTAGCTTCTGTTGGTATTCTGGTGGTATAAAGTTTAAGGGAAAAAAACCATTTTAGTTTTAAAATCATTATTTAAGTAAAATCAATACAAACTGTAGTTTATATTTCCTTCATTAAATGCTCATTTCTCATATCTTTTTCATGGAAAAGAAGAAAAATTGTCACCAATCTTACCCTTTCCTTGTCTACGACAATGAACAGCTCCACATACCGGGTCTGTGGCAAGACAGCTCTTCTTCTCTGTCAAAAACACAAACATCATAAAGGCAAAAAAGTTATAAGGGCTATGATCACATCCTAATCTCTCATCACCTATTTCATGTCTGCTAAGAACATCATAAAATTATTTTACTTAACATATCCTACATTAAGATGGTGAAAAATATGTTTTTTGAAGTGTTATCTTCTTCTTAGTGATGAAAAAACTTTGTCCAGTTCTGCTACTGACTTTAAGTGATGATAAACTATGTCTCAGGGGAAAAAAATGTTTTTGAAGTGTTATCTGTTATCTGCACTAATATGATAAAAATGCTAGTTACAGACAAAATGGGTTTAAGTTTACAAAGCAGCATTACCAATTTTCTAAAATCAAAACTACACACACACACGCACACACACACATTTTAATGAAAAACCCCATTACTATGCTGAAAGATAAAACATAGCCACTAATATCCCAGAGCAGAAGTTAGAACAAGGTTGCCATTTAAAAAAATGACTAGTTTTGTCATTTTACAGAAATTCATGCAAAGTAGAATAAGCAAAAATTTTAATGTTTTCCAATGTTTAAAGTCAAAAAGAATAGTCCAAGTCAAAAGAGTGGATAGCAGGAGAGGCAATAAAAATAATGCCATCAACTAGTATAAGTTAATTAAAAATATGCCTCTTTCAAGGCAGCAACATATCTCATAGAAAGGTACAATCCCTGCAGCTGAAGTTGATCTAGTCCTAGAACAATTTCAGTCTAAGAGACACCCATGTCAAGAGTAAATCATGAAGTGCTATAGCAGTCTCCAAACAGGGATGAGAGTGTCCTTGAAACACACCTGAAGTCGTTAAAGTCCTAAAGCCATATCTCTCTTTCCAATCTAGGGTTCAAGAATCACCATTCGAGTTGTCCAAGAGGTACCTAAATAAAAACTCTTTTGCAATGGGCGCAGTGGTTTATGCCTGTAATCCCAGCACTCTAGGAAGCTGAGGCAGGAGGACTGCTTTATGCCAGGGGTGCAAGACCAGCCTCGATAATGTAATGAGACCTCATCTTTACAAACATTTTTTTTTAAATTAGCCAGGCACAGTGGGTGGCACAGACCTGTAGTAGTAGCTACTGGGAGGCTGAGGCAGGAGGATTGCTTGAGCCCAGGAGGCCAAGGCCACAGTAAGCACTGCTGCAGATTTAAGCCCTCATTTCCAAAACCCACAGAATCTAAACTGTACTCAACTTGGTAGCAGGAACTGTATATTGCTCATCTTTTCATCCCCTAGTACCTATCACAATGTCTGGCATACATTTGGCAAAATTAAGAAAAGAAAAAAAAAAAAAAAAAAAAAAAAACACTACTCATAGTATTGGTTTCATGAATAAACACATGATTTTTCTAAAATGGTAATCTAAGCCACGAAGAATTATGTTATTTCCTTACTCGAAGTAGCTGAGTCATGCTGGGAGGCTCTTCCTCTTCATCCTTTGTAGTTTCTTTCTCTATATCCTTGTTGGAAACTCCACATTTCAGAGGCTCTTTGTGGACATCATCCATTCGATAAATGATGTGCTCAAAATGAGAGCTGTTCTGCAGGGGTTCAATCCCATAACTTGCATTCTCTAAATGCAGCAATCCTCTGAATGTTGCATTACACATATACAAATTTTAAGAAAAAGAAAATACAAAAGGAATCAGAAAACCTAAGATCAAGCCCTACTTCTTAAATGTGTAAGTAGGCATAGCATGATATAGAGAATAAAATAGAGGCTTTAGAATCAGACAGATAGGGCTGGGGCAGACCTATATTGAAAGCTCAAATAGCTACTTATCAGCATCACTGCCTGCAAGTCACTTAACCTCCCTAAGTGATCTACGGGAAATGGAAGGTACTACAAAGTAGTGATTAAGAATGTGGCATCTGGACCAGAGGACAAGAGTTCGAATTCCAAATGTCTTCTATTAGCTGCAGGACTCTCAGCGAGGTATTTAACCTCTGCCTTGGTTTGCACTCTGCAAAGGACTGTTCTGAAAACAAAATTACTTAATAAGCACAAAACACACAGAACATATTGCCTGGCACATAGTAACTATTAAATAAATGTTAGTACTTAAGTGAAGATAATCATATTCATCTTATATAGAACTAATATGTATTAGTTCAAGCAATCATGCAATCAACCAACCAGTACAGTGCCATGTTGCCATGACCTCAAGGAATGTAATTTTAATACTATAACTTAATTTGAAGTGTAATATAATTTATCTGAACTTCAGTTTGCTCACCTAAATACGGAAATAATGAGCTCTTATTCACAGTCATAATGAGACTTAAATACGTCTTAAATAATACAAGTGAAAATTTTATAAATATAAAGTACTACAGAAATTTAAAGTATATTTTATTTTAAATACCAAAAATGATTTAGTGGTCTCAAAAAAATTTTCCTCTTTACATATTAAAGCTCATCAACTATAATACTTTCTTAAATAAACATGTCAAAGATATCTGAAACACGGCTATAAAAATGTTCAGTAACATCTAAGTAAATTCCAGTTTTGCTAAGTGCCCAAAAGGATTTAATTTGGAGACAGAAATAGGAAAAAGGGTAAGACACAGGGGAAAGAAAAAAAAGAAGATAAAATAAATTGCTTACCTGAGTCCAAAACAGTTGCTAAGAGCAACGGATGAATTATAAACTCCCTCCACATAGCCCCGAAAATGACAATGATTCTAAATGAAAAATACTGTATTATCTTCAAATATTGCTACATTGCTGAAAAATCATCACAGAAATTGCAGAGCTAACAAAATTACTTGAGGCCAGTCAACTACAAAGTTTTATTTATATTACTGGCATCTCATAGTATCACATGGCATTCTTTAGACCATCTGCAGACTATCTCCTACCACCCTATGAGTACACAAATGTTTAGGCAGAATTCCAGGGAATACAAGGTACAAACAGCTCTGCCTCAGTGACCTTTCAGCCTAGAAGCAGAACAAGACGCATTATATCATCTTCAACATTTCAAATCACAGTCAATCCAAGAACCAACAGCAGCCGGCTGACATCTCACTAAAACTGTGTTTGTATAAAGTGACCCTGTGGAAGACACTGATGATGCTTCATAAACTTTAATCTTCAGCAACAGAATCCCCAGGGGAAAGTATGTAAATCTTTCAGTGAAACTTAATTTCATTTTATGGACAAAAGTATATGTCATTACAATACAGGACAGCCTGGCCATGTTAAAAAAATTACAGTATCAAAGTTTTAATTTGTATTTCAAATCTACAATCACACTTTCATCTACCTGAACAATATTAAATAACAAAGAAATAAGTGAGACTCCATCTGTCTTAATTGACATTTTTCAAACACCCAGAAAAGCATAACAACTCTATCATACTTATGATACATAAGTATTATATAAAATAATACTTACATAAGTTTCTATATAATTAAAATTGATTTTTAGCAGTTTAACAACATATACTTTAAATAATAGCAACAAATAATATTCATTGAGTTAAAAATTGTCAGACTGACTGTTGTAAGCATCTTATATATTAAAGTTAAGTTTCCCAATATATCCATAAAATGGTAACTATTATTACATTTTAAAGTGAACATACCAAGGCACAAACAGATCAAAATAGTTTCATCAGCAAATAATGAGTCAAAATTCAAGCCCAAACAGTGTATGTCTAAAGAAAGTATGCCAAGAAACCTCTACAAGGAAAAAAATGCATTTTACCATTACAGCTTTTGTCAAGTGACACAAATTATGCTGTGTTTGGCCTTCTGCCTTGGTAATCGTTGGATGCATGACTGGATCGATGGGTTATTTTCTATCTGGTTTATGCTGTAAGGTAAATTCAAACTCCTCTACTAATTTTCTATTAAACAATGGACCAACAATGCACTAAGATAAAGAAATCAGACAGTGGACCAGAAGAGGATAGGCCTAAGTCAGCAGTTCCTTGGTTTTTGTAAGTACTAATAATTAATCTAAAATAAAGATTATTTTGCCTCTTATTTTTTTTGAAGAATGCTGCAAAAAGTGCACAACCAACAGAAACAATTCAACCTAGCAAAGTATTACAAAGTTCAGAAGAAAAAAAAAAAAAAAAAACATGTAATGGGAATAAAGATTTCTCATGAAAACCATGGCAAAAGAAAAAAATGTATAATACCTAAGTGCCAAAAAGTACTGTAAAACACTCAGACAAAACTAGAAATGTTTATGCTCTAGTAATAAACACATAAAGCCAAATTTGACATCTGCCAATTATTTTGGGTATTCTGGCCAGCTCTGTCCCCAGGAGTACTCTGTCCTCTGATCCAGAGAGGACCACACCTCTTTTAGGAAAGAATTATTTTCAGAAAAAATTTAGAACATTAGAACTCGTAACACCAAACGAGTGTTTTTCTTTACTAAATATTAATGACAAATTAAATGTTTGAATAAGTTCACTTTTACAGATATTAACTTTCAACAAAAAAATCAAAAACTCCTATTTTCAAAACATATCAAATTTTCCCCATCATCAGTAAGGATTACCATTAAATAGAAGATTTATTTTCCTAGTCCTTAAAAAAAAAAGCCTTAACTACTGAGTACCTGGAGAGCTGTAAGGTACAGCTTAGTCTATAGAAATGCACCCACTTTTCCCAGGATAACCCATATATCATAATGTTAAAGGTGCCCTGTGGGGCTGTGCAATGTAACAGTCCTGAGTGCCTATATAGAACTCATTTTTAAATTATAATTATTTTAAAATTTGCTATGGGATCATGAGGAAAATATATTACCTGTATATTGGGGTGGTCAGTGATTAGAGTCCCTTCTTTGTTGTAGGTATAAACTACAAAATCTTCAGGCAAAAGGTCTCTGGAAGAGAAATAAAATACCATTTAAATAGATGTTATCTATCTACAACTAAGGATATGATTCACAAGGCATTATCTCTAGAGGAGACGAGCAGGAGTAAATAAGAACTTTCACCAGATAAATTATTATTTTAAAATGTGCTCCTATAAAATTAAAAGCTCATAAACAGCCAGGCAGTGGCTCACACCTGTAACCCCAACATTTTGGAAGGCTGAGATAGGAGGATCACTTGAGGCCAGGAGTTTGAGACCAGCCTAGGCAACATGGTGAGACCCTGTCACTACAAAAAATAAAAAAAGAGCTGGGCAAAGTGGCACACACGTATAGTCCCAGCTACTCAGGAAGCTGAGGTGGGAGGACTGCTTAAGCCCAGGAGTTCAAGGCGGCAGTGAGCTATCATCATGCCTCTGCACTCCACCCTGGATAACAGAATAAGACTTTGTCTCTTAAAAAAAAAGAAGGAAAAAAAAAAGAGCTCATAAATAGACAACTCTGAAATAGTGTACATTACTTACTCATAAATAATATGTAACATTAAGCTACACATTTATTCTAATGGTCATAAAATGCTAGCTGCAAAAAACTTAAGGCAACATAAATAATGTCCCTAAATTTTTCAGATACAACTCACAGGAAAAGTAAAAACTGGGTTACTGACAGGATACCATATTTACAGAAGAAAAATAAATGGTTTTTTACACTCTTTTCTAAAAGTTCTATATAAATAAGAATTAAACTCCTCAGTATGGAGGCAAATTTCTGTCTCAACTGGTGAAAGAAACAATTATTCCTGATTTCCAAAGCCTCACTCCATGTTAAGGAGGTTCAGTGGCATCAAGCATGTTTTTGAGGATCAGGTTCTCTTGCAGCAGGACTACAGCAGCTGTATGTTTATCTCCAGGCCTTATGGACAGGTCAGGGATGCAATGTGCTAATGTGTGATTCATAAATATGCCATTTCAAGTTCAAAACTCCCCTAGAGGCACCTGGGACCAGCCTGTCTATATTGACTAGAAATGAACAAATGGAAGGTTTTTATCTGACTTAGTTAGGTACACGGCCTGACTTTAGCTACATGATCAGCGAGGTAGAAAAGATATCTTCAGTAAACTTGTGCCTGGGCTCCCCAGAAAACATGATGCCTCACACATATCTCAGCAGTTCATAATCTGGAGGCAAAGCAAATCTGTGCAACTGAAAAAGGACCCTGGGGGTCGTGCCTTGATGACTGCCTGCACTTTCTTTGTCCTGATGCATTATATCCTTTATCTTTATTAAAGTCTATGTGAGTAGGCATGGGAGTAGCCGGTGGAACCTTAGTCTTTCCAGTAATTGGACCCTGTTCGGTCACTGCAGGCTCCCCTTCTCCCCAACTCCCCCACACACGTGTAGCCTCTGCTCCCTTAGTGATGCATTTGGAAAGAATAAACTGGGGGGTGCTTGGCTTTGGTCTCTGCCTTCTTTCCTGTTTGGAAGTTCCTGCCTGCCCAGCCAGCTGCCACTGTGCAGCACAGATATGAAGAGCTAAATCTGCTTAATCCCAGGGTTCAGGATCCACTAAACCATATCAAACTAGAAACAAAACCAATATACTATTGGAAAAACATTACTGAAAAGCCAAAATAAATTAAATGTCTTACTTGTTCCTTTCCAAGTGAATAATGTGCTCTTTTCCTTCAGCCTGAATAACATAAGATACCTAAATGCACAGAAGGAGAAAAGAAGAATAAAACATCATCTTGAAAATTACTTTTCAACAACATCTCATTTATTAGATGCAGGAAATTCCATTCTGAATTAAAATAATTTGGTATTGGCTGAACAGTTTAATAGAAGAACTGTGTGTCAATCCTTAAATAATAAAAAATATACTCTGATCATCCTTTCCTTCCTTTCATAACTGATCATGGAAAATAACCTTCATGTCTATCTAACTCTTCTCAAATTCATTTCTAATTCAGCTATAACTGCAGGGATTATCTTCTCAAGTCCATCAATGTATTACCTACAGTATAAGACAGTTCCTGCTTTTGTCTAAATGAAATGACACTCTTGGTTTCAAGAGATTATCCCTAGTTCTAGTTATATAAAGTTGAAAAGAAATTCAACTCCTTTTATGATACGAATTACAGGGCTTACCTCATTTCCTCAATTCTAAAACATGCTTTTTTCCCTCATATTAATGTCCCTGAAACAAGGACACATCATACAAAGGCATAGCAGTCTAACCAGCACCACTTCTGTTTTCTTTTTTTTTTTTTCTTTTTGACACGGAGTCTTACTCTGTCACCCAGCCAGGAGTGCAATGGTGCAATCTTGGCTCACTGCAACCTCCGCCTCCCGGGTTCAAGCAATCTCCTGTCTCAGCCTCCAGAATAACTGGGATTACAGGCTCCCACCACCACACCTGGCTAATTTATGCATTTTTAGTAGAGACAGGGTTTCACCATATTGGTAAGGCTGGTCTTGAACTCCTGACTTCAGGTGATCTACGTGGTCTCTCTAAGTGCTGGGATTACAGGTATGAGCCACCCCGCTGGGCCACTTCTGTCTCTTTATTAGTGGTACATAAAACAATATGCTGTGTCTCACAATTGATAGCATCTTAGAGTCAAGGAATTAAAGTAACATATATACACATCCTCCAATTCATGAGATCATCTTCTCTACCTCAGGCAACTCTGAAACAACTTCCCCAGCAACTCACCATGTCATTAGCCACAAGTGTTTAATGTGATCTCTGGAACTAAGAGATCTGACTTTGCCTTAGCTCTTTAATAAAAAAGAAAGTCAGGAAGGGACTCAACAACTAACATTATCAGAAATGTCTACTTAATATTCCCGACTGTTTCCAGGCTCAGTTAACATTTTGTCAAGAAACAGTATCATCTCCTTCACCACAGCACATCTGCCTCTGACTTCTAAGCGCTAGACCAACCTACGGATCCTGTCATTCTACCTCCACATCCCGCATGGGACGCCAAGAACCCTTCATCATCTACCTCAATCTCCAGTGGGCCATCAAAACCACCAGGCTTTTTCCATTGCTACAGCTTTATCATGTGCCTTTCTATCATTCTCTCTTAGACAATCATATGATGTAAAAACATCACTGCTATGTCTATTAAAAAGAAATCTGAGGGCCTGGCGCAATGGCTCAAGCCTATAATCCCAGCACTTTGGGAGGCCAGACGGGCAGATCACGAGGTCAGGAGATCGAGACCGTCCTGACTAACACGGTGAAATCCCATCTCTACTAAAAAATACAAAAAACTAGCCAGGCGAGGTGGCGAGCGCCTGTAGTCCCAGCTACTCGGGAGGCTGAGGCAGGAGAATGGCATAAACCTGGGAGGTGGAGCTTGCAGTGAGCTGAGATCCGGCCACTGCACTCCAGCCTGGGTGACACAGTGAGACTCCGTCTCAAAAATAAATAAATAAATAAAATAAAAAGAAATCTGAGAGACCAAAGATTATTTTGTGATAGTTTACTCCTCCCCCAAGTATCTGCCTGGATTGTTCACCTGCCTCCTTCTGGTCTTTACTAAAGGGCTACCTTCTTGTAAGGCTTTCCCTGGCCATCCTATTGAAAAATGCAATCCTCTCCCCAGCAACTCACCATATCCAGCCTCTCATCGTTTTCTTGCTTTAATTTTCTCCACAGCATTTATCACCATCTGAAGTTATATACATTTTTGGTTTTGGGGTTTTTCGTTTTTGTTTTTGTTTTGTCTCTCTCTTCCCCACTCACTAGAATGCAAGCTTCATAGAATACAAGATTGCATTCATGCAAGGGCATAATTTTTTTGTCTGTTTTGTTCACTGCCATATCCCCAGTAGCTAAATGGTACCTAGCATACAATAGTAACTCAATAAATACTTTTGAATGAGTAAATTACATTCACTGTTGAATGAGCAAAATCCAGTTCAATATTCATTGACCATATCACTTCTCCAAATATTTACCAAAGCACAAAAATGACAGTTATTTATGACAATCCCAAGTATCAATGAGGGAAGTACTAAATGAAGATACTATCAGAGACAGAAAAAAATAGAAAACACAGTCCCTAGGCTGAAAGTCTACCATTCACTGAAGAAAAGGAGGAAAACAGGTGGCTCATGCCTGTAATCCCAGCACTCTGGGAGGCTGAGGCAGGCAGATCACTTGAAGCCAAGAGTTCGAGAACAGCCTGGCCAACATGGCAACACCCCATCTCTACTAAAGACACAAAAATTAGCTGGACATGGTGGCACATGCCTGTAGTCCCAGCTACTCGGGAGGCAGAAGCACAAGAATCACTTGAACCCAGGAGGCAGAGGCTGCAGTGAGCCGAGATCGCACCGAAACAGAGATTAACTGATTAACTCTATTCTAAGACAAAACATAATCAAACGGTAGGCTGTCCAGTTCAAACAAGTAAAATGTATGAATTTTAAAAAACAAGCAAAATGTATAAATTCTTCTACAGAGGAGATCTTAGAGTCATTTACTCCTCAGTTAGACAGGAGTAAATGGAGTTGAGTGACCAACCCAATTAGAAGGTGGTGGTACTCACAGGGAGGACCAAAACTAAAAGTTCTCCTGATCCTCAACTCCAGTGTTCTTTTCACAATGCCCACTTCCTAAAAAACAGGCAAGCTGCCTTACATTTCTGAGTGTATCAGCAATTCAGATATTAATATAATTCAGAATAAGCTAAATTCTGTGCTTTATTACCTGCTGTTGTTAAATTATGATAAAATTTACTTATATTTCTATAAAGTTGAAGGACTTACAAAATTAAAGTCCGAATAGTTATTTCTGAACAAATTTTACAAAAGAATAGTACAAAAAATAATTTTTGTGCACTGGTTACCCCATTAACAGCACAGTAAGTTTCTTCCAATATGGAAATAAAACCTGTATTTTAGGAAATATTCCCTAATATAAAATATATGCATTTAACACATTAGCACTCTTCACTGTCAGTGAAGATATAGTATAAAGTGTTCTAGTTCACCAAAAGCAACAGCAACAAAAGCCAAAATTGACAAATGGGATCTAATTAAACTAAAGAGCTTCTGCACAGCAAAAGAAACTACCATCAGAGCGAACAGGCAACCTACAGAATGGGGGAAAATTTTTGCAATCTACTCATCTGACAAAGGGCTAATATCCAGAACCTACAAAGAACTCAAACAAATTTACAAGAAAAAAACAAACAACCCCATCAAAAAGTGGGCAAAGGATATGAACAGACATTTCTCAAAAGAAGACATGCATACAGCCAACAGACACATGAAAAAATGCTCATCATCACTCGCCATCAGTGAAATGCAAATCAAAACCACAATGAGATACCATCTCACACCAGTTAGAATGGCAATCATTAAAAAGTCAGGAAACAACAGGTGCTGGAGAGGATGTGGAGAAATAGGGTCACTTTTACACTGTTGGTGAGATTGTAAACTAGTTCAACCATTATGGAAAACAGTATGGCGATTCCTCAAGGATCTAGAACTAGAACTACCATATGACCCAGCCATCCCATTACTGGGTATATACCCAAAGGATCATAAATCATGCTGCTATAAAGACACATGCACATGTATGCTTATTGCGGCACTATTCACAATAGCAAAGACTTGGAATCAACCCAAATGTCCATCTGTGACAGACTGGATTAAGAAAATGTGGCACATATACACCATGGAATACTATGCAGTCATAAAAAAGGATGAGTTTGTGTCCTTTGTAGGGACATGGATGCAGCTGGAAACCATCATTCTCAGCAAACTATTGCAAGAACAGAAAACCAAACACCGCATGTTCTCACTCATAGGTGGGAACTGAGCAATGAGATCACCTGGACTCGGGAAGGGGAACATCACACACAGGGGCCTATCACGGGGAGGGGGGAGGGATTGCATTGGGAGTTATACCTGATGTAAATGACGAGTTGATGGGTGCTGACAAGTTGATGGGTGCAGCACACCAACATGGCACAAGTATACATATGTAACAAACCTGCACGTTATGTACATGTACCCTGGAACATAAAGTATAATTAAAAAAAAAAAAAAAGTGTTCTAGCTATCACAAACTGAGTCAGGTTATATAATTATAATAATTATAATTCTTATTATAATAAAAATCACTGTGACCATTGCCTGTCAATTAAAATGTATATAATCAGCAGCCTACCCTAGTGACAGAATTCAATTTAACTATGTTATTCTGTTATGTTTCAAGTTGATCATACTGTCTTTTAAAAAAAAAAAAGATACTGACTGGGCATGATGGCTCACACCTGTAATCCCAGCACTTTGGGAGGCCGAGGCAGGCGGATCACCTGAGATCAGGAATTCAAGATCAGCCTGGCCAACATAGTGAAACCCTGTCTCTACTAAAAAAATACCAAAAAATTAGCCAGGCATGGTGGCGCATGCCTGTAGTCCCAGCTACTCGGAAGGCTGAGGCAGGAGAATCACTTGAACCCAGAAGGCGGAGGTCGCAGTGAGCCGAGATTGCGCCACTGCACACTCCAGCCTGGGCGACAGAGCAAGACTCCATCTCAAAAAAAAAAACGATACTAAGGCTCAATATGATGTTTTTACTAACACAGCTGTGCTATGCTAAGTAACAGCCAAGTAATAACTCACTGAACTGATCACTGCTACAAATAACACCTTTGTGCTAAAACAGAAAAGAAAAAAAATTAAATACATTATTTCTCAAGATACAACTTACTTGTTTTGAATAGGGCCTAGGGGCTTCTCTTCTTTCTCTAGTTAATCTCCAAGGAGTTATAATTTCATAAGAAGAAAGATGTGAGGTCTGTTGAAAGCCTACAGAAAAGGCAATAACAAATACAATAAGTGAAACTGAAAAACTACGTGGGCACACAATATAATGAAAATCAAAAGCTGAATGTTCAAATCACAGAAAAATCACCTGACATTCCCATATTTCATTCCCATATTATAATATGTATATAATAAAAGTACTTTTATATAAAGTTGTATTAATACATGAAAACAGCAATGCATTATTAGGTAAGAATGAGGGAGGAAAATGTATTTTCTTAAAAGGTATACCAGTCTTTATCCAAACATTATAAATACACGTAGCAATCATTTCAAACATTTTTAGCTATAAACCCTAACCCTTTTTTCTCAAAAGAAATCTTAAGGCATGAACACAAGAAGAAAGAAAAGAACTGTTTGGTGGGGAAATGGGGGAAGACATCCTAGAGTCTAGCACCCTTCCCTCATCTGCCATTCCTCCCCCTCACCAAGCATGAATAACATCCTCTCAGATGATACTACTAAATACTTACTGCCATAGTTTGTATGTTTGACTTCTCCTAATCTTATGCTGAAATTTAACCCCCAGCGTGTTAGTGTTGCGAGGTGGGGTGTAGTAACAGGTGTTTGCATCATGGAGGTGGATCCCTCATGAACAGAGTAATGCCTTCCCTGAGGGGCCAGGGAAGGAGAAAGAGTTCTTGTTCTGTTAGTTCCCTCAAGAGCTGGTTGTTAAAAAGAGCCTCTCTCCCCCATCTCTCTTGCTTCCTCTCTCGCCTTGTGACCTCTGTACCCGCCAGCTCCACTTCCCCTTCTGCCATGAATGGAAGCAGCCTAAGGCCCTCTCCAGAAGCAGATGCCTGTGCCATGCTTCCTGTCCAGCCTGCAGTGAATCAAATAAACCTCTTTTCTTTATAAATTACCCAGTCTCAGGTATTCCTTTATAGCAACACAGACTAAGACATTTATTAAATGGACAAGGACTGTAAGTGGGAAAATGTACTTTTAATATCTGATGGGTTAACTCTAACAAATAAAACAAACATATACACAACAATGTAGCCATGTTCTCAAATTATAACCATTAATCCATCACAAAAACACAAACTTTATACAAAATTTGTTAACAGTTAAGAACTCTGAAAGTCATGCAGACTTACTCCCACTTCCAATTCTGTTCAGTCTATCAGCACGGAATCATGGTATCTTAAGTAGGGCTTGGCTTCTAAAGTCATCACTTGAATCCAAATTGAGTATAATCAAAATTGCCAACACAAATCTCTTAGGAAGACACACCATGTTGGAGTCCAATACATAGTCTCTCGACAAGTCCAACACAACCTCTTTTTCTTCCAGCATTATTACTAATGGCTTAACCCTTACTAACCTCACCTCTAGATGACTATACTTTTTTACTTGGTCTCCCTACTCTCATACTCTCCTCCTTTGATCCAATCTATATGTTCATTCACTCATTAGTTTCCTCATACCCCTCAGATTTCTCAAATATAGATTAAGATGAATTATTTACATCTAACTTTTTCCAAGATAACATTGTATATAAAATGTTTATAACTTTGTCTGGTTTGGGATTAAAAAGATACAAACAGCTGCAAACCATAAATTATATCATATCCAATATAACGCATGTATAAACAGCTTTTAAACTCTTTACCCATCAGCATCTTATATCTCTTTAAGAATCTGTTTTCTTTTGCAACAGGACACAACTGGAGAAACTGGTTATTTTACCAAGTTTTGACTGGAATGTTGTGCTTTCCTTTAAGGAATCAAACTTGATTTACAGAACCAATAAAAGTCCCTTGAGAAAAGTGGCCATGTACCTTGTCTACACAGTCCCTGCACAAGGTTCCTGATCTGTTGTAAATAAAGAATGTCACTCTCTACAGGCCCAGGTGCACCAAGTTATTTCGGGACCTCAAGAGGAGAGGAATTTACCCAACTCATACCTGTATTTAACTGTGCAAACCCATGGCTGAGCTCAGCTCAAAAAAAGTCTCAAAGCCATTTAAAAAGTGCCTATGTGGCAAATAATTATTCTTACTGCACTCATTTCAAATAATCAGGTGAAGTATAATAAGACTGAAGCTTATTTTGCTATCATATCCTATCAGTCCTATCATGATTTGTTTTTAATGCAAATGGGGGACAGGAAAGAGAAAAACTGTGTTTCAAGAACTATGGTACACCTGTCATTAAATTCTAGTCTCATCAGTTGTTTTTGAGTTTTTCCCTGCAATTTGAACTGGCTCTGCTTATTTCAGTGAACCAATCAGTGATCTCTAACTGCAGCTCAGAAGAAACAAGAGCGATGGCTAATGTTAACATCTGGATCAGTATTCTAATTCTGGGCATATATTGGAATCAGTTAATGACCCTATATCAGCTTGGTGCCAACAACTGCCCAGTTCATGGAACATCTTTCTATTTCGTTTACTTGGAATAATTTTACTTATTTTGCTTTACTGTCATGAAATATATTGCTATTGTAATCTTTGTGTGGGAATGCAGGATAAGCTTACTGAATGTTTTCTTAAATTGAACACTTATTAATCTTATTAATCTTCTAGATATCACCTTTTGTGTTGTGAACTCAACAGAACTCAAAGAGTTGTGAATGGCCCTCAGCATACTGACGTTGTGTGACCCAGCTCCTCTCTACCCTGGATACAGGATACTCTATAGTTAGGCAGGAATGATTGCCCCTGTTCAGCCTGAAGAAGTCACAGAAGATAGATCTTTCTCCCTCTACAATCCTTAGGATTAAGGTTCCCATGTAAAAGGATGAGGGAAAATATGTCAGCAGCATTCAAACCAGATTGACTCCATCTTGAATAGAATCTGGGTAAAATAAGGCTGAGACCTACTGGGCTGCATTCCCAGGAGGTCAGGCATTCTTAGTTACAGAATGAGACAGGAGGTCAGTACAAGATACAAGTCACAGAGACTTTACTGATAAGACAGTCTGTGGTAAAGAAGCCAGCAAAACCCACCAAAACAAAGATGGCCATGACAGTGACCTCTGGTTGTCCTCACTGCTCACTATATGCTAATTCTAATACATTAGCATGCTACAAGACACTCCCACCAGCACCAATGCCACGGCAATGCCCAGAAGTTACCTTATATGGTCTAAAAAGAAGAGGAACCCTCAGTTCAGGAAAATCCTTGCCCCTTTCCCAGAAAACTCATGAATAATCCACCCCTCGTTTAGCATATAACCAAGAAGTAACTATCAGTATACTCAGCTGAGCAGCCCATGCCACTGTTCTGCCTGTGGAGTAGCCATTCTTTTATTCCTTTACTTTCTTAATAAACATGCTTTCACTTTAAAAAAAAAAAAAATTATCTTCAAGTAAATAATTACAGACAAGATTATATATGCTGGCTGGGCATGGTGGCTCAACCCTGTAATCCCAGCACTTTGGGAGGCCAAGGCAGGAGGATCACTTGAGCCCAGGAGCTCAAGACCAGCCTGAGCAATAGAGCAAGACCCTGTCTCTTCAAAAAAATTTAAAAATTAGTGGGGAATGGTGGCACATGCCTGTGGTCCCAGCTACTCAGGAGACTAAAGTGGAAGGATCACCTGAGCCTGGGAGATCAAGGCTGCAGTGAGCCATGATTAAGAAACTGCAGTCCAGCCTGAGCAACAGAGGGAGACCCCGTCAAAAAAAAAAAAAAAAAGAAAGAATATATATGCTGATAGACACAGACAACTGTTACACTAGAAGCTAAACAATATAGAACCAAACTGAAGTGTTTTCATTACAACTCAGAAGCAAACAACAGACAAAAAGAAACGCCTCCAAAAAGAAAGCATCTGTAGTTCTTATGGGCAGGCAGGTATTTAAAAAGCTTTCATTTTGAAACAGGTTCAGTTACTTTACAGGCAAAGTTAGTTTACTTATAGTTTCAGGCCAAGACTAGAAACCAAGTCTTCGGTCTTCTATGAATCTTTTACCCAGACTGCCAATGAAGTAAAATAAAAGCTAAACATAGGAAGATTATATGTAACTTTCTTTCCTTCTTTTCCATTTTAAACACAATTCTCATTTTGAAAAGCAAAATGCCACAACTAATCATTTATTTTTAAAAGGTTTTCAAAATCATAGCACCCTGAAATACTTTCTGTATGTAAGAGCTGTTATTCTGATATTGACATCTTGCTTCTAAAATCCAAGCACTTTCTGAATTAAAGCCATGCCATAAAAAGTTCCAAAACATCATAACAAATGCACATACTTCAGGAATGCGATCAAAATAATACATACTAATTGTATGAAAATCCTCCTTCCTGTGTTTTTTTCCCAAAATTCCTTTCTTATCTCTAGGTCAGGTTTTTTCTTGTTTCCTGTTCATATCCTGCATAGATTTTCCCCCAATTCACTTCAGTTTTTTTTTTTATTCCAAATAGCACTTTCTCATGGGAACCAAAATAACATTTTTCCACGTTAATATAAAAAAAGAGCTTTAACATTATTTGTATAAACCTTCAACCTGTAAAGGGGCTGTCCTGTGGTGCTGTGGAATGTTTTGTAGCATCCCTGACCTCCACCCACTAGATGCCAATAGCATCCCCCAGCTGTGACAGCTAAAAGTTTCAGGCCAAGACTAGAAACCAAGTCTTCTGTCCTCTATGAATTGTTTACCCAGACTGCCAACGAAGTAAAATAAAAGCTAAATGTAGGAAGATTACATGTAACTTTCTTTCCTTCTTTTGCATTTTAAACACAATCCTCATTTTGAAAACCAAAATGCCACAATTAATCATTTATTTATCAAGAGTTTGAGACCAGCCTGGTCAACATGGTGAAACCCCGTCTCTACAAACTATGCAAAATTAGCCAGGCCTGGTGGTGCTCGCTTGTTGTCCTAGCTACTCCAGAGGCCGAGGCATGAGACCACTTGATTCCAGGAGAGGGAGGCTGCAATGAGCTGAAAACCACTTTAGCCCAGGACAGGGGGGTTGCAGTGAGCTGAGACTGCACCACTGCACTCCAGCCTGGGTGATGGAGGGAGACTCTATCTAAAAAAAAAAGAAAAAAAGAAAACATGGCCTGAAGAGAAAACGTGAACCAATGAAACATGAAACTTAGCATGTCTAATCTTAAAGAAAGGAAAAGGTGTTAGTTGCCCTTCTTTCTTTCTCTAACTCCTTAGATCTTTCTATACTCTGTAGCGTGTTTTAGAGGAAGTCTGAGCACGCTTTTCATAACTGTAACTGTAGTATAGGGAAGTTAGTTAAAAGAACTCTACCTCATTGTGGTTGGGCACGGTGGCTCAAGCCTGTAATCCCAGCAATTTCGGAGGCCAAGGCGGGGGGATCACAAGGTCAGGAGTTTCAGACCAGCCTGGCCAATATGGTGAAACACCGTCTTTACTAAAAAAAAGTACAAAAATTAGCTGGGCATGGTGGTGTGCGCCTATAGTCCCAGCTACTCGAGAGGCTGAGGCAGAAGCATCGCTTGAACCCAGGAGGTGGAGGTTGCAGTGACCCCAGATTGTGCCACTGCACTCCAGCATGGGCAATAGAGTAAGACTCTGTCTCAAAAAAAAGAATTCTACCTAATTGCAAAGCAAGCAAATGTGAACTCCAAACCATGGGCTTCTCTCATTTTTCTCCTGCCTACTACACAAACAGCCACTTTTAAGTACTTCCACTATAGAAAATAAAATAAACCTGGCTTCCACATTCAGGATAAATAAGATAATTCTGTTTCCAAAGTATTCTTCTAGAAAAATTGTTTCAATTAGATCTACAAAGCACTGTTATTTCTAGCCATATAATAGGTTGGTGCAAAAGTAATTGCAGTTTTTACCTTTTTTCTTTTTTTTATTCTAGTATTCACCAGGTCAATTCTGGATAAATACATACCATATATTAATAACTACCTTTGGGCCGGGCATGGTGGCTCATGCCTGTAATCCCAGCACTTTGGGAGGCCGAGGCAGGTGGATCACAAGGTTAGGAGTTCAAGACCAGCCTTGCCAACATGGTGAAACCCTGTCTCTACTAAAAATACAAAAATTAGCCGGGTATGGTGGCGCACATGCCTGTAATCCCAGCTACTTGGGAGGCTGAGGCAGAAGAAACGCTTGAACCCTCAAGCGATTCTTGCGGAGGTTGCAGCGAGCCGAGATCGAGCCATCGCATTCCAGCCTGGGTGACAAAGCGAGACTCCGTCTCAAAAAAAAAAAGAAAACTACCTTCAAACATACTTAATTATAATTTCTATGACTATGTCATACACTCTTACCTTTTTTAGTGTTATACTTTTCTTAAATATTTACCCATCTTTACATTTAAAAAGAAATGGCTTCTGTTGTTTGTTTTAAGTGTCCCTTTGGGAAAAACACCACCCATTTCTAAGATTTAATGTCCTAGACCATTTAAGTTCCTCCAGCAAAGAATTTAAGTTCTTTGAGATCAAGGACGGTATCTTATTTATCATGTATTTCCTGCACTGGTACAGTATGTATTCAATAAAATATGTGTTGAATAAATAACCTCTTCTGATTGTTATAGCTAAACACACATAGTTCTCATAGCTGTAATTATCACATATGACCAAAAGTCAACCTTACTTTTTATGGTTAACATCTTTTGTATCAACTTTTCTACAAATCTACATAGCCCACACATTTGTCATTTTGATAGCAAAATCATATTTCATTGTATTGCTATGTACAGACTGCTTAATCACTTCTCTTAAGCAGCTGGGATGGGAGGTTAGGCCCAAGATATATTCACAACAGGATTCTAAACCTTTCAATAAGACTGATCAGAAACAGGCTCTCCAGGGGTCTACTCGTATGAAGATTCTACACTACTAGAGGGAAGAGGTTAAAATCACCCTAAAATGACTTAAATCATGAAAAATCTGATGAAAAGAACAATTCACCAAAGGGAATAGGACATTTCCCATGAATGGGAATGAGTTCTGACCTATAATATAACATGTCTAGGGGGTGATACCATTTTCTTTTTTTCCAATAAGGTTTAGCAACCCAATACTTACGTTACTATAAACATAAATAAATACAAACACAACTCCATATTTAAAAACTGACCAAGTTAAGTTAAATTCTAAGGTTCCCTAGCTCACTCTTAAAAGATGTGATTTAAGGTCAGACGTGGTGGTTCACACCTGTAATCTCAGCACTTTGGGAAGCTGATACAAGAGGAACGCTTGAGCCCAGGAGTTCGAGACCAGCCTGGGCAACAGAGCGAGACTGCCTCTCCACACACAAAAAAAGTTTTTAATTAGTCAAGCATGGTGATGCACCCCTGCAGTTCCAGCTACTCAGGAGGCTGAGGCAGGAGGACTGCTTCAGCCCAGGAATTCAAGGTTACAGTGATCTATGACTGCTCCACTGCACTCCAGCCTCGGCAACAGAGCAAGACTCTGTCTCTCAGAAAGAAAAAAAAAGATGTGACTCAAGCAGTGTCCCACATATGATCACTTAGGGAAAATAATCTGATTAAAATAACAACATGAAATGGAAAATAAACTACAATAATCTCTCAACATACAAACAACATTGTGCTATCCAAATTTAGTTGGGTCCACACTAGACCCATTCAAAGACTGTGAGAGAGGCCGGGCACGGTGGCTCATGCCTGTAATCCCAGCACTTTGGGAGGCTGAGATGGGCGGATCACAAGATCAGGAGGTCCACACCATCCTGGCTAACATGGTGAGAAACTCCATCTCTACTAAAAATACAAAAAATTAGCCGGGGATAGTGGCACGTGCCTGTGGTCTCAGCTACTCAGGGGGCTGAGGCAGGAGAATTGCTTGAACCGGGGAGGTGAAGGTTGCAGTGGGCCTAGATCGCGCCACTGCACTCCAGCCTGGGCGACAGAGCGAGACTCCGTCTCAAAAAAAAAAAAAAGACTGTGAGGGATTAGCTACTGACTGAGATACCAAAAGGACTGCATTCATTTATGAGGCAGTCCCCATAGCGCTGACTCAAAAGGATGGCATGACTCCAAGCCTCCAGTATATATTAGATATCAAAGAGGAAAAAGAAATATGAGGCTATGTCATATGTTTGAGCTTTCCCAAGAAAAAGCTTCCAGCTTACTTAGAGCTTGCATCTTTTGGGGGATTCCATAATAAATTCTTTTATAAACCAGGATTTTTAACAAACAGCAAATATAAATCTGGTAAGTTAAAGCTTCAAGTGCTTTTTGAAAACTGTCTTGGAAACCAGCAACTGGGTTCATACATATTTTAATTATACATGCTTTCTTTTTTACTTAAAAGTTTGAAAACCAAATCATCCTTAAATGCAAAAGGCTACATTCTCCTATCAGCACAAACACAAACATATCAAATTCAAATATTTCGCTGGCATATAAAAAAGAGATTAGTATGGACCTAAGTTCTTACTACACAAATCATTTTACAGTGACTCACCATGAGTAAGCTTTCAAAGTCATTTTCTTGAGAATGCCAGTCTTTGTTTAAAAAAAATTTCTAAATCTGTTCATCATAATTACTACCTTAGAAAATCAGAAGAGGTTTCATACCTGATTCCCCTTGTTATTTTTTACAATGACACAGTTACCTTTGTCAGTTTAAAAACAAACAAAAATAAATGGTAGTAAAAATCCTGTAAAACCTACTTAACTCCTAATCTAACTGATGTGTGCCTGGTACCTCAAATTCCTCTTTCAATCCTGGAAAATGTTTCAGTGCACGTTTTAAACGTCTTGTACTGCAAAAATGTGGTCAGCTGATTTTGTATGAACAACCCCAAGAGAAACAACAGTTGACTTACTGCACACTATTACAAAAGCCTCTTAACCGGTCTCCCAGCCTCTAGTCTCTCCCTCCTAGATCCTATCCTCCACGGTATTGCCCGTTTTCTTAACAGAAAATGAGATTAGGTCACACCCCTACTTAAAACCTCCACTGCCCAAAGAACTTCCTACAGCGTAAAGTCCAAACCCCTTAGTTCTGCATAGAAGACTCTTCCCAACTGGTAACAACCTACCTTAGTTTGATCTTCCATCCCTCCCTTTTAGAGTCTGCATGAAGTCATACTGACATTTTCATCATTTCCTAACAAGTTATGTTCTTTCATACGCCCCCCCACGCTCTTACTCTTGGAAAAACTTTCTTCTGCTTAGAATGTATTCCTACTATTCTACTTGAAAATTCACCGATGTAGCTCAGTTCAAATATCATTTTCTCTAAAAATCCTTCCCCAATCTCTCAGATGCACTTAGCGTGTTTGGTCACCTTCTGCCCCTCTACAAGCAATTGTGAGGTGTTTATTAAGAGTTCCTTAAACGGTGGCTAAACTTTGAAGAAGCATACACACGCCGAAGTGAGCAGCTGGCCAAAACCACAGTTAAAGACCATCAGGATATTCCATTCATCTATATGCAGGTCGGTAATGACTGACATTCATATTAACATTTAAAAATACAGTCTTATTTACATTTGCAAACACACAAAAAATCACAGATTAATAAAACTCCGGATGTATAATCGTCTTCACTTTAAACATCGGTGAATGTTAACCATCTAGAATATCACAGGAAAAGTAGTTTTATCCAGAAGAAATTTGGCAACTTCCCATTCAAAACATTTTCAGAGCTTCAACATTTCCACACCGGGGCAAATTTACTTAATTTCAAATGAAGCGGCCAAAGATAAGAAAAACAAGTAATTAGTTTCCTGAAGGTCAACAGTCCTGCGTTGAAATCTTCTATCATCACCTTTGAATAACTCTCAATCAATGATTTAGTAAAAACTCCCATTCTCCATCATCCTCTGTCGCTGATAGAGAAAATACAGCCATGTAAACAATTATCTCATACAAAATCCAAAATAAACAACCTGCTTACAGAAAGACGCCAGCGTGCTGACAATTTGCTTCCACTATGTTTGGGCATCTCCAATACAAGTATCTTACATAGTCAAGGGCAGTTTCACAATTCAAAAACGATTTCACACAAATGACTTAATTCCTACAATAATCCTGTGAGTTCAACAGAGCAGGGATTATCTGTCCGGATTTAACACAGTACGAACCCAATAAAAATACAGATTTTTAAAAAACAGTTTGGCTATACAGAAAGGTAGCACATCGGTTACAAAATATTCTTACTAAAAAACGACCCAAGAAAAATGAGTGTCCTCCCACCCACCTTTATTCAACCACTAAATTTAGCTGTGTTGACCCAAGGATACCATGAACGTCAAAATTTCAAATTATAACCTGCAGCAAAAGTTTCATCTCCCAGTCTCTTTCCAAGCGACATTAACTCCACGAGCGAGAGCCAGCTCCCTCCCTGCAGGCTTTTGGAGGACTGAACGCCCGCGGGCGCGCCCAGCCTGCAGGGCTCCGGCCCGCCGAGACCAGCGCCCACCCCAGCGTGGGTTTCGGGGCGTCTGGGGGACCCGGCTTCGCGCGAGGCGGCGGGGGATAGGGGAAGCCGGGAACGGCTCCACCGAACAGGACACGGAGGAAGCGGCGCCGGGCAGAGGACCCGGGCCAAGAAGGGCTTGGGGCGCCAGACCCCGAGCCTCGGGTGCGACCCCGGTCCGCACACACCTGGAGCGGCCGCGCCCCCTGACCCCGGGTCCGATCCCCGGGCCGGGCCCCTCCACTCCCGGACACCACAGGTTCACTCCATGCGCCCTGTCCCTAGGAAGCAACCGTCCCAACGGACCCGGGGGGCGGACACCCACCTGGCCGCGCCGCACCGAGGACTGGGCCCACCAGGCAAAGCAACAGCAACCACCGGACGCGAAGGGTCCCCGAGGGCGAACCCGCGCCAGACCCCATCTCCGCCGATTCCGCAGGTTCCTCTCAGCACTCGGTCGCCTCCGCCTCCGCCTCTTCCATCATTTTCCAACCCTGCCGGGGCCCCAAGGCTGGCCGGGAAGCGCGCGCGCCAGGGGACGAGCACGCGCGCGGCACTGACGCAACTCAGCCCTCGGTCCGAGCTCGCTCCCGACATCGCCTCGCTGCGCTGACGTAGGGAAAAATCCAGTCCCCGGCGCGAGAATAGGATTTCTAAATCGGCCGTGGCAACCCGCACTAGTCGGCCCGCCAGTCATATCCGCCCCGCCCCCTCAACTACCGGGCACGCCCACCTAGGGAGTCGACGGATCCGATTGGAGGACGCATTCGGCGCAAAAGAAGGAGGAGCATGAGAACCAGAAGAGGAATCGAGAAGCAGAAGCGGAGGGCGGTGCAGTCCCGCCCGTCTGGTCGGCCTCTTCTGGTTGGTTGGTGGAGGTGGGCGGAGCGTCTAGCTGCGCGTCCATTGGCTGTTTGGCGGGGCTACGCGGGCGGGGCTACGCGGAAAGGCCTGACCACGCAGTGATTGGGTCTGTGCTGCTGGCTTCGGGTTGTGGCTGAGGCCGGTCTCCGCTCCAGGGCCCGGGAAGATGGTGCTAGGTGGTTGCCCGGTTAGTTACTTACTTCTGTGCGGCCAGGCGGCTTTGCTGCTGGGGAATTTACTTCTGCTGCATTGTGTGTCTCGGAGCCACTCGCAAAATGCGACCGCTGAGCCTGAGCTCACATCCGCTGGCGCCGCTCACCCGGAGGGCCCCGGGGGTGCTGCGAACTGGGAATATGGCGACCCCCACTCTCCGGTCATCCTCTGCTCTTACCTGTAAGCTACCAGTGGTCGAGGCGGGTGGACGTGGAGGGTGTGCCAGGGGTATATGGGTGTTGAGGGAAGGCAGGGTTGTGGGAGGCGCTGCGTTTTTTCAGACCCTGCCCCTCTGAGGACCCAGTGGTCATTCCGAAGGCAAATAACCATGAACCAGGTTTCTCACTGCCCGTGCAGGGAAAACCCTTGTGCGTCAGTGACAGACCTTTTGGGATCCCCAAAGAGGTAACTGGATAGGAGTAACATCATATAGCCTCTGGAAGAAGGCGTGAGGCTGTGCTTTCTTTGCCCTGCGCCCTTTAGCCCAGGGAGAGTATTAGTCGGTCGATTCGGTGCCGGTACTAAAGCATAAATAAAATAAATGACTTGTCTCTGCCTACAAGGCACTTTTTTAAAAAGCAATCAATATTCTTACCGTTGCAGAATCATGCCATTTTTTAACATCTCTTTTCGATCAAACAAGAAAAGGCATTTGAGAGATGCAAAGAGGACTGAGAATTCTTTGGCTTAATTTTTGCCCTCAGAATCTTCTTGTTTGCCTACTGAAGAGATGAAACCGTGGCAGAAGTAGAATCCTTATAGAAACAGGACCAGAAACACTTCCCTTCTCCAACAAAAGGTTAATTTGGGTGGCTGTCCATTTGACCTGCTGTGCTTCAGTTTAATTGGCTTGGAAAGGGGTCAGCAGGGTGAAACTGAACCCCAGAAAACTTGATGAAGAAATGTCTTTTGCCTGTTTGATTACTTGCATGCAAACAGCGATTTGCAAAGACCGTATGATGATAATGATCATGATCTTGTGAATTACAGACCTGATGAATTTATAGAATGTGAAGACCCAGTGGATCATGTTGGAAATGCAACTGCATCCCAGGAACTTGGTTATGGTTGTCTCAAGGTGAGTTTTTGTTCTGTTGTAAGAGCAAACCCTTCAATAAAGAAATACGAATGTCTAAATGCTGTTACATAAAAAGTATAAGAGGTACAAAGTTTTTTGAAGAATTTCGTCAGAAAGACCGTTACTGGCAATTTCCAGCATGGCCAGGGTCAGTGATTGAGCGAGATACTTGGTTTCCTGATGAAGGAACAATCTCTGTGCCAAAACCACCTAGGTGCAAAGACCAACCTGTCTTTGGTTTCTTTGGCCATTGACAGAGACAGATTTTGAAACTAAAATGTCACCCCCGACTCTCCAAGGCATGCACTTTTCCTGAAAGAGCAAAACAAAGCAACACTGATGATGGATTTGCAACACTGACGATGGATTGGGCAGTATCTTTGTTACACATGCATTTGGGATGGAGCTTCTCTTGCCAATGACGTTTCTTTTCTCCAGGCAAACAGATTCCACCATGTCCTTAGGAGATAGATAGGGTTTGTCAGTATATGTCTTTGTAGGATGTTACAGCATTCCAGGGGAAGCCATTGTTAACAGTGGCTTCTTGGAATGGAAAAAAGCTATTAAGTTTTATTAATAATATCCCTAAAGCTGAGTGTACAGTTCCTAATCTATCTCTAAAAATAACCAGTGAAGTTGATGTATCTCCTCCCCACCATGGACTCACCATCCTATTATACCACATAATGCAAGTCAAGACTTGGTCAGGTGTTAAGAGAATGATGGGAAAGCATTTTTTGTACTAAATCACACACAGAGGAATAAACCCAACAGTAGTAAGACTAAAAGAGCAACTCTTACTGAAAACATGTATAGATAAATATTTTTTGAGACAGTGAAATTTTACTCTGTTGATAATTATTGATTAAAGTTTGAGTTAATATTGTATAGAGATCACTTTTGCCCATTTTAATTAAAAATTGAGTTTATCCTGTAAGCATTATTTCCCAGTCCCTTCCCTTTGAGGAACTCGCCGATGCAAATAGTAATGAGCACTGATATAAGGTTCCAGTAAAAAATGAGTATCTGTGATTTCTTGGCTAGAATTCAGTTAAGCAATGGTAAGAGGCCCAGTTCTGAAATTTTTGGCTGGAATTTAAACTTACAGATGTCCCACAGATATCAGGTAATACACATTTATGACTTAAATAAAGTCCTGAGTCAGTTAATATCCTGAGTTCTTTCCTAATTCTATTCATTTTTAATAGATAAAAAAGAGACCTCTAATAGGCAGTGACTTTTTAAATACCCACTCCCAAATGCTGTTATATGCTGTTTTTCCTATAAATTGGGATAAGTAAAGCATTGTGTTCATCTCTTCTAAACAGCCTTTAATGACTTTGAGTATGTTTGGAGTTTTCTTTTACTATATTATCGAAGAAGCCAGTCATGAAGAAGAAAACAGGAGTTTATTTAAAACAATGTACATTTAAGATGGACTCATCTAAAATCACATGAAGTGTGTCACTAAATTCCTTGCCCCTGAGCACAGCTGTACCTCACCCTTGTTGGAATAATTGTAGTCCTGAGGCAACTTTTATTCTTTTATTAGTGAATGTAAAGATAGAAATTTGTGTCAGTTGCTCTGGTGAGTTGGTTTTGGTCTTGGTTGTTATTCCACAGTTTGGCGGTCAGGCCTACAGCGACGTGGAACACACTTCAGTCCAGTGCCATGCCTTAGATGGAATTGAGTGTGCCAGTCCTAGGACCTTCCTACGAGAAAATAAACCTTGTATAAAGTAAGTGTTACTTTGATTGGAGTAGTTGGTACTTGGTTGGAGGTAGAGCCATTTTCCTTGTCTTTTTATTTGTTTATTTTTTGTTTTAAGAGACAGGGGCTCACTCTGTTACCCAGCCTGGAGTGCAGTGGTGCAATCACGGCTTATCGCAGCCTGGACCTTCTGGACTGAAGCAATACTCTTGCCTCAGCCTCCCCAGTGTCTGGGACAACAGGCACATGAGGCCACTGTGCTCAGCTCGTTGTTATTTTTTGATATGACTTTTTTTAACCACCAAAGAGGGTCTATGGCTACCATTGTGCATAATTCATTTATTGAAGCAATATGTTTATAGTAGAGAGGACTCTCAACTTAAGCCCAGAAGGTGAAGTTCTAACTGTCTCTTTTCTCCAACTTGCTAAGTGCCTTTGGGCACTCAGTTTATCCCTCATCTACAGAATTTTAGGCCAGATGATCTAGCCCCAAAATTCCTACGATAGATATAAACCTTGTGCAAATTACCTTAGTATTTCAAGAATAAAGGTTTTATTATAAAAAGTGTAGGCTCCACACTCTGAAAATCAGTTTATCTTAAAGGTAAAGGATCAAGATCATTTCTGTAAATTCTGCTTGAAGGCACAGAATTGCCTTATACAGTTTGCTAATGGAAAGAGTCAGTGGCTGTGATTAGTAATATTAGAGTAACTGCAGCTGTGTCAGCACAGTGGCTAAGGGCAGAGCCTTATGAAGAAGTCCTTGCTTTTCACTGCCGCAAAACAACAGGAAAGAGTGTTTGGAGATCAAGTGTTCATTTAAGGACAGTGCTTCCTTACCTTAGAGAACTACACGCAGGAAGCCAGCTGAGTCTCAGGAAAAGAGCCTCTACAGAGGAGGATGGGAGCCCAGACTCCTACTCCTACCATGGTGCCTGTTGTGCAAATGTGCTTGATGACTTCTTGTCCAATCCAACTCTGCAAAAGCCGGTATTTGTTCTTAGAGATGCTCCATATCTTAGCAAGTATTCTGTTGAGACCCTCTACCAACTAGAGATTCTTGGAGAGTAAAGTAAAGGTAAAGAGGGTGTGTTATAAAAAAAATGCTTTTTTGGAGATGGGATCTTGTTTGTTGCCCAGGCTGGAGTGTAGTGGCACAAACAGACCTCCTGGGCTCAAGCAATCCTCCTACCTCAGCCTCCTGAGTAACTAGGACTACAGGTGTGCTCCACCACACCTGGCTAATTTTTTTTTTTTTTTTTTTTTTTTTTTTTTTGGTAGAGACAGGATCTCGCTATGTTGCCTACATTGGCCTATAGCTCCTGGGCTCAAGTGGTCCTTCCACGTTGGCCTCCCAAAGTGCTGAGATTATAGGCATGAGCCACCACGACATGGTCAAAAAGTTTTTTAAATTATTGTGCACTGTGATGTTTGACATCTTAACCTTTCTGGCTGTGAAGAGACTGCCCTTCCTGAAGCTAGTCATTTCTTAGAGATAGCAAAGGGTCCAACCAAGCATGCCTTTGATATGCAAACTAGTCCAGAGACATATCTTCTGTTTCTGGCCTGTACACCCCAGAAAATAATATTCCTCTGCCTTAATCTTCTCAGGACCAAGTGCCAGGCAACCAGGGACCACTCCTATACCTTAGAGCCTGCTGAGGTTATTCAAACTAGCCAATTCTAAACTATTTGTCCTGCCCTGTCTTGCCTTTCCTGCAGAAACCCCAATGAAGATAGTGGCCAAAAGCCTTCCCCTCGCTTCTGTCTTCCAACTACCCTGTTATCTTTGTCAGGCAGCCCTGTGCCTCCTGCCTCTAGGACCTATGAGTATAATAAACTTTGGTTTTTCCTGATCCTCTCACCTCATTGACCATGTCATAAAAGAAAACAAAATGGAGGATAAAAGACCACAGAGGGGCCACTGCACCTTCTTCTCATCACTCATGTTAAATTCACTAAGCTTTCAGGGTTTAAATTTTCGTGCAGTAAAACATCTTCCTTTTCGTTCTTTTCACCTAGGTATACCGGACACTACTTCATAACCACTTTACTCTACTCCTTCTTCCTGGGATGTTTTGGCGTGGATCGATTCTGTTTGGGACACACTGGCACTGCAGTAGGGAAGCTGTTGACACTTGGAGGACTTGGGATTTGGTGGTTTGTTGACCTTATTTTGCTAATTACTGGAGGGCTGATGCCAAGTGATGGCAGCAACTGGTGCACTGTTTACTAAAAAGAGCTGCCGTCATGGCCCAGGGAGGCAGGTGAAAGCTCTGTCTTCTGAATTCATCTCTACAGGCTCAAAACTCTTCTTTGATATCAGACTTGATGTTATTTTTCCTCTTTGGAGGGCATTTGTTTGGTTAAGAAGGCTTGTTCAGACTTTGGAATTTCAAACCAGATTTTACCTTGCAGACGAAATGACAAGCAAGAAGTATTGTGGGAATCAAATTTTTTTCCTTTCCTCATGCACAAAACGTAAAGGATAGTGACAAGTTTATAAGCTGTGGATGGGTTTCCATAGTCTTCCTTTCTGTGCATTGCTATATCTTCAGTCCTTTGGAGCAAGCGGATCCAACAAGTTGAGCAAAGTGAATATTTGTATCCACGTTCCTCTTGTGACCCTGAGTCTTCATGCAAGGGGAACTGAAGCTGAACAATGAAAATCTTCAGCAGAAATAGAAATGGCCATGGATTGTAATACACACTGAAATTCTGACTTTCTGAATTTAAATGCAGAATAAATTTTGCCAACCTGGAGTACTGTATGAGTATTTTCAGTAGGGGGAGTAAACTCAAAATTATATTTGTTTTGCAGAAACCTAGTCATTTGAAATGAGCCCTCTTGTGTCTCCATTATGTTCCAGAGACAGTATATGCAGTGCGATAATTTCAATATTCCAATTATATTTTGAAAGCCAGCGGCATCAGATGTGTGAATTGAGCTATTCCTCCTGGCAGAGTTGTCCAGTCTAAAAATCAGCATTTACCAGCCCATGTTGTAAATTAGCATTTACCAGCCCATGCTAATAAAATTAAGATTTCATACATGTTTCCATAAAACTATTATTCGTGATTAGGTGAGATAAAGCAAGGAGCCTTATGCCTTTGAAAAGAAAAACACACTTCTACTAAATTAGGACATGATTTATGGGAGCAAAGAGAAACTTAGCACATTCTCTCAAAAAGCATGGTACTAAAGCTCTCCCTGTGGGCTGCAGCAATCAGAGATACAGCCACACTTCTGCATTCCCAAATCACCAGGAATAAAAGGAAATGTTCCAAATTGTAAGTGGTTTTAAAAACTCGGTTCCCATCCTTTGCAATCTAAGTTGAAAAGAACTGTTAAATATAAAATCAAAAGTGGGTAGTGTGGCCAACTCAGTGGAAGAGGCTGTTACTCAGAATAACTTAAAAATTCTAGGAACAAGGTAGAACTCACTCACAGTTTACCTCATAATAATTGAATTTAAAACCAGATATCACAGTTAAAGTAACTTCCCTGGATACATTCTATCATTTTGTGGCTTTCCTAAGAATTTCTTGCTTTATCATTTCCTGATCACTGTTTTTACATTATTAAAGGTGGCAATTTTCTGTAAAAAATTTAAAACAGATGATCCTATTCTGTCTTGAAAGTTCTGTACCACACTGACCTTAACCTTGCTTATCACATAACAATTGGTAAACTTTTAATTCATAATCTCTATACCCTAAGACAGTATTTATTAAATTTTTATGGGTCATGAAGAAACTAGACTCTCCCCAGAAATATGCGCATACACAGATTTTACATAGAATTTAAAGGGGTTCGTCTACATAATTTATGCATGAAACAAAATTGTACTGGTACCCCATAAATTTATACAAATAAAACAATTTAAGGGAGTTCAAGAATGCCATATATCTATTTAAAAAAAAAAAAACAACTTCTAAGGGAAGTCTAAAAAACATAAACGAATTATATTACCCAAAATAAGATGCTACTTTACACCTAACCAAGTCCTGCCTCATTTCACACTTTTTTAACCTCCTAAGTATATTCATAACCCTAACAAAAGTTGTTTTCTTTAAAATATAAGAAACTTTGGGCCCAGCACAGTGGTTCAAGCCTGTAATCCCTGCGCTTTGGGAGGCCGAGGCAGGTGGATCCTTTAGGGTCAGAAGTTCGAGACCAGCCTGGCCAACATGGTGAGAACCACCACCCCCGCCCCACCCCCCACCCCCCGTCTCCAGTGAAAATACAAAAATTACCCAGGCGTGGTGGCGTGCACCTGTAATCCCAGCTACTCGGGAGGCTGAGGTAAGAGAATCACTTGAACCCAGGAGGCAGAGGTTGCAGTGAGCCAAGATCCCACCACTGCACTTCATCCTGGGCAACAGAGTGAGGCCCTGTCTCCCCCCCAAAAAAAAAAAAATTTGCAGCTCCAAGGCTTGAAGTCATTTATGTTGCCAAGGGTGAGAACTTAGTTAAAAGGGAAAAAGACTAGAAACTACTGAAGATGCCCTTCTTACAGCCAGAAAAGCTGCTGGAGACAAAAGTTGTTCTCGCTGCTAGAGTGCTGAGAATCATCAATATTCCTATGTGACAATCCAAAATTACCAGTTTTCATTTGACTTTTAAATGACACCCATCATCCATCTACCCACAAACCTGGCCAAATGTGATACAACCAGAAAACCTGATGGATTAAAGGAGTATTATTTAACAATTGATTGCCTTTGCACTTTATTCAGGTTGTTTCTTAAATTTTGGTAGATCTATTTGTATATGTGTGTATTATATCTAGTTTATGGCTATAAAGGTTTAAAATACTACAGTGTCCTCTCAAGGTCAAATTAGAAACTGCCTGTCTTTTATTTGTTTCTTACCTTTAATAAAATGTTATCAGTTCCCCCAGATTTCCTGGCACTGTGTTCTTCTTCCACTTGACATAGGCATCTTAGCAACAGCATAGTACCCCAACCTAATGATCCCTGAATATGTGTATGTGTTTCAAACTCCATTTTTTTATTTTTTTAATTGTAATCTCACAACAGATTACCATTTTTATTTTTATTTTTATTTTTAATTTCTGAGGTACACATGCAGGATGTGCAGGTTTGTTACATAGGTAAATGTGTGCCATGATGCTTTGCTGCACCTATCAGCCCATCACCTGGGTGTTAAGCCCAGCATGCATTAGCTATTTTTGCTAATGCTCTCCCTCCCTCTACCCTACCCCCTGCCACGCCCCAGTATGTGTTGTTCACCTCCCTATGTTCATGTGTTCTCATTGTTCAGCTCCCACTTATAAGTGAGAACATGCAGTATTTGGTTTTCTATTCCTGTGTTAGTTTGCTGAGGATAATGGTTTCCAGCTCCATCCATGTCCCTGCAGAGGACTGTTCTTTTTATGGCTGCATAGTATTCCATGGTGTATATGTACCACGTTTGCTTTATCCAGTCTGTCATTGATGGGCACTTGGGTTGATACCATCCATTTTTCTTCATAAGAAGAAGATCCAAAAACCTCTTGCCATGTTTGGCACATCTCCAAACCAGGTGATATAAGTGGTTTTTTTTGTTTGTTTGTTTTTTGTTGTAGATAATCCCACTTTAAAACAAGATATTTAGTTGGTTACTTCAGGTATGACTGTCAGGAGCAAATTATCTTTTCCCTGAAGAACAGCCATGGAAAGGGAATCACTGTCAAGAGCTTCAACAACATCAGTTGTAGTAGTAATAGGTTTCCCATTTATCTTGACAATTACATCATGGTCTCTCAATCCAGAGCTGAGAGAGAGAAAAAAAAAGAGAACCATGAAACTACAAGAAGAATTTTACTTATCCCCATCTATAATATCTCTGTCTTAATGGCACTATTTTGCTGGCATTAAGCATACAAACCAGAAATAGCCTCAATCCTTCCAAATCGTAAAGCTATTCTAAAACATGCTGCAAAAACATCCCTAGAGGACAACTGTCCTCTAGACAGTTTACCTTTACCTTTATAAAATTAATTTCGTATCAGAATCATGTGAGAAGTTTACTCCTCCCATTTTTTGGAATTGGTTTGGAAGGGGGAGTTTAGCTTTTAATTTCTATCAGTCCCTGACCTCTGTGAACTTCAAACATACTCCCAGCTTTAGCAGCCAAAGTGAAAAGCCCAAGTGCTATGTTTTCTCACAGACACTTAAACTCAGCTCAGTTTGATTCTGGCAGCCCACTCGCCCATCTTCCCCAGCCGCCCGCCCCCCACCCCCACCCCGCCACCCGGCTCACCAGCTTATGGAGCTGGGAAGGATGCTGAGCTGCATTATAGGAATTCTACTTCCAGTAAATCAAAAACCCGCCAACCTTCTGAGTCTAAATATTTCAAGCTCTGGCTCTAGGCTCCTTTTCCCCAAAGTTGTGACTTTATTGCCTTCAACTTAATTGCTTCACATAGACTATATATTCTAGAAGCAAAAACCAGCTCCAAATACAAAACACTACAATACAGAAATAGCCATGCCAGTGATTTGGTAAAAATAGGCTGAAAAAGGAACAGCAAATGACTCCAGGAGACACCATTTGATAGAAATGGAAGAATGTTAATGTTGTTTGATCAAGATATGTGGAGTTTAAAAAGAAGAAGTTTAATGCAAGAGGATGTGAAGAGACGCTTAAGTATAAAACTAAAATCAAGAAATAACCTTAGAACAAGGACAGTTTAGGAGGATGACTTAGGACCAGTAAGTACAAAGAAAGAACTTATAGACAACTTAATTCATACTAGTCCCGTGATTCAGAAAAGAGAAAAAGAAACCCGCAAATTATTACTAATAACCTATGCACCAAATATGAGGAACTATGGCTCAGACAGGACAAATGATCTTTTTCTGTGTCATGCAACTTGTGAGAGGGATTTCATCCTGGGTCTTTCAAACTTGGGAACCCATCTTCTTGCCACTAAATCACTCTGCCTCTCAGAAACAAAAAAGCAACCACCAAAGCAGGATAATAGAAGGGTTCAACCAGGGCCCACATCCCTGTTCTCTGCTCCCTGATTTACTGCGTTCTACAAGTTAATGAACCTCTTTGTACCACAGCTGCTTCCTCTGTAAAATAATATCTATATCATAAAATGTTGGGAGCACAAACAGTTGTATAAAATACTTCAAATAGACCAGGAGCAGTGGCTCACACCTGTAATCCCAACACTTTGGGAGGCCCAGGCATGTGGATTGCCTGAGGGTAGGAGTTCGAGACCAGCCTGGCCAACATGGTGAAATCTCGTCTCTATTAAAAGTACAATAATTAGCTAGGTGTGTAATCCCAGCTACTTGGGAGACTGAGGCAGAAGAATCGCTTGAACCCAAGAGGCAGAGGTTGCAGTGAGCCGAGATCACGCCATTGCACTCCAGCTGGGGCAACAAGAGCGAAACTCAGTCTCAAAAAAAAATAAAAATAAAAATAAAACACTTCAAATAGTGCCTGAGATATAGTAAAAGTTTTGTAAGTGCCAGATAATCGTGTAATTATCATTATTATTAGGTATAGGGTGGTGAAAGCCAGAAAGAACAGATTTGTTTGAGACAGCCTCTCAGTCTGTTACCCAGGCTGGAGTACAGTGGTGCAATCATGGCTCACTGCAGCCTCAAACTCCTGGGCTCATGTGATCCTCCTGCCTCAGCCTCCCAAGTATTTGGGACTATAGGCACCTGCCACCACACCCAGCTGATTTTGTTTATTTTGTTTATTTATTTTTAGAAACTATGTTGCTCAGGCTGGTCTCGAACTCCCGGTTTCAAATGATCCTCCCACATCATGGTATGAGCCACCATGCCCAGTCCTGATTTCTGTTCATCAGCAACTTCCGGCACTAATTTTCACATTTTAACATACATATGAATCACCTGGGCATCTTGTTAAACATGCAGATTCCGATTCAGTGGATCAAAGATGGGACCTATGATTCTGCCTTTCCAACAAGCCCTGCTGAGCTAATGATACTGGTCTGCAGACCACATTCTGAGTAGCAAGGACTTAGCCGAAAGAAATAGCTTTGGTCTTGAACCAGAACTTAAAAATAAGGAGGTGGGGGAAGAGTGGAGCAGAGCAGGAATGAGAAAAGTCCAGAAAAGCCAGGGACAAGCCAAATTTAGTATCATGAGACCTATGACTGCTATGCTGAACAGTGTGCCCTCTGATTTCACTAGAGGGAAAGCCCCAGTGAAAGTGGTGCCATAATCTAAACAGATTACTGAGCTCTTGAAAAATAAAAACAATGAGAAGGGATAATAAAGAAGTACAGACCAGGCGCGGTGGCTCACGGCTGTAATCCCAGCATTTTGGGAGGCCACGACAGGCGGATCACAAGGTCAAGAGATCCAGACCATCCTGGCCAACACAGTGAAAACCCGTCTCTACTAAAAACACAAAAATTAGCCAGGCATGGTGGCACACGCCTGTAGTCCCAGCTACTCGGGAGGCTGAGGCAGGAGAATCGCTTGAACCCAGGAGGTAGAGGTTGCACTGAGCCGAGATGGTGCCATTGCACTCCAGCATGGGGACAGAGCGAGACTCTGTCAGAAGAAGAAGAAGAAGGAAGAAGGAAGAAGGACAACAGAGAAGCCCAGGAGAATGATATTTGTAGGACAAGGCACCTCTTCCCTCAGTACTTAGTATTAAATGTTTTGAAACAACAGTGAAATCAGCTGGAGAACCTTCTTTTGGAAGCTGTTCTAGCCTTTGCTTTATTACACAGGTCTTAGTGCTGGCCTCTGATATTGTCATTCAGAATTCAAATAAAAACGTAGGTTTTGTGGCGTTTTGCTATAGTTTATTTTTTTTTTTTTTTTTTTTTTTGCTTGTTTGTTTGAGACAGGGTCTCACTCTCTTGCCCAGGCTGGAGTGCAGTGGCATGAGCACAGCTCATTATAGCCCAGACTTCAGATGATCCTCCCATCTCAACCTGCCCAAGTAACTGGGACCACAGGCGCAAGCCACCGCGCCTGGCTAATTTTTTTTTTTAATGGAGTCTCGTTTTGTTGCCTAGGCTAAAGTACAGGGGCGTGATTCCAGCTCACTACAACCTCTGCTGCCCAGGTTCAAGTGATCCTCCGACCTCAGCCTCCCAAATAGCTGGGATTACAGGCATGCGACACCACACCCAGCTAATTTTTATATTTTTTAAGTAGGGAAGGGGTTTCACCAAGTTTGCCAGGCTGGTCTCAAAATCCTGACCTCAAGTGATCTGCCCACCTTGGCCTCCCAAAGTGCTGGGATTACAGGCCTGAGTCACGGCACCTGGCCTAATTTTTATTTTTTGTAGAGACAGCGCTTCACCATGTTCCCCAGGCTGGTCTCGAACTCCCAGGCTCAAGCAATCCTCCCACGTCAATCCCCCCAAGTGCTAGGATTACAGGGGTGAGCCAACATGCCCAGCCAAAAAATTTGTTTTAAAATACCTAAAATATGGCCAGGCGCGGTGGCTCGTGCCTGTAATCTCAGCACTTTGGGAGGCCAAGGCAGGTGGATCACCTGAGGTCGGGAGTTCGAGACCAGCCTGGCCAATAATGTGAAACTCCGACTCTAATAAAAATACAAAAATTAGCTGGGCGTGGTGGCGGGCACCTGTAATCACAGCTATTTGGGAGGCTGAGGCAGGAGAATCTCATGAACCCAGGAGGTGGAGTTTGCAGTGAGCCAAGATTGCACCATTGCACTCCAGCCTGGGCGACAAGAGTGAAACTCAGTCTCAAAAAAAAAAAACCTAAAATATATACCCAAACCTTTAACACTTTAAATTCTTCCCATTCTTAATAATAACTATTAATGGGCCGGGCATAGTGGCTCACACCTGAAATCATAGTACTTGGGGAGGCCAAGGCGGGTGGATCACTTGAGGTCAGGAGTTCGAGACCAGCCTGGCCAACACGGTGAAACCCTTTCTCTACTAAAAATACAACAATTAACCAAGCATGGTGGCTGGTGCCTGTAATCCCAGCTACTTGGGAGGCTGAGGCAGGAGAATCGCTTGAACCTGAGAGGTGGAGGTTGCAGTGAGCCGAGATTGTACCATTGCACTCCAGCCTGGGCAACAAGAGTGAGACTCCATCTCAAAAGAAAAAAAAAACTATTAATGAATAGTTAATAGTTACTAATACCTAATAGGTGTTAATCACTTAATAGTTATTAAGTAATAACTATTAATATTGAAAGGATAGATTTGGGAATTCCTAGCCAAATTAATTTAAACTTATGCTATTAACTCATAACATGAACTCTTGACTATAGAGAACCACCTCCCTCCCAAAATACAAAAAAAGCCTTTATAAGTACCCAAGTGTAAATCAGCACTGTCCTATAGACAACAGTGCAAGCCACATATGTAATTTTAAATTTTCGTGTAGCCACATTTTAAAAAATTTTTAAACAGATGAATTTAATTTACTAATATATCTTATTTAACACAATACATCCAAAATATTATCATTGTAACGTGATATTTTTAAAATAGTTATTTTACACTCTGTTTCCTATGTCTTTGAAATCCACTTGAAATAACACACACCCCAATATACTACTACACAATGACAATATCTTTTTTTTTTTTTTGAGGCAGAGTCTTGCTCTGTTGCCCAGACTGGAGTACAGTGGTGTGATCTCAGCTCGCTGCAACCTCTGCCTCCCATGTCCAAGCGATTCTCCTGCCTCAGCCTCCCAAGTAGCTGCAATTACAGGCATACCCACTAATTTTTGTATTTTTAGTAGAGACGGGGTTTCACTATGTTGGCCAGGCTGGTCTCAAACTCCTGACCTCAGGTGATCCGCCTACCTTGGCCTCCCAAAGTGTTGGGATTACAGGCGTGAGCCACTGCGCCTGGCCTGGGTTTTTTTATTTAAATTAAACTTAATTTAATTCAAAATTCAGTTCCTCAGTCACACCGGCCACACTTCATGTGTTCAGTACATGTAGGTAGTGGCCACTGTATTGGACAGATCAAGTCTGGATCCCCCATGTGTTTTACCATGGCACACATCTAGTAAAAGCAAAGGTTAAAAAAAAAAAAAAAAAAAAAAAAAAAAGCAAAGGTAGATGACAAAGGCCTTCACTTCACTTACCTTTGAGCAGCTGTTCCTTCCACCACTTTACATACATAAACCCCAGAACTCACATCAGGGAAATCTGGATAATGCATTTTCAATTCTTTACTAAGGCTAAGAGAAGTGAGAAGATACTCTGTTCTGCTCTAGGCTCACAAAGGCCAAGGAAGATTCCATCAAGCTAATCACAGTCATTCTCTCGGTTCGTGCTGAGCCTCTATCCCAAAGCCTAGAACCACTGGACATTATAAAACACAGCCACAATGAAATAAACTATGTATAGTTTGTGCTGATGCAGGCAGAGGCAGATACATACGCTGAGACAGATAGGGCCTAGGGTCACAAGAGTACCTGGCTGTGGTCCAAGTGGCTCAGCTTTTCTGTTAAGACTGTGCAGCTATGGTTTTTGCCTCTGAAAAACAACCCAGACATATTCAAACATATGCTTACGGCGTAGTGAGGGACAGCATTTGCAGACCCAGATGTTTCTTATTTGAAAACGCCATTCCTAGAAAGGAAAGTTAGGATGTGTTATAACAAAACCTCTTTCCTGTTAGCACAGCTTAAAAGACACCCATGTCCCAGGATCTCTTTGCCATCATAGCTGTCCTTTCAGGTTACTTGGATGAAACACAGGCTTCAGAGAACCTTTGTCATTAGCACTACACTCCTCCCACCCACCTCCTGCCTCCAGCCCCTAGGTTTCATTTCCACATTTGCTCAATCCAAATATTTCTGGGTACAACTCATGCTTGGTTTGTGCCTAGTCCCCCAAACAGTGCTGCTTAAATCACCATTATAGGAGCTGCGTACAAGTGAGTGACCCAGTAGTCACTGGCTGTCTCCGGGCCAGGCATGGTGGTTCACACCTGTAATCCCAGCACTTTGGGAGGCCGAGGCAGGCAGATCACTGGAGGTCAGGAGTTCAAGACCAGCTTGGGCAACATAGTGAAACCCCATCTCTACTAAAAATACAAAAATTAGCTGGGTGTGGCAGTGGGTGCCTGTAGTCCCAGCTACTTGGGAGGCTGAGGCAGGAGAATCACTTGAACCCAAGAGGCAGAGGTTGCAGTAAACCAAGATCACGCCACTGCACTCCAACCTGGATGACGAGCAAAATTCTGTCTCAAACACAAAAACAAAAAAATTGCTGTCACCACAAAAGATTGAATGTTCCTGAAAAGCACGAGGCAACAAACAAAAAAAATCCCAACTTGCTTTACCTGTCAACTGGCGCTCATGGTATTCTTCCAAGAACTGCCTGACTCGATCTGAAGGAATTGCAAAGGAGATTCCTTCAGTCACTGCCAATGAATTGACGCCAACCACATCACCATCCTGGCAAGGGAGGGGACATCATTCAGTCATGAAGTTTTGCAGACTGACGAGTGCAAGACCAGAACATGCAGAGAAAGGAGTGAAGCTAGTTACTTAGGGTAAGAAAACCGGGCCGAGACGAACTTTGTACTTCTTCAAAAGAGAGCAACGGCTGTTCCTTTATAGGGCAAAGGGCAACTGCACATGCACAGAAGTTATCTTCTTTTCATGGCCAAAGGATCAAGGATGCTGAGGATTTTTTTAAATCTTGAGCTCATGGCCGGGCACAGTGGCTCACGCCTGCAATCCCAGCACTTTGGGAGGCCAAGGCGGGCAGATCATGAGGTCAGGACATTGAGACCATCCTGGCTAACACATTGAAACCCCGTCTCTACCAAAAATATAAAAAATTAGCCGGGCATGGTGGCAGGCACCTGTAGTCCCAGTTACTTGGGAGGCTGAGGCAGGAAAACAGTGTGAACCCAGGAGGTGGAGCTTGCAGTGAGCCGAGATCGCGCCACTGCACTCCAGCCTGGGCGACAGAGCAAGACTCCATCCCAAAAAAAAAAAAAAAAAAAAAAATTCTTGTGCTCTTTTTTTTCATTTAGTAAGTTACATTGACTTTAAAAGTGAGCCACAGTTTGTGTTTGGACAAAGGTAGAAGGACAAGGAGCATTTGCCTTTTTATTATTTAACCAAAACTAAAAATAAACATGGAAAAGGTAAAAAGCTGTGGGATTGTCAGCAACACTGCATTGAAACTATTCAGAAGAATTAGCAAAATTGACCTTAGGGATCATCAAAGCTTTGCTAAGCTAAAGGTAGGAGGTAGAAAATATTTTCCTCTTTATGCACCTCATCTTCCTTTAGCCTTTTAGGTAATGGGAAAGGATAGAAAAGAGATTTCTTTTTTCTTTTCTTTTTTCTTTTTTTCTTTTTGAGATGGAGTCTCGCTGTGTTGCCTAAGCTGTGTTGCACTGGTGCAATCTTGGCTCATTGCAACCTCTGCCTCCTGGGTTCAAGCGGTTCTCCTGCCTCAGCCTCCCAAGTAGCTGAGATTACAGGCGCATGCCACCATGTCCAGTTAATTTTTTTTTTTTTTTTTTTTTTTTTTTTGTATTTTAGGTAGAGATGGGTTTTCACCATGTTGGACAGGCTGGTTTTGAATTCCTGACTCCACCCGCTTCGGCCTCCCAAAGTGCTAGGATTACAGCAGTGAGCCACTGTACCCAGCCAGAAAAGAGATTTCTGATTGTGTTAAACTACAGATTGTAATTCAGTAGGTCTGGGGTATGGCCTGAAATTCTGCATTTCATCCCTGCTCTAGTAAACTCATTGTCTAATGGAGAAGGCAGGAACAAAACAAACAAAAATGACATGCAATGCTATGAGTGAAAAAAAAAAATCATTTTGCATAAAATTCATTCTAAAAGCAAATGTAATATTTAAGCAGGAACCAAAAGCAATCAGTGCGAAGGGACTCAGAAAGGATGATCACATGCTATATGTCAAAAAGCACTGCACTCTTTTAGGTTTTCACATGTATTTGAGCAACTAGAAAGAGACATGGAATACAATTTAAGAATACATGACACAGCAATGTATTTGGGAGGCCAAGGCAGGCAGCTCACTTAAAGTCAGGAGTGCTGGTTGTGGCTTTTCTCTCATCTATAAGCAGGTCAAGAGGTCAAGACTAAAAACCTGGGCAGATGACATTATGTAATTAGCATTTTTAAATGAGAGATAGTTCTTCATATGCAGCATCAGGGGGTCTTCAAGGATCTACAATTCAGAGTAAAGCTGGTCATTCGGCATAAACCTGGGTTTAATATCCAGGGCTTTTGGCACAGTGTGGTGGCTCATGCCTATAATCCTAACATCTTGGGAGGCCGAAGCAGGAGGATCATTTGATCTCAGGGGTTTGAGACCAGCCTGGGCAACATAGTGAGACATCGTCTCTATTAAATAAATATATATATATATATATATATATATATATAATCCAGGGCTTTTGGTAACTAGCCAATGAAAACAGAAAGCACAGGGAAGAGAGAAATTTCAAAGGAAGCCAGAGCTAGAACCCCAGTGTTCTCAGTGGAATGAGATCACACACCAGGATAACAAGCTTGAATTTTTTCTAACTACTGATTTAAGGTCCGAGAACAGAAAAGCACCATTCCACAGCTCTCTACACAAGAGTGGCACCCGAGTCAGCATCATGGAAAATGTAAAGTCCTTTTTTGTTTTTGTTTTTGTAGATACAGTGTCTTGCTGTGTTGCCCAGGCTAGTCTCAAACTCCTGGCCCCAAGCAATCATCCCAGATGTGCTGGGATTACAGGCTTGAGCCACCACCCCTGACCTGGAATTAATAAAGTCTTTGAAAGTTAAGAGGAAACATGAAGCAACAAGGAGAGTGATCACTTACCAAGTTCACCAGAGGACCACCAGAATTCCCAGGCTAAAAGCGGAATTTGAAAAAGACATCAGTGAAGCCAATGAATACATGCCCCCTTGTCCTTTATACATAGCTCCCAAAACAGTTTACCAAAAGCAGCCCACTCTAGTAAGCTCCTATTCCCCTCAGGCCGGCAAAATTGTGCCCCTATCATCACCAATACCAAAGTAAGTGTAGGTAAAGAACTATAGCAGTGGGACCACCACCTTCTCCCTTTTTGTTGTTTTTTTTTTTTTGAGACGGAGTCTTATTCTGTTGCCTAGGCTGGAATGCAATGGCACAATCTCGACTCACTGCAACCTCTGCCTCCCGGTTCAAGTGATTCTCCTGCCTCAGCCTGTTGAGTAGGTGGGATTACAGGTACCCGCCACCATGCCCGGCTAATTTTTGTATTTTTAGTAGAGACGGGGTCTCACCATGTTGGCCAGACTGGTCTCGAACTCCTGACCTCGTGATCCACCCACCTTGGCCTCCCAAAGTGCTAGGATTACAGGCGTGAGCCACCATGCCTGGTCAAGGGACCACCACCTTCTTATAGGAAGGGTGGCCTCCACAACAGACCACCCAATGGCATGGATGCCAGCTATCACATTGAACAGGACAGATCTTAACAAAGTGGCATTCCATTCCTCCCACAGCGATTTAACCAAACCTGGACATTCCCAAAAGGCCAAAGTTCACTCTGACATATTCTTCTCACTGAACTGCCAATATTGTGTGATCCGAGGATAGGCCTCCTGTGTCAGCAATCCCCAAACTTTTTGGCACAGGGATTGGCTTTGTGGAAGACAATTCTTCCACAAAGAGGGGTGGTTTGGGATGAAACTGCTCCACCTCAGATCATCAGGCATGAGTTAGATTCTCATAAGGAACATGCAACCTAGATCCCTTGCATGTGCAGTTCACAATGGGTTTGCACTCCTATGAGAATCTAATGCCGCCACTGATCTGACAGGAGGTGGAACTCGGGCAGTCATTCTCACTCGCCCGTGGCTCACCGCCTGCTGTGCGGCCCAGTTCCTAACAGGCCATGGACCTGTACTGGTGCACAGCCCACGGGTTGGGCACCTCTGTCCTAAGTGACTTACATTAATTGCGGCATCAATCTGGACGTAGTCTATATCTGAATCCTTCATCCCCAGTTCTTTGCCCTTTCGCTGTTTGGTGCTGACAATTCCTGCAGTAGCTGTGTTCTGCAGAGAAACTGGGCTGCCCAGAGCCACCACAAACTCTCCGGCCCGAAGGTCAGATGATCTTCCCAGCATCAGCACAGGAAGGTCAGCCTGCACGTGCCCAAAGAGGCATGAGGATGACAGAAAGGGTAAAGAACAAATTAAGATCAGAATTGACCAATGTGTGTGTCTAACACATATATGATGCTGTCTCTATCACCTTGGCCCTTATCACCTGAAAAGCACCCACTCACACAGCTTCTATGACTGCCTTCTACTTCTTCCTCAAAGTCCAACTACCGTGAAGTTCTCAATTGTTAAGATGACTAGGGTCATTTCTAAGATCTAAAACAATTAATTTGTAGAAATTACTATTAGTAAACAGACAGTGAAGTCACCGATGAACATAAACTGACATTAGCAATTTACACAGCACCATTCCAGCTCGAAGCTTAACAGTCAAAGTGAATAAGCCACAAACAGAAAGAAGATCACCCAGGGTGACACTCCTCACACTGTAATGTGCGTGCAAATCACCTCGGGATGTTATGTTAATGCAGATTCTGAGTCAGCACATCTATGTGGGTAAAGGCTGAGACTGAATTCTAAAAAGCTCTCAAACACCATGTCAATATATCTGATATGCACACCATGAGTACTATGTGTAGTAAGGACTTCAAAGTATTCCTTAGCAACTTTGAGTCCATTGCAGTAATTTCTGATATCCTAAGACAAATAGAGGAATAATTTTCCCTGAAGCAGGGTTTGTTGAAGAAGGAGTTGAAGGAGGAAAAAAAAAAAAAAAAAGACTGCTTGATAGTTAATAGAAACAGTTAGAGGCCAACTACAGTGGCTCACACCTGTAATCCTAGCACTTTGGGAGAGCGAGGCAGGCGGATCACTTGAGGTCAGGAGTTTGAGACCAGCCTGACCAACATGGTAAAACCCAGTCTCTACTAAAAGTACAAAAATTAGCCGGGCATGGTGGCAGGCACCTGTAATCCCAGCTATTCAGGAGACTGAGGCAGGAGAATCGCTTGAACCCAGGAGGCAGAGGTTGCAGTGAGCTGAGACTGAGCCACTGCACTCCAGCGTGGGTGACAGAGGGAGACTGTTTCAAAAAGAAAGAAGAAAGAAAAGAAAAGAGAAGAGAAGAAAAGAAAAGAAAAGAGAAAAGAAAAGGTAAGGGACATACAGAAAGGCATTGAAGCAAATAAGAAGGAGTAAAGTACAGAAAGAAACCAGAGAAAAGCATACATTTGACAGAAAAGATGTGGTGTGAGAGTGTAGTGGGGCAGAAAATATTAGCAAATAGATAAAAATCCCCAAATATGCAGACTCTGACTCAGCCCTGAAATACTCACATTTGGTTCAATCTTAATCACCGCAAGATCCAATTTAAGGTCAATATCCTTGACAACGGCTTCATAACGGGCCCCATTCTGGAGCACCACCTCAATCCACTGCTGGTTCCTGACAATGTGGGCATTGGTGATAATGAGCCCATCCTCAGACACTATGAACCCAGAGCCACTGTACACAGGAACAGGCATGCTGCCATGAAGTAACCTGTCTCCACAAGACAATAGTATAGACAGAGGGCAAGAAAGTTAGGGGATACAGCCATATCATCTGAGAGTCACGGGAACCTCAGTCTTATTAAACATACCTCCATCACAGTTTTCTTTTCTTTATTTCTTTTTTCTTTTTTTCTTTTTTTGAGACAGAATCTCACTCTGTTGCCCAGGCTGGAGTGCAGTGGCACAATCTCGGCTCACTGCAACCACCTCCGGGGTTCAAGCAATTTTCCTGCCTCAGCCTCCCAAGTAGCTGAGATTACAGGCATGCACCACCATGCCTGACTAAGTTTTGTATTCTTCGTAGAGATGGGGTTTCACCATGTTGGCCAGGCTGGTCTCGAACGCCTGACCTCAGGTGATACACACGCCTCGGCCTCCCAAAGTGCTGGAATTACAGGCGTGAGCCACCATGCCCAGACTTCCATCACAGTTTTCTCAGACATTTCACTTTTCCCTGGCTATGCGTAAATTTTCTTCATGTATCAATGGACTTGGCACGCACAGGGCCCCAGCCATCTCTTGTGAGCATGGTTGAGAGCTGGCTCCAGCTCTCCTTTTCCAGGGACACTGCCTCTTCAGAGTTGGTTAGTGTAGCAGCCCATGGGTTCTCTGCTGCGAAAAGGCTGAACCCAATCCTCATACTAGAGGCAAAAGTGAGCCTCGTACCACAGTATCAAGGACCCAGGTAGGAGAGAATCAAAGGGCTCTGACTCTGGCTTAGTTTCTGCCACCAACTGGCCTCGCAACATAGGACAAATTAACCCTGCTCTCTGGGTCTGGATTTCCTTGCATCCAAAGTGGGGGCTGAGCAACAACACAACCAAAATGCCTACTAAGCTGGATGTGGTGGCTCACACCCATAATCCCAGCACTTTGGGAGGCTAAGGTGGCAGATCGTTTGGGTCCAAGAGTTCGAGACCAGCCTGGGCTATATAAAAAAACCTTGTCTCTCCAAAAAATACAAATATTAGCTGGGTGTGGTGGCACCTGCCTATAGTCCCAGTTACTCCAGAGGCTGAGGTGGGAGGATTACTTGAGCCTGGTAGATGGAGCTGCAGTGAGCTATATGATCTGTTATTGCATTTCAGCCTTGGCGACAGAGCAAGACCTCGTCTCAAAAAAGAAAAGAAAATGCCTACTAGCTCTTACATCTGACCTTAAATTTTGTCTGTGGCAGGAGGGGCAAAAGCACCAGCCACCGAAGTAGGCAGGGGGAGCTCGGATTTGGAAGTCATCCTTGTGCCTCTGCTCTTTGGTTAAATGACCTTGAACAGGTTATTCAACCTCTTTACGTCTCAGTTTCCTCACTGGTTTTTTAGGATTAAATGACGCTTGCGAAGGGTCTGGAGTAGGTAGGCACGCAGAAACCATTAGCTGGGACAGTGGAGGTCTTCCTCCTCCTCCTTTACCTGCCCCACAGTTGAATGTGAACCACCGATGGCGCCACCTTCTCCACCACCGCGGCGATGAAGTTGTAATTCCTCCTGAGCGGGCCTGCCCTTCTGCTCCCTATGAAGAAATACTGGGTCAAGATTACGCCTCGAGCGAGCCAGACCTGCTATCCTAGTTGGAAAAATGTTAAAGGCAAGTCAGTGTTCAAAAGGTGCATGGTGAGGGAGAATCCACGTAGCAGCCGGTAAAGAGCCCCAGTTACGGAGGAAAGGAAATCAGGAACAGAGAGGGGTCGAATCCAGGAGGCAAATGACGCAGGAGGACCCTGCGCGAACTGTGCGGTCTCAGTGAGGTCTTGTTCCTTTACGCTCCTCCAGAGTTAGAAGGTGACCCGCGCCCCCCGCGGCTCACCTGTATCCCTGCAGTTCCCCCACTGCACAGGCACGGCCGGGATATTGCCCAGACGGCGCACGGCACGGTTTTCGGTCCGGAGCGCACACAGGCTGGGGTACGTGCGCTTGTCGCTGCCGCACACGGCCCCTCCCTTGGTCGGGCAACCGCAGGTGCTGGGGAGCCCGGGGCGCAGCGGCTCGAAGCACTGCAGCCCCGGGGCGCACGGCTGTCCCTGCGCTCCGCCGCAGACTTGACCCTCTGCCGCGGGGCAGACGCGGCAACAGCGGCACAGGTCGAGCACCGGCGTGGTCCCCAGCGCGCAGGTGGGCAGCGCGGGGCAGCGCGTGGGCTGGCAGACCGCGGGGCAGGCCAGCTGGGTATGTAGTCTCTCAGCCCCGGCCCAGAGGACCGGCACCAGGAGCAACAGCAGCCCCGGCAGGAGGCATAGTTCCAGCCCTGCGGGCCGCAGCTGAGGTCTAATCATCCTGCTCCTTCCTTCCTCGCTTCCACTCTTCAGTGACTTCACTCTGGACCTGCAAACGCTCCTAAATGAGAGACACTTTCTCCCGGCCATGGCGCCGCCTCCGCCGGCCCCCAAACTTTAAGGGGCAGAGCCTGGCATACCTCTCCACACACACACCCGTACATCCCCTACCACCCGCCCCGTCCGGTCCGCGCCCCGGAGCCAGGTTCTCCCCCAGGCAATGAGGGGAAGGTCTCTAGCCCTACCCGGAGGAGGAACCTACCTCCTGAAATCCCTAAAACCGACAATGGGGGCAGACTGATAAGAAAGCTCACCCACCCGTGGTCAGAAGGTCAGTATTAGAAAAGCACATGGCCAGCCGGGCGCGGTGGCTCAAGCCTGTAATCCCAGCACTTTGGGAGGCTGAGACGGGCGGATCACGAGGTCAGGAGATCGAGACCATCCTGGCTAACACAGTGAAACCCCGTCTCTACTAAAAAATACAAAAAACTAGCCGGGCGAGGTGGCGGGCGCCTGTAGTCCCAGCTACTCCGGAGGCTGAGGCAGGAGAATGGCGTAAACCCGGGAGGCGGAGCTTGCAGTGAGCTGAGATCTGGCCACTGCACTCCAGCCTGGGCGACAGAGCGAGACTCCGTCTCAAAAAAAAAGAAAAAAAAGAAAAGCAAAAAAAAGAAAAGCACATGGCCATATTTCAGTATTTCACATGGTTTTATTACAAAACAAGCCACAAAACAGTTTTAGAAAAGTTTTGCTACATACCAATTAGGAGATCACATAAAATGAGAAGCGTAACAGTTTCCATGCACTCAGCCTAGTGCTTACTGCGAGTGCATTTCACAGCTGAAACATCACTGCTTTAAAACACAGAATCATGCTACCCCTTCATAAGCAGAGGGGGAGGAGGTCAAACAGTATGTTTTTGCCAAACATTGCTTTATCTGAACTCTATCTAGTATGAAGCACTGGCTGCTGCAGGCAATAACACAGAGAGGGAAAAGGAACTAAGGAAGAAAAGGATGCTGGCAGACAAGATTTAACAAACCTGTCCACTTCCGACATGTCTAAAGTTTATAAACAAAGCTCACTTGGGGACACTCAATTTCCAAAATGCTGTGACCTCCACATATGTTATCTGATTTACACTGAAAACAAACCTACTAAATTCTACCCCTCAACTACTGAACCTGCTATTTATTCATGGGGTCCTTTTAGCCCATATAAGAGTATATTTATATTCAGAAATAGAAAAGAAAAAAACATTTGCTTCAAGTAGACTAAGAAGCTGGACCTTAAAACTACTTTCTTTCTCGTGGGAGCTGAGTATTCAACTCAGAAATAGATGTATAACTCCAATATTCTGACCTGACATCAATCTCCATAATACACGGCTCAATAGCTTTATGATGACTCACTTAACACTAAAGGCCAAATTATTTTTATCAACCATCAGCTGACATTGAGTAAGCAAGTCTTTTGAAGCTTTCAAAAGTAATGGATGGTGGCCAGGTGTGGTGGCTCACACCTATAATCTGAGTTCTTTGGGAGGCTGTGAGGCAGGAGGATCACTTGAGCCCAGGAGGTCCAGGCTGCAGTGAGCCATGATCAGGCCACTGCACTCCAGCCTGGATGACAGAGTGAAACACTCTTTCTAAAAATAAAAGTTAAAGAATAATGGATGGCATTATTCAGCCATAGGGAAGACCACCTGAAATACTGTTACACACAGTAGGTCACGACCACTTCAAAAGCCTTATGAAAAGAGCACAACTCAGGCAAGGCTTTTATTCCACAAAGAAAATGCAGTACATTTTTTAGTTCGTTTAAAAAAAACTCAGATTTACTCCAGAGCCTATGCACTTAGTCACCAATCTATACTGCATCCCCACCCTATTTTTTCCATTTGGTTCAATTTTATACATTTAAAACTAACTGCTTTGGTCAAATACGTACCATCTTTGGTTCACATTAAAATATTATGGTTTAAAATTGGCCAGAAGTTAAGAAATATCAACAAAATAGGAAGTTTGAAATACAATTTAGGAATGAGAAAGGTTTCAGAGCTTGTTTCACTGAAGATAATAATTTATCTCATATTGAACTACATTAACAATGTTCTGGCCGGGTGCAGTGGCTTACACCTGTAATCCCAGCACTTTAGGAGGCTGAGGCAGGAGGATCACTTGAGCCCAGGAGTTTGAGACCAGCCTGGGCAACATAGCCAGGCCCTGTACATACAAAAAAATTAAAAATTAGCCAGGCGTGGTAGCACAACTCTGTAGTCCTAGCTACTTGGGAAGCTAACATGGGAGGATTGCTTAAGCCCAGGGGTTCAAAGTTATGATGAACTATGATCACACCACTGCACTCTAGTCTGGGTAAGAGAGTGAGACCCTGTCTTTTAAAAATTAAAAACAAGCAATGCCCTAACGTGGAATTCCCAAGTGTTTGCCAATTGACAAGATTTCCATTTGACAATCTTAGTGTCCTCGTTTCCCTTTGTCAGGATAATACCATATGGATTCTAAATATGTTTAATGTAATACATTCTCAAAAGAGATCTTGCTGAATAAGAAATCAGCTTATTATAATGGCCAATAAATTTAGCAATAGTAATCTATCAGGTAATTTATTTAAAAGAAAAGAGAAACAGAGATAAACGGGTAGATTTTCACAATATAAACACCAAAAGAGGACATCTTTTCCGTGAGTCAGGGAATATTTAAAGAGATCTCACAAGTTTCCATTTTCATTAGATCCACATCACATATTTTGTGCTTTCTTTGAATAGCCGAAGAATTTTCTTCGGGAACTTATGAGAGTAAAACCGGAGCTAAGGAGCTATAAGAATTTGGAATGGCTTCTTGAAATCATGCTGCTCCAAGTATGTCGTAATCACTCATAAATTACTCCCAAACCAAGAATTTCTGAGGGCAAAAGCACACCAGCGTGTGCAGGAAAGGCAGAGGAAGGGACGGAAGGGAGAGAAAGAGGGAAAGTGTGGATGTCCAGTTTTATACCAGGACAACTAGGCCAAACTCAATTTAAATGAATAGCTCCAAAGCAGTGCAGTCAGAAAAAGTTCTCAGTGTGACACAGACTTCAGGGAAACAACATGTCCTCAAAGAAACATGATTCCCCTCAAGCCACTAAGGATTTTCTCATCAAGTGTTTTCACCTCTGCATTAGATTTGGACAGACGAAGAGGAGAGCATTTACTCAGGTCAAAATAATTCTCTTAGTCTCTTCCTCTAGTCACTAATTTTTAACTTAAAAATACAATTGACTGATCTAGCTGATAAAAGTTACTGACAGAAATAAGCTAAGTTCTCTCTTCCTTTGAATGCTGGCAGCAATTCACCATATAAATTGGATGGAAGAATTCTCCCAGGGACACTGGAAATAGTATCTTTTTGTCAAATGGAAGGAGGTACGCCCTAAAATTTGGGTGGGACATTCAATTTTCTTTTATTTTTTGAGATGGAGTTTCACTCTTGTTGCTGAGGCTGGAGTGCAATGGCGTGATATTGGCTCACTGCAACCTCCACCTCCCAGATTCAAGTGAATCTCCTGCCTCAGCCTCCTGAATAGGTGGGATTACAGGCCTGCACCACCATGCCCGGCTAATTTTGCATATTTTTTAGTAGAGGCGAGGTTTCAGCATGTTGACCAGGCTGATCTCAAACTCCTGACCTCAGGTGATCCACCCACCTCAGCCTCCCAAAAGTGCTGGGATTACAGGCGTGACCCACCACGCCCACCCAACAATCAATTTTCTAGGCTCTTTTATCTGAGGAATCTCTGGCCAGCAACTCATAACCTCTAAATCAATGTTTCTATGCCAAGCTTCTTTCATTAAAAATCTCTCTCTCTCTCTCTAGATTCTTTTTGTATCTCGTCATGTTAAGTACATGGAAACTCATCCTATTACAGGGTCTGATCATGCAAGCACACAAGGCTTCATTCAAAGGGCAACAGCAAGAAGAAAGAGAAAGCAAGTTTGCAAGGGTACAAAACACACAGTGCTTAAGATTAGACTAATGCTGGCCCATTCCAAAAGAGCTGCGAGGCACCTGGACTGAAAACAAAATGAAACAACTAAAACAAGGACAAGGAAATAAAACTTGGTCAGTGGTGAAACTGGGCTTCCAGCCCCCTCTGGAGAGGAACTGCTAAAATAATCCCTCTCCAGGAAGACCTCGGAATAGTTAAAATAGAATAGATAGCTTCCTCTCCACGGAGTATGCCTACAGGTCTAACCTAGTGACTTCCCCAAATTAAATACACTGCACTGATATCACGCACACACACACACACACACACACACAGCCAGCTGGATGGGCCCCTCCCTCCCAAAGAACATCCACAGGAATATGAGTGACATAAAGGCCTCTGACTACCCTCCAATAAGGTAGAGAAATTGAGTCACAGCCTCCTTCTCTCAAGTCCTCCCTCCCTCCCTCCCACGGCACTGTGCTCCATCACACATCAGAGGTCCGTATGTTTTCATCATCAAGGTTGAACATAAATGGCTTCTCCTTGGGGTGCTGGGGCTCTGATCTGTGCCTTATCCTGGAGCTGGGCAGCACCCCAGCAGTGCTGCCCTCCCCAGGACGAGGCGTGAACGGAGAGTCCTCTGAAGTCTCTCCAGCGGTAAGCAGCTTCTCCCCAGTCTGGGGGACAGGCGTCCAGGGCTGCCAGGAGGAGGCCACAGACGGGGCTTTGCAGAGGGCTTTCTTTTCCTCCAAAGGTGGCCGCCCCCTGCACAGGATAGAGTTGGGCCCACTTGAAAGGCTGGAAATTCCAGGTCGGGTCAAAGAAATGGATCTAGAAAAGGACGTTTCCTACAAAAAAAAAGGAAGAAAAAGACACAACAAAGTTAGGGCTTTTCAGACAATGTTTATCCCAGAGTCCCAGGAAGAGTACCCAACCAGGACCACCACCTCATAGGTCCAGGGACGCTTGCCTACAAAAACGAAAAACGGTCAACGGGATCCACTCCAGATATGTCAAGGTCAGCCTGGCAGTGAGACTTGCAGGACATATCAGAAATTCTATTTCTCGGCCGGGCGTGGTGGCTCATGCCTGAAATCCCAGCACTTTGGGAGCCTGAGGCGGGCGGATCACCTGAGGTCAGGAGTTTGAGACCAGCCTGGCCAACGTGGTGAAACCCCATTTCTACTAAAAATACAAAAAAATTAGCCAGGCGTGGTGGCGTGTGCCTGTAATCCCAGCTACTTGGGAGGCTGAGGCAGCAGAATTGCTTGAACCCGGGAGGCAGAAGTTGCAGTAAGCTGAGATCGTGCCACTGCACTCCAGTCTGGGCGACAGAGTGAGACTCCGTCTCAAAAAAAAAAAAAAAAGAAAAAGAAATTCCATTTCTCTACCCAACCCTACCTCATATCCTCCCACAACCAAAAAGAGAAAAATAAAAATGTGTACCCAAATTAGTAGAATGAGAAAAACAAGCAAGACAGCCTGAGGCTTCAGCTGCATCTTGGGACAGGGATGCTTGCCTACATCACCAAATAAGACATGCCTGCCCGAGGGGAATTCATCTCTGAGTTGACACTGTGCAACAGAAAGGAAGTGACTTACTCTGGGGTGGCACTTGAGGGCCTGGACAGCTGCCCCAATCTCCTTAATCCAGCTGTGCATGTCTTCTGGACTGTCCGCCTGCAAAATATCCGTGGGTCTTACCAAGAAATTTTAGGCACTATGATTTCAGCTTCCAAGTCTCTGACTCAATATTAAGTTTATAACATTACACCATTAGGGGTGGAAAGCATCTCAGACATCATCTAGTCCAGTAGCTTTCAGACTTTTAAGGACATGTTTTCCCTGTAATATCTTATTTGATACCCAATAAATAAAACCGCTCAAAGTGGACCTGCTCTGAAATGGGGCACAGGCTGTGGGGAAGGGGAAAGTTTAAGACCCCATTCCCCTGCTAAAGTCCGTCACTCCCTCCAGAAAACAAATGATCCAGTCTAGCCTCCTAGTTTTACAAAAAAGGAAAATGAGGCCCAGAAAGCCAAAACCCAAGATTTATGGCTGATAGAGAGTCGAGTTCTCCTCACTCTCAACATAGTTGCCTTTCTACTCTAACTATCGGAACAGAATAATCCCACTTTCAATTCCAGCCCTATTAAAGCCAAATCCTACTGTAAATCCTCCAAGGTATGTATTGCCTTCAGAAATGGGGCTTTTCTCAGAATACGAGCTACTGGGTCCATTTTGAAATTTACAAGGAACTCAAACAACTCAACAACATCATCATCATAAATCATCCCATTAAGAAGTGTAGGCCAAGCGCGGTGGCTCATGCCCATAATCCCAGCACTTGGGAGGCCGAGGAGGGCGGACTGCCTGAGCTCAGGAGTTTGCAATCAGCCTGGGCAACATGGTGAAACTCCGTCTCTAATAAATGACAAAAAATTAGCCAGGAGTGGTGGCGTGCGCCTATAGTCCCAGCTATTCAGGAGGCTGAGGCAGGAGAGTTGCTTGAATGCGGGAAGCGGAGGTTGCAGTGAGCCGAGATCATGCCACTGCACTCCAGTCTGGGCGACAGAGCAAGACTCTATCTCAAAAAAAAAAAAAAAAAACGTGAGCAAAGGACATGAATAGTTTTCAAAACAAGACATACAAGTGGCCAAAAAGCATCTGAAAAAATGTTCAATATCCCTAATCATTGGAGAAATGCAAATTAAAATCATGATGAGATATCATCTCATACCAGTCAGAATAGCTATTATTAAGACAAAAAATAGATTCTGGCAAGGATGTGGGGAAAAGGACCACTTATACACTGCTGATAGGCATGTAAATTAGTACAACCTTTATGGAAAGGAGTAGAGAGATTTCTCAAAGAACTAAAAATAGAACTACCATTCAGCTCAGCAATCCCACTAGTGGGTGTCTCTCCAAAGGAAAAGAAATCATTATATCTTCACATGTGCCCCCAAACCTAAAATAAAACTTTAAATTTTTTTTAAGAAAATCATTATATCAAAAAGATATCTGCACCCGTATGTTTATTGCAGCACTATTCACAATAGCAAGGTCATGGACCCAACTAAGTGTCCATCAACAGAGGACTGGATAAAGAAAATGTGGTGTACATATGTATAATGGAATACTACTCATCTATAAAAATGAATGAAATCATGTCTTTTGCAGAAATATGGATGAAACTATTATCTTAAGTGAAACAACTCAGACACAGAAAGTCAAATACCACATATTCTCACTTATAACTGGGAGCTAAATAATGTGAACACGTGGACATAGAGTGTGAAGTAATTGTCACTGGAGACATGGAGGGGGGGGGGGGGGGGAGGTGGGTGAGGGATGAGAAATTACTTGATGGGTACAATGCACAATACTCAGGTGATGGTTACAGCAAAAGCCCAGACTTCACCAATAGGCAATATATTCAAGTAACAAAACCGCACTTGTACCCCTTAAATTTATACAAAAAAAAAAAAAAAAGAGTTGTGGCTTTGCTATTGTGAATAAAACTTTAAAAAAATTTTAAAGAATCGTGGGACTTGGAGCACCACGCTTCACAGTATTTGAAGGATGAAGCCGTTAAAGTATTTCCTCCCAGAAACAACCTATAAACCCCAGAAGGGGGCAGCAGCGGCTCTATGAAAAAAGGGAGGAAACTCCAGCGGCCTTGCTACTGCAGGTGGAGCCTGTCCGTGCCCTCCAGCCTTATAGGGGTTGAGTTCAAGTGAATAGAGCAAACGCTGGCTGAGGACCCCCCGCCGCGTTATGTGCTGCATCAGGTGCCAGACACAGACATGGGACCAGGTGGAATCTCCAGAAATATGCCTGTTAGCCTTCCTCTGACTCCAGCATCGTCCCACCAAAACACACACGCGTTTATTAGTGTGCACGTGCAGATGTATGTGCCACCACCACACAATAGCCCCCTGAGGTCTCCACATCCCCCTTCATCCTGTCCATCCCCAAAGTGACTCCTTCTCTTTGCATTCTATCAGGAAAAGACATGACCAGTAAAACAAAAATTCTCAAATCTGCATCCCTACCCCGTCCGATCATCCCAAAACAAACCCTCCTTGGTTAGATGTGTGCGGGAGACACCTACAAGGGAAACCGTTCATGTCCTGGCGCATGAGGGCAAAAAGGGTATAGTGACAAGTGCCCAAAGCGAACACCTCTCTAACATGTGCTCTACCTGCAAACTTACTAGCACTCTCTCCCCGCTTGACTTTTTCCAGTTACTTGACAATCTGATGGTTTCCCAAGAAAAAGACAAATCCATCCTTGGTCCAAAAAAGATCACCGGGATAAGGACTCCAAGATCCTTCCAGAAGGTTCTTTACAAATACCAGGGCTGGCCTGCTCCACAAGCCTAATTGTTGAGGGAATTAAACGACCTCAATTAGGAAAAGCTGTTGAAATAGGGCCGGATGCACAGAATGGGCTCTATAAGTAGCAGATATTATTGTTGTTTTCACTGTTATTATATGATATGAGAGAAACAAATGAAGCCTTAAAAACCACCATTTACAGATAAGCGCATTGCCCTCTCCATAAGATCTTTTCTCGGTTTCCTCATCCTCAAACTGCAGATAATTCCTACCTCAAAGATCAAATCATCAAGATCAAATAAGATTATGTATTTAGAGGTGAAAAAAAGGTTATTTTGAATTTGAATGAGATGGACGTGATCGTCCATTAGGAGAAAAGCATTTATTAGAGATTTTCCTCCTAGGGAAACAAAAGATGATTTGGTAGGAGGCATATGAGCTGAGGGAGAAACAGTCTCCTGTGTCACATAGGAGATCTGACATTTTCATTAAACAGACAGGAACATCCCCAGGATGACAATCTGATAATCCAGGAGTGTTAAGCTATCTCCATGATCCTTCTAGCAGTCTAGTGAAATGCTCCCCACCATGTCAAATGCTGCCCCCACAGGCCACAGGCCACAGGCCACCTGCCTGACTGCACTTTGAAGTACTGCCTCCCCACAAACTCCTCCAGGAACTGTCGCACAGCAAGCCCGGGTGTCTTCACGCAGCCTCTGCTTAGCAAGAAATCACAGAATCACAGAAAACTAGGAATATCTTGATTTAGATGGGCACTCAAGTGCAGGAATCAAAATACCAACTATTATTCTTGGATGACTACCTAACACAATTTGTTATTTTTTCCCCGTTTTCCTTTTTGCAAGTAATAAGGGCTCATTAAAGACGACATAGAAAATAAATGTACAAAAATAAAAAACTGAAATCGGCTGGATGCTGTGGTTCAAGCCTGTAATCCCACAACTTTAGAAAGCTAACGTTTAGAATGTGGGAAGATGGCTTAAGTCCAGGAGTTCGAGATCAGCATGGGCAACAGAGCAAGACCTCTTCTCCCTAAACTTTGCAAAAAAAAAAAAAAAAAAAAAGGAAATAAGAAAAAAATTAAAATCGCTTTAAAACCTCACAAAATTCTAAAATAACAACTGAGAGCAAATCCAGTCTTTTTGCTATTCATTTTTCTTTGTTTTCCAAAATACAAAGACACATTATATCTCGATTTTTTTTTCAGTTAATAATAGAAGGATTCTTCCATGTTATCAGACGTCTTCGTAAACATTTTCAGGGGATCCAAGTGGACATACTATGGTTCACTCACCTAGTCCTCTAAAACAGTGGTCCTCAACCTTTTCAGCATAGGAATCGGTTTTGTGAAAGACAATTTTTCCATGAATGGGGAGGGGGGTGACGGGTGGTCTCGGGATGAAACTGTTCCACCTCAGATCATCAGGCATTATATTCTCATAGGAAGTGCACAACGTAGATCCCTCACATGCACAATTCACAAGAGGGTTCGCAGTCCTGTGAGAATTTAATGCCGCTGCTGATCCGACAGGAGGCGGAACTCAGGCGATAATGTTTGCTCTCCTACTGCTCACCTCCTGCTGTGCGCTCGGGTTCCTAACAGGCCATGGACCAGTACCAGCCCACAGCCCAGGGTTTGGGGATCCCTGCTCTAAAACATATTTTGAATATTCCCTATTCTCCTCTTATATAAATAATGCTGCTACTCACATCTTCGGGGATAAAGCTTTTTCCATATTTAGGAATATTTAGGAATCCTCAGCTCCCAAGGCAATTACTAAATTAAAGAATTCACACCTTTTTAAATCTCTTGTTACATCTGGCCAGAGGGATTTCTGGCCAATAATATATATTTCATTTGCCAACATTTTTGTTACATGCACCCTTGCTAGAATTAAATATTATAATTTTTTAAATCTTTGCTAATATGATAGGTAAAATAATTAAATCTCTTTCTTAAAACATTAAGTAATTAGTGAAGATGGAAATTGTTTACTAGTTATATTTCTTCCCTAATTCTCTAATTCCTTCTTAAGAACATTTTTTGGTCAGATAACCTAGATAGTAACTCAGCCACGAAGATAAACGCTACCCCCTAATAAATGTTATTTTAAAATACTGTACAAAAAGAAAATCAGATATTGCAATTAATTCCATATGAGAAGAAACAATATTATTTTATTGAGATAATTACAACCTTTTTTTTTATTTTTTAATTTTTTTTGGAGCAGCATATCCTGGCCTCAAGCCATCCTCCTGCCTCAGCCTCCCAAAGTGCTGGGATTACAGGCATGAGCCCCCAGGCCTGGCCTATAAATCTCTCCTAGTAGTTTCAAGAACTGGGATTCATGAGAAACAAAAACTCAATGAAACTTCAAAATTGTATGCAGACATTTTGGTTATATACATATCTATTTTTATGGAAAGCCTGTGCTTAGCTTTCATCAAAATCTTAAAACCACATCACAAAGTAGCTTCATGAACCAGAGGTTTAAAAAAAAAAAAAAAACCATAGCTGAAGTCTACCCACCCATGATGAATTACCATGAGACTAAAAACATGCTTTAAACTCAGTAAAACAAAAAAGGAAGTGCCAAGGTCATAGCTTCATCTCTTCCTGGTGTGCTTATGTGTGTGCACCTGTTTCTGGAGCTTGGTTCAAAAGAAAAAGTAGGGTTTCTGTCCTTGAGGGCAATTTTTGAGATGAGTGGGACAGAGGGTATTAAAATGAGTGGTTGCAGCCTGCAGTTTTATCGCAGTTCAGTGAGCTTCTATTGACTATCTAACATAAACCCAGCACTATAACAGATACAATGGTTTGAAGCAATGAATTATACAGGCCATAAAGGCTTCCATATCTACCTCTGGTTACTGCCATTGCTGCTATCCAAAATTTTTAGGCAACTCCTCCTTCATTCTATTCTCCACCTCTGCAGCCCTCCTTTCCCAAGAATTAATCCTATCTCTGACACAGCCCTGCCGCATATGGTTGTGTAGATTGCACACACATAGTTCTAGGTGACATCATTCACCCCGTAGTCTAAATTAAACAGTAGTATCCAAAGAGTTCTAATGCAACACTCTGCAACTCACTTGAGTCCACTTATTGCTACCCTTGTCCTGACATAGCACCCTAGTTCCAACAACGGGGCTTATGCCAAGCTAAGGCCAGTTTGCACCACATGTCTCATTTTGAATAATTAATTTCCCTCTTGATAAACTGCCTAATTCCCTTGACCTTCTATGAATGGGAAATGGGGAAATGGTGACCTCTGCTTGCCTAGTATCTCAAAAATTGAAATGTGATTTTGAACTTTTGCCCAGAACCGAGAACTGCTTACCTGCTGACAAGCTTGCGAAAATTACTGGCCTTTCTACCTGCTTAGATACCTGGTTATTTCCAGATCTTGGATTTTTGGTCACCATGAGCCATTTGCCAAGTCACCCAGTTACCCCAAGTTGGTCTTCCCCAATGGAATCAGACTTTCCTGGTTGTCTGTGATCACACCCTCTATATCATGGGTTCTGAACCAGGCTGCTCTTATTTTTGTCTTTGCTTTTGGTTTACTTTTATTTGTTTTTAGAGACGGGGATCTCACTGGGTTGCCCAGGCTGGTGTCGAACTCCTGGGCTCTAACAATCCTTCCATTTTAGCCTCTCAAAGTGCTGGCATTAGAGGTGTGAGCCACTGCTCCAGGCCTGGACCAGGCTGCTCCTAAACAACCCAAGTTGGTAAGTCTTGCTCCAGCACCTGGTGCTTCCTAGTTGGTTCCATAATTCATTGGATTTATTATGATCTTGCACAAATAATTTACCTTCAAAGCCTTCATTTTCCTGTGTGTAAACTGCAGATAATTTCAGAGACGGCTGACATTTAAGTGATAAAATTATACTACTTATAGTACTTATACTACTACAGTACTTATACTACAAAGTGATAAACTTTAACTTACACTACCTGTAAGTTGCTTAGCACTATGCCTGGGACATCTAGGTATCCAAAAAATGGTAGCTTTTTGTTAACAGAAAAGACTACTACAGTGTGAGAAATCACAGGGTACAAATTATACATAAATGTGACATCTGAGTTAAACAGTTAAACGACCAATACCTAAGTGGTTAGAATCTAACCCAAGTCTTTCTCTTCTGTCTAGGGAGTCTTCTCCACCACGATCTGTCTGCTCTTTGGTCTAGCTCTCTTAGATACTCAACATGAATGGTTCTATCTGGCAGATTTACTGAGCATAACCTTGGGAGCAGGTCAGAAGGACACTTTGGCATGGTGGGTAAAACTGCCAGCACCTTAGGACCAAACTCTACCAGTAGTCATGTTCTTTCACCAGTTGTGTAAAACACAATTTTTATTTATTTATTTATTTATTTATTTATTTATTTATTTATTTATTTTATTTTTTGAGACAGAGTCTCACTCTGTTTCCCAGGCTGGAGTGCAGTAGTGTGATCTCGGCTCACTGAAACCTCCGCCTCCTGGGTTCAAGCGATTCTCCTGCCTCAGCCTACCGAGCAGCTGGGATTACAGGTGTGCACCACCACACCCAGCTAATTTTTGCATTTTTAGAAGAGACAGGGTTTCACTATGTTGGCCAGGCTGATTTCAAACTCCTAACCTCAGGTGATCTGCCCGCCTTGGCCTCCCGAAGTCCCAGGATTATAGGCGTGAGCCACCGTGGCTGGCCTAAAACACAATTCTTACTTAGAACAAATGACTGACATACAAATTGTCAGTTAAACTTATTCAGAGTTAGGTATTTGGTAGATTTTTATCCCCAAAATGAGTAAGTTTTGAGCTTTCAAAGCAAAAACTAGAATTTCAAAAAAACTTCCAGCTACCTCCATGAGCTTAATAGTTTTCTACACTCAAAGACTGTTAAGGGTATTAGTGGTGATATCTTAATGATGTGATTTTGGATAGTACATAATAAATGTGTCAACATTTTGAATATCTGCATACCTCAGTGAGACCATTATTTTCCAAATGACCAATGCATGCTGTTAAAAACCATGCATGGATAAAAAGTATCTATTCAAAGTGCAAAACTGACCAATGGATTTTAATGTAAGAGTATAAAAATTTCTTGATACGGCTTCAGATTCTACATTGCACCTAAACATTAAGAAATTAACATTTGTCAAGTTTTGGTACAGAATCAAAAAATATCCACAATTATCTAAAAAGGCTATTAAAATATTCCTTTTTTTCCAAATACACATCTGTGTGAGGCCAGATTTTCTCCATATTCTGCAATCAAAACAACATATGGCCACAGATAGAATGCAGAAGCAGATAGGAGAATCCTGTTGTCTTCTATTATGCCAGCCATTAAAGATAGATGTGCAAAACTGTAAAAACAATACTATTCTTGCCATTTTTTAGAAATACATTTTTTCACAAAATCTGTTTTGTGAACTTATAATGAGTTTACGACTGCCTTTTTTTTTTTTTTTTTTTTTGAGACACGGTCTTTGAAAGGTCTTGATCTGTCACCCAGGCCAGAGTGCAGTGGCAAGATCATAGCTCACTGCACCCTCAAACTCCAGGGCTCAAATGATCCTCCTGCCTCAGCCTCCCGTGTAGCTGGGACTACAGGCACATCCCATGGTGTCCAGTTTTATAGCTGCTATTTTTAATGAATTGATAAATATTTTAAATGATTTTTAATCTATACTCTTCTCTTTCCATTGTTTTTGAGTTAGGTGCTATGAACAGATTTGTTCTCCCTCTTGTTTATTTATTCTGTGTGACACTAGTGTTCTCTTATCCCAGAAATGTGGGAAGCGGAAGGCAATGGAAGATGAGGTGATTAGAATCTTCTGGTAACTGTGCATACACTCATGTAGATTATCTTTGAAACATTTTTTGGTTGGGTTTCGTGTTTCCCAAATTACTGTCTTCAGTCCAAAGCTCTCTCCTGAACTCAACCAGCACAATCATTCACTTAACAAATATTTAGTGTCAGCAACACGCCAAGCAGTGTGTATCCACAATGGTCTTCATAACACGTCTCCTTGGATGTCCAGCAGGCACTGTAAACTCTGAACCACCCATGCTAACCTTGTTTCCTCCCATGCTCCTGTCACAATGACTGGTGCCATGAGCCACTCTGAGGCTCAGGCCAAACATCCGGGCATTCTCCTCACCTGTCCTCTCTCCCTTCATCCAACCAACTCTCAAGTCCTAGAAAATATACCTTTTTAACATCTCTCAAATTTTCCACTTTTCTCCATCTACCCTCATTCAGGCTTCCTTTATCCCTCACTAAAGTATTAACAACAGCCTTCAAACTGTTCTCTCTCATCCTATCTTAGCCTTTTTTCCTCTGTCCCCCACACTGCACAGGGCCAGGCAATCCTTGACAGCGTGTCATTAAAAGGGCTGGGGTTGAAGATCATCATCTCCGTTTCACAGATGAAGAAAAGAGGCTCTGGAAGTTAAATAACTTGCCCAAGCGATATTTTTTAATGGCAAGGCAGATCAGATCACACCCTCTGTTTAACCTCTAAGGGCATTAATTCTTTTTTTTTTTAAGACGGCGTCTCACTGTGTCGCTCAGGCTGGAGTGCAATGGTGTGATCTTGGCTCACTGCAACCTCCGCCTCCCAGGTTCAAGCGATTCTCCTGCCTCAGCCTCCCGAGTAGCTGGGAATATAGGCACCCGCCACCACGCCCAGCTAATTTTTATATTTTTAATAGAGAAGGGGTTTCACCATTTTGGCGAGGATGGTCTCGATCTGTTGACCTCATGATCCACCTGCCTGGGCTTCCCAAAGTGCTGGGATTACAGGCATGAGCCACCGCGCCTGGCCTCTAAGGGCATTAATTCTAAGGATAAAATACAAGCTCTTCAGTAAGGCATATGAGGGTCCTCCGTGCCTAACTGGCCAGCCTCCTTTTTGCCCTATGCTCCTTTTATTACCAGGCTTTTAAAAAATCCTCCTATTTCCTTTGCCTGGGCCATTTTTCCCCCCAACAGACTGAGCTTAGCTGTATCTTTCTTCAGGAACCCTTCCCTGACTGCCTAAGACTGAGTGAGGAGCCCTCTTATGGTTCACGTTTCAGGCTAATGGCAGAAGAACTCATCATACCTTTTTTATTTTGTATTCCCCTACCTGCTTCAGGGAGGACCTGTAATACATTTCATTACTGTCACATTCTGCATATCCTGCTAGGGTCACTTGACCTCCTAAATTTTTTTCTCAATTTGCATACAGTAGATCAACTCTTTGTGCCGTAAAGTTCTTCATCACACACCCACCATTACAGTGTCATATAGAATTGTTTCACTGTCTGCAAACTCCCTTGTGCTCCATCTCCCCCAACACTCCCTCCCCTGTACCATGCCACAGTTTAACTGCCTATGGACTTGACGAGCTCGCGCTCTCTCTCTCTCTCTCTCGTCCAGGATCTGTTCTGTTTAACCTGGTGTCCCCCGCCTGAGACAAAAATGCCCAGCCCTCTGAGGATGCTCTACAAATATCTGTTGAATGTCAGAACTACAAACTTGTGGTGCACCTACAGGTTAAACCTTGTCCCTGAGTGGCAGTGGTGCTGGTAAATTAGTCGCTCTGATGCCCATGGCAGCCCTTTCCACAGCTCCAGTTCGCTCCCAGGCCCCCACTCCACTGTCTCCTCCTGGATGGCATGTGCTTGTCCAAATGGATGTAGCTCCGAGATGACTAAGTCACTCAAACGCCTGCCGGGCTCAGGGGGAAGGAGTCGTGACAGGAATTGCTGCCCAAGAAATGGGAAAGGGGACCAGCCCCTTGGGGAAGGGAGGCTGCGTAACAGGGCGTGACACTCGCAGCAGAGAAGAAAGGGCGGCGGAAACTCGAAAAGCTTTAGTTGGGAAACCCCACCTAAAACCAACCTGCTTACTTGTCAGTGTTTTATTTCTGTTTTTTGTTTTGTTTTGTTTTTTGAGACAGTCTCACTCTGTCACCCAGGCTGGAGTGCAGTGGTATGATCTCGGCTCACTGCAACCTCTGCCTCCCAGGTTCAAGCAATTCTCCTGCCTCAGCCTCCTGAGTAGATGGAAATACAGACGCCACCACATCCAGCTATTTTTTTTTGTATTTTTAGTAAAGACAGGGTTTCACCATGTTGACCAGGCTGGTCTCAAACTCCTGACCTCATGTGATCCACCCACCTCGGGCTCCCAAAAGTGCTGGGATTCCAGGTGTTGAGTCACCACGCGTAGCCTTAAATGTCAGTTTTAATACTGAAAGTCCAGCATCACCACGAGGCTGTGAATCAAGGCACTCTCTGTGTGCTGTTAGGCAGGCTGGGTTAGGACTTGGCCCTGAAAGTCTAGTCCCTGCTTGGAAATCTGCCTTTCTAGTTCCTATGACTTTAGAAGGAGTTGGGAGAACTCCAGAGCTGTGGGTGGAGGGGAGAAGCTCCTGATAAGTGAACCATCAGAGCCTGAACAATGGCTTCCTCTGTGCAGCTGGCTCTGCACCTGGTGCCTGCACAGGGCCCTCTGTGCTTTTGTCCTTCCGCACACAGTGATGTCCACACACAGACGAGACTTATAAATACCCTCCAAAGGAGAAGTGAAATCACTGACCAGTTCTCCTTTTCTCTGCTTAGCTGGAGCCCAGCAGCTGACAGCAACTGGTACACACTCACATTCCTCAGTAGAGCGGCTCAACCCGCTTTCATTATTTTATGGTTGGGAAGCTTTTGGCAAACATCCTGTTTAGGATGAAATGGGACTCAGACTGACTCTCAGGGGCTAAATTTACTGCCTAGAAACTTCAAGCAAATGAAAAGAGAAAGCAAAGGAAAGGACAGGGCCTATCAGTGCACCATTCACAGAAACGGAACGCTGCAGTCTTCTGGAAGGCAGCATTTTACCTGTACGTAGAAGGTCCTGGAGCTTGTTATTATTTCAAACAGGTTGTCTCTCATTAGGAGATCACTAGACAGAGAAAGAGAAAGAATGTTATGGCCTGCTGACACACACACAGAGGACTCGACACGTCCTGCTAAGACCCCAGTGCCCTCTACCACAAAAAAGGAAGAGGGGTGGGGGGTGGTTCCAAGCCATTCTTCCTTCAGCTCCTGCCTTGAAAAACACTCCAGGGGTTACCTCTAGCTTCACTTCCCAGAGGGTCTCAGGAGGCTTTGCCATCCAGATGGACCCTCCCCAGGCCCCTCTCCCACCAGCAGTTCTAACAAGCTCCTTTCCCTCCAAAACCTCCTGCCTAATATCCAACCCCCCCACCACCATCTCCTACAGTTTCCTTCTTTCCTGCCTCCCTCCTTCCCTCTAAGGTGTATGAGATGCTTGGTGGGAAGCACCGTTTTGGGTGCTCTTTTGCAGATTATTTCATCTAATCTTCACAACAGCCCTGGGGGGCACTTAAGACTTCCCCCATTTTACAGATGAGGAAACCCAGACCCACACTCAGAGTCAGAGCTTAAATGACTCCTCCAAGTTACCAGAGATTTGGAACCCAGGTCTGACTCCAGAGTCTCTGCTTTATTTATTTATCTATATTTTTGAGACAGGGTCTCGCTCTGTTGCCCAGGCTGGAGCACAGTGGTGCAATCATGGCTCACTGGGACTACCGGCACGTGCCACCACTCCTGGCTAATTTTTGTGTTTGTCGTAAAGACATGGTGTTTCCATGTTGCTCAGGCTGGTCTTGAACTCATGAGTTCAAGCAATCTGCCTGCCTCAGCTTCCCAAAGTCCTGGGATTACAGGCATGAGCCACCAAACCTGGTGAGCTTGTGCTTTTAATTACTCCACTGCCATTGGCCTCTCCTAAGGAAGCCAACTCTCCACTCCCTAAACCGTCTCCTCCATCCACACAGCAGCCCCATCAACTTCACTCAGCTCCTGCTCCTTGCCTCACTGTGTGGGGCCCAGGAGATGAAGAGCTAAGGAGGAGGAAAACAAGGGGAGAGGAGATGACTTCAGAGCACTCCTTCAGGGACACTGCTGGGTGTGGGTTTTGGAAAAGAAATCCTGACTTCTGCAAGGAAGAGGGCAGGGAGTAGCTGATGCTCAGTGACAAACCTCAAAGCAGCCCAAGTTATTTCCCATTGTTAAATGCCTGCTGCGTATGTCCCCAGCCACTGTGGGGAGTACATAAGGAGTAAAAGATCTAATTCCTACCCAATGAAAGAACATAAGGGCCAGGCGTGGTGGCTTACGCCTGTAATCCCAGCATTTGGGAGGCCAAGGTGGGCAAATCACTTGAGTTCTAGGCCAGCCTGGGCAACATGGTGAACCTTGTCTCTACAAAAAAAATACAAAACTGAGTTGGGTGTGGTGGCACATATCTATAGTCCCAGCTACTCAGGAGGCTGAGGTGGGGAGGATCACCAGAACCTGGGAGGCAGAGGCTGCAGCGAACTGAGACTGCACCACTGCACTCCAGCCTGGGGGATAGAGCAAGACTCTATCTCAAAAAAAAAAAAAAAAAAGAAAGAACATAAGGAAGCAAAACTGTACCATCAGATGTTAGATTGTGTGTTACATGCCAAGAGTTGGAAAGGACTGATCACAGGTAGGGTTGGCTTCATGAATGAGAAAGCCTGCAAGAAAATGGCAGGGGCTCGGCCAGTGCCACAGATACCTGGGCAAAGGAGTGCATGAGACCAGAGAGCCATGAGCAAGAACAACAGGAGAGGGGCCAGACAGACCTTGAGTGAATCCTGACTACATGTAGGGAAGAGATATTTGAAAATGTTGTAAAAACCTTGGGGAGCCTTTGTGACCCCAAGTATAAAACAGAGATAAATGAGAGGACCCCCTTGATCAGGCTGGTCACTACAAAGACCAGTTAGTTATAAAGTACAGAAGGCATCTGGCATAATGTGTGTCACAGAATAGTCACTTGAAGCACATTTCACCAACTATGATTACTTTCTGAGTTTCTGAATAAAAAATGCTTCTTTCTGGCTAAAATGTCTTAACCTTTCAAATTCTACTCATGCATAGCCAGTAAAGTCACATAAACAACTACTGAGGAGGTGAAAGAAAAGCAGGTGGGAAATCCCCACTCCTTTCACATCTATTTCTCAGGGTGGGAAGGGCGGGAGGGGACGAGGGATAGCACCGGGGACACTGCTGCGGACGAGTGCACCACAGTCTCAGAAATCACCACTGAAGAACTTTTCCATGCAACCAAACACCACCCGTTCCCCAAAAACTACTGAAATTTTAAAAAATTTAAAATATGTGTGTGTATGTATATATGTGTGTGTGTGTGTGTGTGTGTGTGTGTGTGTGTATCTATTTTTTTTTTTTTTTTTTTGAGATAGAGTTTCACTCTTGTTGCCCGGGCTGGAGCGCAATGGTACAATCTCGGCTCACTGCAACCTCTGCCTCTCAGGTTCAAGCGATTCTCCTGCCTCAGCTTCCCGAGTAGCCGGGATGACAGGTGTCCACCACCACAACTGGCTGGCTTTTTGTATTTTTAGTAGAGACGAGGTTTTGCTATGTTGGCCAGGCTTGTCTCAATCTCCTGGCCTCAGATGATCCACCCACCTGGGCCTCCCAAAGTACTGGTATTGGATTATTCCAGCACTTTGGAGATCCCTTGTCTCAATCTCCTGGCTTCAGATGATCCACTCACCTGGGCCTCCCAAAGTGCTTGGCTGGTGGCTGTGAGCCACCAGGCCCGGCCTAAAAAGATATATATATATATATATTTAAAACAGCACCAGGCTACATGAAGCCTTTCAACTCAATTCAATTCACTTGAACAAATATTCATTGATTATCAAGATGTCCTAACCCCTGGACTGGGTTCCAGGGAAGCCAAGCAGTCTAACAGGCATGGAAGCTGCGGAGCCCCAAGGACCTCCTTCCCTGCTAGCCCTGACTTCTTTAACTCAGTTTAGTGTGACTCTGGCAGAGTTAGAGGGTTAGGGAAAGTTCAAGGCACTCTTAGGATTTAACCCTAAGTTTCTTATGGTTCTCTAAGCTTCCCCCGTGTGCCCAGGTGGTCTCACATCTGCAAGGGCCCTCCAGGGTCAGGTACAATCAAGGATCTCATCACGCCCAATCTTTCCTCTGCCTACTCTGGAGCCATACTTCTGGAATTTCCATATATAGCTACTTTCCTGAATTATAAATAGTCACTGGGAACCTCCCCAATCTTCTGTACTCTGCAACTGCCATTTGCAAGACTTGGGAGAATGTTTCTGTCTCTGCCTCCTTGGGTCACACAGCACGTTGTTTTCATGCAAGACTGTTTGTGCCTTTAGGCCGGGCATGGTGGCTCAAGCCTGCAATCCCAGCACTTTGGGAGGCCGAGACGGGCGGATCACGAGGTCAGGAGATCGAGACCATCCTGGCTAACATGGTGAAACCCCATCTCTACTAAAAATACAAAAACTAGCTGGGCGAGGTGGCAGGCGCCTGTAGTCTCAGCTACTCGGCAGGCTGAGGCAGGAGAATGGCGTAAACCCGGGAGGCGCAGCTTGCAGTGAGCTGAGATCCGGCCACTGCACTCCAGTCCCGGTGACAGAGCAAGACTTTGCCTCAAAAAAAAAAAAAAACGACTGTTTGTGCCTTCATGGGAGAAGACTCGGCCTGCTGTGAACAGCTTTCCTGATGATATCTGAGGGTTCTGCTTGCATAAGCCATGAGATGGAGGGACACAAACACCCAGTCTCTAAAGAGTGCAGATTGGTGGCCAGAAAGAGGGTTTCTGGATGCCCCAATACCCTTGGGGTCTCTAAAGATTCGTTCTATAGGCATCTGTATTTGGTGTTGGACCTGGGAGATCCCTTGCCAAGTCCCAAACTCATCCTATGTAATGCGACACTTGGAAGGTAACTATTTCCTAGAGGACAGAGGAATTCCTTTAAAATACCTGTTCTTCTTTCCCAGTGGGAGTAACACAGAGATGCTATGAATCACCTGTGTTAATGGGACATCAGGGTCAAAAGGAGGAGAAAAGGCGTAAGAAGGTCAGGGAAGAGGCACTGGTACAGGGATCTGACCAGAAGCACTGAGGTGAATGACCTAGAGGCCTGGTCTCTCCTCTGAGCCTGAGTTCCCTAGGAATTGAGCACCTAATCCTAATACCTGAGAAGCTTTGGAGCCCCACTCTTTGTTTCTATATGCTTTCTTTTTGCCCACCAGAAACTATTACATGGGCCTATCTGCTTAGGAGCCAGAGTAAGGTATGGGAAGAGGGCAAATGTGCCCAGGGCGGTCTTCTCCCTGTGTTAGCTTGGATACAGTAAGTCAGGCCCAAGGTGTTAGTTAGGCTCCTCTGCCTGGCTCTTGGAAGATCATGACTCTTGCATAGAGTCTCCGAAGGGTAGTAAAGGGAGATTTAAGAGGACAAATGGAGGTTTGGATCAGAAGAGAAAAAACAGACACAATTACCCAGACTTGACTAGACATTCGTGGGTCTTGAGAACATCCTTAAGAAATATAGTGCGCAGTGGTTCTCGGTCCTGGTGGAAAGAACAGAAAGACACGTAAGTGAGGCTGTCTGTGACATATCATGATCAAGACCAGCTGATGAATACCCCTTTCTCAGAGATGGCTGGCTAAAATCAGGCTGACAAATAACCTGGTCTCAACATAATCATCAAGAGAAAAAAAATCTGGCTGGGCAGAGTGGTTCGTGCCTGTACTACCAGGACTTTGGAAGGCCAAGGCTGGAGGACAGATCGAGGCCAGGAGTTCAAGACCAGCCTGGGCAACATCGTGAAACCCTGTCTCTACAAAAAAACCACCACTGTGCTCCAGCCTGGGTGACAGGTGACAGAGAAAGACCCTGTCTCCAAAAACAAGAAAAAAGACAAAACAAATCTAAGAAGATGCTGTGCAGCTGTGATTCTGACCACACAGCAACTCACTGCAGAGAGGACATTTTACTGTCATTGTAAAGATGTGTGCACAGAATGGATGGAGATAAGACAGAGGTGCCTTTGAAGTCTTTGTGTGCCCACATCTCCACTCATGCACACTCTCCTGTGGGTGTGCATCTGTGCACCTCTTAGTTTCCATGACCTCTCAGAAGGGCAGCAAAGCTACTACAAACCTGCTCACACTTGAAGTAGCAGATGGTAAAGTCATCAAGTGCAAAGAAGCGACGTTTCCAGCTCTTCCGCTGTAATAAAAAAATAAAAGGCAGAACATTAGCAAGAGGTACCCAGCATTGTGGAGGGTGTTCTCATGCTAAGCTCCCAGGGACCCAGCCCCCTGGAAATCCGGCCCCCACATTCAGCAGGGGAAAGGGCTTCCTCATATCAGGCGCAACACCTCTGACGGCGGGGGGGGAGGCCAATGGTCAGTCCCAAAATCTCACCCTCAAAGGCGGAGGCTCCACGGAGGACTGAGGCACCTCCTGTCAATCTCCTCTCACCTCTGCTATGTCTACAGCCACTGGTTCTGAGGAGTCACCAGAACCCCAGTTTAGCCCCTGTGCTGACACTCACCACATTCCCTTGCTTCACGCAGTAACCACTCTTAATGAGGGGAGGCCCGGTGGAAGCACGGCAGCCTGATGTGGGGATGTAACTCTGAGACCTTCGAAGGATGGCGTGGGACCCAGGCTCACTCCCTTCCTGCCCATCCCCACCGTTCTGCAAGGAAACAGTGTCAGGATCAGCGCCTCCCTGCCTCTATGCAGCCATAGCCCCATCCACCTCCCCCTGCCTGAATCTCTGGCCTCTTTGCCCTAAGTCAAAGAAGAAATAAATGGTGGGCACAGTGGCTCATGCCTGTGATCCCAACACTTTGGGAGGCCAAGGCGGGAGGATCGCTTGAGCCCAGGAGTTCTAGACCAGCCTGGGCAACACAGTGAGACCCAGTCTCTACAAAAAAAATTAAAAACTGTTTTAAAATTTTTGTTTAATTTTCATTTTAAAATTTAAAAATTAAAAAAAAGAATTACCCAGGCGTGTAGTCCCAGCTACTCAGGAAGCAGAGGTGGGGGGATGGCTTGAACCCAGGAGTCTGACGCTGCAGTGAGCCATGATTGCACCACTGCACTTCAGTCTGGGCAACAGAGTGAGACCCTGTCTAAAAAAATTAAATAACAACATGGCAAAACCCCATCTCCACCAAAAAATAAAAAAACATTAGCCAGGCACGGTGGCTCATGCCTATAGCCCCAGATGAGGTGGCAGGATCCCTTGAGCCTGGGAAGGCTGAGGTAGGAGGATTGCATGAGCCTAGGAGGCGGAGGCTGCAGTGAGTCGTGATTATGTGTATCTGCACTTCAGCCTGGGTTACAGAGTGACACCCCATCTCAAAAAAAAAAAAAAAAAAAAAAAAAAAAACTTACATAAATATAAATAATTAAAACAGGAAAATAAACCTTTCCTTTGCTCTGTCATGCACTTTGCCGGGTACTTTCACAGAACCAGCATCAGGGAGGTTGGGCTGACCCAGGAGAAAGGGAAGGACAGAGAATGTGAACCAGGAGGGACACCAGGCTGGTTTCCAGCCTTGTTTGCCTTCGTCTATCCCATTTCCTACGGGTTTCACAAACCCTCATCTTCTGTGTCTCCTGTGTCCAGCACAGAACTGCACAGGCCATTCGGCTTCAAGATGCAGTGGCCTCCACTTCGGCAATGCTGTCACTAACACCCATGAATGGGGCTGTAACATGCCCTGTACTTCCCTGATGGCTCCACTGGCACCAGCTCCCCTCCAACTCCCACCCTCATTTTCCCCAGTACAGTGCTCCAAGCACATCATGGGCACACCGTGGACACTTCTACACCCCCACTCCCCCGGCAGCCCCAGTCAGGCCCCTCACCTGGCTGATGGGTGTGTGGACCACCACCCCTCCGATGATCTCCGTCTTGTAGGCCACCTGTGGCTTCTTTTCCAGGGCTGGAGGAGCTGCTAAGCTCTTGAGAACTTCAGTGGTCATGGGTAGGCCCCCACCTTTGGGTACCTGGGGAGAGTGGCAGCAACAGTTAATGGGGAACAGATGTTTAGGAAACATGGAGAGCCCAAAGCAGAATGGGGGTGCCGTGAGAAAAGCTAATGTGCCAAATTACAGTCAGACTTGCATGTCCTCCCCAGGCCTTCCGCAGTCCAAATCTGAATATGAGCATCTCAGCCAGCAATGCCCTCCCCCAGCACAGATACAAACTGACTCCAGGAATTTCTTGAGCACCTACTTATGAGCCAGCCCTTCCCTGGCTAGAAACCCAAGATAAAGTGTCAGCGAAACACACATGGGTCCCCACCCTCATGGCACTTACATGCTAGTAGGGGGAATGACAAAAAAATACATAAAATAAACAGAGTAATTACAAGTGGTGGTGAGTGGCACAAAGAAGATCAAGGGAGCTGAGGCAGTGCACAGAAGGGGACCTGCTGGAAACAGAGTAGGCAGGGAGGTCTCCAGAGGAGGAGGCAGGGAGACACTCAAACGGCAACCTGGAGGGTGAACAGGAGCTGAGGGCCAGGTCTGGGGCCTCACACCTGTAATCCCAGCACTTTGGGAGGCCAAGGCAGGAGGGTCACTTGAGCCCAGGAGTTCAAGACCAGCCTGGGGAACATAGTGAGATCCTGTCTCTACTAAAAATGGGAAGAAGAAAAAAAAAAAAAAAATAGCCAGGTGTGGTAGCACATAGCTGCTCAACAGGCCAAGGTAGGAGAATCTCTTGAGCCCAGGAGTTGGAGGCTGAAGTGAGCTATAATCACACTACTGTACTCCAGGCTGGGTAAGAGAGACCCTGTCTCGAAAAAAATAAAAAATAATAAACTAAGAAAAGAAATCAGGAACATGAAGCTGGGAGAAGTCATTCTGGGCAGACGGAACAGGTAAAAGTGCATGCCTTGGTAGAGACAGAACAAGGGGTCCATGAAGTCTGGAGCCAGAAGGCGTGTGGTATAACCCTTCATCTCTCACAAACCACCTGAGCGACCTTTGGCAACCATCAGACCTCTCTAGGCCTAAACTGTTTCATGTATAAAATGAAAAGAGGAATAATATTTATCGTAACCATTGTTGTGGTTATCAAATGATAGAAATATTAAATGCTTTGGAAACACAACTAAAAGAAAAACATATTACAAAATATTTTAATTAAGGCTTGCCAGGTGGTACTAATAATTATACACAGAGCCCTTTTGGAAGAATGAGTTATCTTTGTTCTTCCTTGACAGAGATATGGTGCCACAGCTGATCAAATCATCATAGAATTTTGTTGTTGTTGTTGTTGTTGAGACAGAGTCCCGCTGTGTCACCCAGGCTGGAGTGCAGTGGCACGATCTTGGCTCACTGCAAGCTCCGCTGCCCGAGTTCACACCATTCTCCTGCCTCAGCCTCCCAAGTAGCTGGGACTACAGGCGCCTGCCACCATGCCTGACAAATTTTTTCTATTTTTTAGTAGAGACAGGGTTTCACCGTATTAGCTAGGATGGTCTCCATCTCCTGACCTCGTGATCCGCCGGCCTCGGCCTCCCAAAGTGCTGAGATTACAGGTGTGAGCCACTGCGCCCGACCCATCATAGAATTTTTATGGTTAGCTGGAAATCACAGGACAGAGGTTGCAAATTGGTGGCCCACTCACCGACTTTGCCCAAACAATGTTTTGTCAGTCACATGCAGTGTTTTTTAAAATCTGCATCTAAGTTTTAGGATATTTCACAGAAAAATCCAGATTTTCAGCTCTGCAGCAGTTCCCTTTTAGACAGAAAATACGTTCCGTGTTTGCACAGTCTCTACCATTCTCCCCAGCAGAATGGGAGAGGCCGGGGTCAGATGTCACTTATCCTCATTCTTGTTCTCATGTTTCTTCCTCCTTGCCCACTTCACTCATTTACACTAGAGTCTGCAAATGCTGAGGAAGTCTTTCATTTTGTTAGAAAGAAAAAAAAAAAGGCCCAGAACAGTTCAGTCATTTACCCAAAGCCAGGATTAACGGCTGAATGTCAGCCAGGCACGGTGGCTCATGCCTATAATCCCAGCACTTTGGGAGGCCGAGGGGGGGTGGATCACCTGAGGTCAGGAGTTCAAGACTAGCCTGACCAACATGGTGAAACGGTCTCTACTAAAAATACAAAAATGAGCTGGGCATAGTGGTGGGCGCCTGTAACCCCAGCTATTCAGGAGGCTGAGGCAGGAGAATCACTTGAACCCAGAAGGCAGAGGTTGCAGTGAGCCGAGATCACGCCATTGCACTCCAGACTGGGCTACAGAGCAAGATTCTGTTTCAAAACAAAAACAAAAAAACGGCTGAATGTCTACTAAACCCTGACTTCCCACCAGTGCCCCAGCATCACAATGCCCCACCTTTAGGAGAATGCAACACCCTACATCTATCTGCCGGGACGTCACCGGGACTTCAACAGAAAAGCTAAGGTCCTCTCCCACTTCTATAGCTTTCAGAGTCAGAAAGACCTAAGGATCCAGACCCTTTCAAGAGCTCAGAGCTATATGAGAGCCCTGTCATTTAGTGTCTGTTCAAAACAATAAGAGCACCCTGATTATGCTGGGCCCCTACAAAGATGACGAGACCTTCTCTTCCTGGACTACTCACTCAGTTTACATAGACAAAGATGTCCTCTGCCCCCTCCCTACCTCTCCAAATCAGGCCAGAAATTCCGCCTTCTATTTTCCTTCTGGCTGAGAGATACCAACAGTTACAGTTTTTTTGGGCCTCCATTCAGTGCCAGGCAATGCACTGATAAGCTCTTTGCTGCATTATCACTAATCTTATCAACCAGGCATGATTTTCTCTTTATAGATGAGGTCAACTCAAGCTCATTAAAATCAAGTGATTTGGCTCTAGGACTGCCTGACTCCTTGTTGCTACATGTCACCACCTACCTAAGCTACTCTTTCTCATTTTCGGTGAGTTCTGTTATTATGTAACCACATTTTTAGGGATGTTGATTTTTAGTTGATATTTAGTGATTAAAATCACCATGGAACAGGCAGAAATTTCCCCTAAATGACCCAGATGAATTCCTGAAACCCAGCAAAGAAGGAGGGAAGTAACTTTTTTTTTTTTTTTGAGACGGAGTCTCGCTCTGTCGCCGAGGCTGGAGTGCAATGGCGCGATCTCAGCTCACTGCAACCTCCACCTCCTGGGTTCAAGTGATTCTCCTGCCTCAGCCTCCCAAGTAGCTGGGATTACAGGTGCCCGCCACCATGCCCGGCTAATTTTTATATTTTTAGTAGAGATGGGGTTTCACCATGTTAGCCAGGCTGGTCTTGAACTCCTGACCTCGTGATCTGCCCACTCTGGCCTCTCAAAGTGCTGGGATTACAAGCATGAGCCACCGTGCCCGGCCGGAAAGTAACTTTTTAGAGTTCCCAGTGGCCAGAAAAGGAGGAACAGAAGCTTGGCTGCTGTGTTTCCTCTCAAAATCCCGAAGAACACTGTTTGTCACAGCTTATGCTCCGGTGTCATGCACTGCTTCAGATGAACATGCAGAGCCTTTCCAAAGCTGCTCACACTACCTGAGACTTCTTTAGGAGATGGGGTTTCACTCTGTTGCCTAGGCCAAAGTACAGTGGTAAAATCGTACCTCCCTGCAGCCTCAAACTACTGGGCTCAAGTGATCCTCCTGCCTCAGACTCCTGAGTAGCTGGGAATACAGGTGTTAGCCACCAGGCCTCGCTAATTTTTTTTTATTATTTTTATTTATTTATTTATTTTTGAGGTAGAGTTTCACTCTTGTCGTCCAGGTTGGAATGCAATGGCACAATCTCGGCTCACTGCAACCTCCGCCTCCCAAGTAGCTGGTGCTACAGGCATGTGCCACCAAGCCCGGCTAATTTTGTATTTTTAGTAGAGATGGGGTTTCACCATGTTGGGCAGGCTGGTCTCAAACTCCTGGCATCAGGTGATACACCCACCTCAGCCTCCCAAAGTGCTGGGATTACAAGGCTGAGCCACTGTACCCAGCCATTCATCCTTTCTCTTTTCATCACTCTCTCTTTTCATGAGTTTACCAAGGTTTATCAGAAAAAGAAGCCAATCAGCAAAACTGCTTATAGGACTCAATTATACTCAGGTTGGGTCTAGCAACACGAATACTAGATACGTGTACAAATTTCTTCTATACAGTTGTTCATAGGAACCCTGAGAAATCTGGGAAGATAATTTGCCACAGCATGTAATAGTCACTATTGGAAGCTCCTCAGACATAAGCATTTCTGACTGTGTGATACAGAAACAAACTTTTCAGCATACAAGCCATGATCTATATAAGCCAGGAGTCTGCCTGTCTTATTGATTAAAAGTCTAGTTTTTTCCAAAACATACAGTTTTCCCTCTCCATCCTTCCTACCCTCTTCCTTTCTTTTTCTGTATTTCTAAGGCAAAGGAAAGGAATTCTTCATGAGCCAACTCAAGGAAAAAGAGCACACTTGTAGGACAGTCCATGAACTAGCTCTGTGATGCTTTTAAACAGAAGGCTTTTCCAGGACAGGGAGGCAGATGGCTTGGACTGAGCCTGCAGGCAGCCGCTGAAAGTAAGAAGAGTATCCCCCCAAGCTGGAAAAAAGTTCTGCCTTCTCTCCCCATATGCTTTTCCTGTTACTTGACTTTTCACAGTCAGCAATCCATTTTCCAATCCTACCACATTCTGAATCAGCATCCCAGAATCACCCAAAACATGACAGACCGGGAGCCCTCCCAGGAAGCACAAAGGGGACGCTCCATGAACTTCCCCTTGAACTTGATTCAAACTCAAACTCTCAGTTCAACTTGTGCTTGGTAAGCCAAGGAACAAGAAGAGGTGGGAGAGAACTGGGTACAGACCGGGATCCTGGGAAAGTCCCCACTGCCATCTTGGTTTTCCCCAACCCCAACAAGGCCACAGCCTGGGAAGAGGCACTTTTACTACTCCCAGAAAACAAAAGAAATCAAACTTACGGTGATCTTGCTGGCTTGGTTCAGGGCTTCAACCCAGTCCTTCATATCTTTCTGGTCATTGGCTTGAAGGAAATATCTCTGAGACAGGGCATTGATAACTACAAAAGCCACAGAAAAGAAGGGAAGATATTCCCGGGTCAGAATACAAGCAACACAACAAGTCTCCACAAAGCTAAGGTGTTTGAGGGAGAAAGATGAGTGAACTCCACAAAGCAGAACAAGAAATCTCCCATGATGCTAAGTCATTTCCTTGGGAATTTAGGAAGCCTCAGGCCACACCTGCTCACTCTCTTTCCCACCTTTAAAAACATCCCATTGGCCACAGGAACAACACCTGACCATGTTAACAGCAGCCTCAGTGCGCTGTTCTGCAGTGATGAGGCTGCTGGTCTGCCGTCAACAAGACACAACTGTGAACCGCATTCTGGCGGTGCTAATACGTTTATTGTCGTCATGGTATATATAGAATTTTGGACCCATGCTTGGTCTCCACTGGCACAAGTGGTCTGGACTGGGAGTCTTGTCTGTGGTTGGGAAATAGAACAAAGCTTTCCTGAGATCAAATCTGTGACCTTGGCCTCACTCTCAACCTGTTCTTTCCTCTGAGCATTCCATTAGGTCAACAATTTACTTCCAGGTTCATTATTATTACATACATATTTTTTTAGATCTGATAACCACAAAACGTGACAGTCATTTCTGAGCTTAGCTATGAAATTTGCAAGAAATAGAAGAATGAGCGTACCAAAGAAGTTTGAACTAATCTGAAGTGGGGAGAGAGAATAGCTCAAGGGAATATTTTATTCTCTTAGCATAAGCTTGAACTGAAGGAGGTGAGTCTCATGGGGTAGATGCAGAATTCATCCCTTCATTCATTCATTTGACAAATATTTGCTGAGCACCTACTATGCGCTAGGAACCATCTTTAAGTGTTGAGGATACCACAGTGACAAGGCAGAGGAATATCCCTGCCTTTGTAAAACTTACATTCAGGACCACCCCAGATAGGCAATAGAAACTATTTGTTAGCATTTCCTCATAGCACTTAGCACAGTTCTGAGAACATAGTAGGAGCCAAGTAACTATCTGATGATGGATTCATTGAATTCACTGACTGCTTCCTGACTTAAGGCACCCGTGCACGGGGACTCTGCTTCCTACACCATCCCCCAACATGTCACTCTTTGGGTAACTGAGACCCTCAACAGAATTCTCCTTCCTTTGTCTTATCCCCTTCCTGGCACTGCCATCTGCCTCTCCTCTGAGTCCTCCATCTTTTCTGAGCACACCATTTCTCAGCTCTAAAATAAGGGTTTGCAGAAACTTCTAGTGGACATTTTGCACCTGCCTTGTGGCATCAAGAAAACTGAAATGCATATGGACAATTATTAAAAGAAATGATGATGGACATTGATACGGTTTGGATCTCTGTCCCCACCCAAATCTGTGTCCCCACCCAAATCTCATGTTAAATTATAACCCTCAGTGTTGGAGGTGGGGCCAGGTGGGAGGTGATTGGATCATGATGGGTCGTGGGGACAGTTTCTCATGGTTTAACACCATGCCCTGTGCTGTCGTGTCATAATAGTGAGTTCTTGTGAAATTTGGTTATTTAGTAGCATCTCCCCACTCTCTTTCTTGCTTCTCCTCTAGCCCTATAGAGCCTGCAGAACAGTGAGCCAATTAAACTTCTTTTGTTTTTTTTTGAGGTGGACTAGAGTGCAATGGTGCGGAATCAGCTCACTGCAACCTCCACCTCCCAGGTTCAAGAGATTCTCCTGCCTTAGTCTCCCGAGTAGCTGGAATTACAGGCACCCGTCACCATGCCCAGCTAATTTTTTTGTATTTTTAGTAGAGATGGGGTTTCACCATGTTGGCCAGGCTGGTCTCACTCCTGATCTCAGGGTGATCCGCCCACCTCAGCCTCCCAACATACTGGGATTATAGGGGTGAGCCACCAGGCCTGGCCAAACCTCTTCTCTTTGTAAATTACCCAGTCTCAGGTATTTCTTTATAGCAGTTCAAGAACAGACTAATACAGATATGCTAATTATACATTATGTACCCCATGAATATGTACAATTATTGTCAATTTTAAAAAAAGCTAAAACCAAAAAAAGAAAGAAAACAGAAATGTTATTAGTCCCTGGACCTCTGTCCTTATGTTATTAACAACCTTTGCAGCAAGACCAGGGAAAACAATATCACTTGACACCCAGGACCGTCACTGTGATTTAAGTCACTCATTGGCACAGGGTATAGTCACATGTGATCACAGGACTGTCTCCAAGCAAAAGAGGAAGTTGCCATATCAATATTAAACGAGTCCCTCCCCTGGCTCAGTACTTACCAAAGCAAAATGGAGTTTTTGGTTTCTGCTTTGGGGTAGCTATGCTCACCTAAATCAAATAAGAAATAAAAGAAACATGAATATGTTTCTTACAATGTTGAAAATTTCTTATTGTGAAATTTCTCATACATGTAGAGTACAGTAAACATGTCTACATTTTTTAAAAATAATAATTAAATGAAAACCCTGTACTCATCATCCAGATTAAGAAACAGGCATTATCAGTCCTATTTCTTAGAAGCCCTGTGCGTCCCTCCCTGATAGAATCCCCACGCATCAGAGATAACCATTATCTTGAGGTCTGTTCATCTTTACAAACAGACTTTTGTTTATTATTTATTTATTTATTTAGAGATAGGCTCTCACTCTGTCACCCAGGCTGGAGTACACTGGTGCAATCATAGCTCACTGCAGCCTCCAACTCCTGGGCTCAAGTGATCCTCCAGCCTCCACCTCCTGGCTAATTTTTTTTTAAATGCCCCTATGCCTCGCTAATTTTTTTTTAAAACAAACATATTTGCAGAAACAGGGTCTTGCTATGTTGCCCAGGCTAGTCTCAAACTCCTGGGCTCAAGCAATCGTCCCGCCTCAGCCTCCCAAAGTGTTAGGATTACAGGCATGAGCCACTGCGCCCAGCTCCAAAAAGACTTTTAAAAGCCACTAAGTCCTGACGGAAACCTATCCTGGCCTCATTCACACTAACAAGATTCCACTCCTCCCCTCCTCTTTCATTCGCCAACCCTCTCCCTAAATCATTCTCCAAGCTAAAGGCAATATTGCCACAAATGCATGGATTCCAATCAGAACGCTCAGAGAGACGAAGCAGCAGGCTGCACGCTGCACTCAGACACAAGGAACAATTGCCTTTGCATCTGCCCTGATGGCCTAACCATGAAAATAAGCACCTTCCAGGTGCCCAGAGAGGGGCTGATGGAATCGGAGAACATGCCTATACATCTCAGGGAAGGGCATGAAATAGAGGAGGTATTTCTACACCTCCTGTTGCTGCATTTCATCTTGCTCTGGCAATCTTACCCCGGCACGTACACTCCTGAGTATCTGCATATGTGAACTCACATCATTCAGGCTCAAACAAAAGAAAAAAGAAAAGCAACTCACATTCCACCACATGCCCACAAAGATTAGGGACAATCCTTGATGGAAGTTGAGCCTCCCTGGAGCCAGCCTCCACCACTGGGCCTCTAAAGAGACAGTCACCTTCCCATGGGTCCTAGGCCGGGGACTATTCACATGATGTCACAGTCCTCCCCTGGATACCATTCTCTCCATCCCTTTCCAGCCAAGGGTATTCTTCGATGTGTCCTCACCTAGGGGCTCCAGGAGTGGTTCCCACTTTATTTTATTTGTTTGTGGGTGTTTTTGGGTTTTCCTTCTTTGAGACAGGAGGCTGGAAGATCACTTGAGCCCAGAATGAGACCCTATCTCATTCTGTCACCCAGGCTGGAGTGCAGTGGCGCAATCACAGCTCACTGCAGCCTCGACTGCTCAGGCTCAAGTGATCCTTCCACCTCACCCTCCTAAGAAGCTAGACTACAGGTGTGTGCTACCACACCCAGCTAATTTTTCTATTTTTTTTAGAGATGGGGTCTCGCTATGTTGTCAAGGCTGGTCTCAACCTCCTGGCCTCAAGTGATCCTCCTGCCTCAGCCTCACAAAGTTCTGGGATTATAGGCATGAACCACCACAACCAGCTGGCTCCTACTGTAATGGGCAGCGTTATCAGAAGCCAGGTGCTAAAGAAAAAGTCCTGAATTGAAATTAAAGTCTCTTCATGGCTGACAGCAGTTAGGGTCTAACAATGACTGACTCACCAGTCTGTCTAGGTTCTTACTCTTGGCTCTATGTTCTTGCTATACACCTGCCTAGATTCCTTAACCAAAATTAATATTGCCCCAAATAAATGGGAACTGAGGTAGCATTTTATAAAAGATCAAAAGAAGATCAGGCAGTCAGAGACAGAGAGTCTCAAATGACAGGTGTTGAAGCTGAATAACCTCCACTTCCTGTTCTATCAAATAAAGGATCATAATGCCATGTTTTCATAGGGTTAACAAAAGGGTTAAATATGATAGTGCAGGTAAGACAGCTATTCCTCCACAAAGAATCTGCTCAACCCAGGAGAGATTATTTATAGCTTTTGATACCTCATTTCCTTTAAAGCCTCACTCCACACATCAACACAGGCAGTGTCCCGCCTGGAACTACGGGCAAAACGCTGAGGGCCATGAGTTTCTCTGGGCTTGCAAAACTGTATGCAACCTGAAAACTTGGCCTCCTACATACAAAGTGAAGATGCTATATCTAGTGTTAATAAATGCCTACATAACATTATATCAACCTCCCTGACAATTATTTAAATTCGTACAAGATATTACATCAAGTAAACATCATTAATTTTTCAATGAAACATTAAAAATTTTTCATTTGAAAATAACTGGTACCAGGCCGGGCACAGTGGCTCACACCTGTAATCCCAGTAGTTAGGGAGGTCACAGCGGGTGGATCACTTGAGGTAAGGAGTTCGAGACCAGCCTGATCAACATGGTGAAACCCTGTCTCTACTAAAAATACAAAATTAGCTGGGTGTGGTGGCGCATGCCTGTAATCCCAGCTACTTGGGAGGCTGAGGCAGGAGAATCGCTTGAACCTGGGAGGCAGGGGTTGCAGTGAGCCGAGATCCCATTGCACTCCAGCCTGGATGACAGAGCGAGACTCTGTCTGAAAAAAAAAAAAAAGATACTTTAGATTTTCTTAGCTCACAAGAATCCTTTTGTGTGTGTGCAAGATGACTACCCAGAAATTAGAGCCAGTTACAAACTGGATGAGTTACTCAGAGCCAAATCATTCTAAAAGTAAAATGATTAAAATCCTTTCAAATATTTTATATATATATATATATTATGGCCAATTATATTTAATAAGGGATGTGCATTTCGAGGTGTGAGGTGGAAGCCATAGAGCCTAAGAAAGACCTAAAAAATGAAAATCTGAGCAAAAGTAAACCCACTTATCCCAAGTTCGGACACAGAGGATCCAAATTCCTCTGTGTGTGAACTCACAGGTAAGAGGACGCTGGTGGCTCCTTAACACAATAGCCCAGGCTCCTAGGCATCTTGCTTCCTGGATTTCTGACCCCCAGCCCCCCATTCAATCTGGACCATGGCGTAGGCTTCTGTCCCACTTACACCTGAGTGTTGATCTGTCAGTAATTCATTTTCTTGCTTTGGCCCTCGGCATCCACATTCCCGCAGTCCTCTGGTCCGTAACTCCTGGTTGTTCTGCCCCAATCTCAGAATAATCCTGACCACAGCAGAACTGTGTTTGGCCATCCCAGCCCTCAGAACCCACCTATCTCATGTCTCCCCTTCTACTTCCAGCTTTATTTATTTATTTATTTATTTATTTGAGACACAGTCTTGCTCTGTCGCCCAGGCACTGGAGTGCAATGGTGCGATCTCGGCTCACCACAATCTCTGCCCCTCCTCCGGCTTCAAGTGATGCCTCAGCCTCCCAAGTAGCTGGGACTACAGGCACCCACCGCCACACCCGGCTAATTATTTGTATTTTTAGTAGAGATGGAGTTTCGCCATGTTGGCCAGGCTGGTCTGGAACTCCTGACCTTAGGTGATCCACCCACCTCAGTCTCCCAAAGTGCTGGGAGTATAGGCATGAGCCACCATGCCTGGCTTTTTTTTTTTTTTTAAGAGATGGGGTCTCACTCTGTCTCCAGGCTGGAGTGCGGAGGTGCAATCATGGCTTATTCAGCCTCAAACTTCTGGGCTCCAGCGATCCTCCGAACTCAGCCTCCCAAGTAGTTGGGACTATAGGCACTCGCCACCATGCTCAGCTAATTTTTATTTTTTAATTTTCTTTTGTAGAGACTGGGTCTCGCTATGTTACCGAAACTGGTATTGAACTCTTGGCCTCCCAGAGTGCTGGGATTACAGGCATGAGCCACTGTGCCCAGTCTACTTCCAGCTTTAGAAGGACATTGAAAAGCTGGGTACTCCAAGACCCTTTCTGGCTTATTAGGAGAATTGCCTTTTCTCTGAAAAACTCTTATTTGTCCCTGACTAGAGAGAGCACCACAGGCAGACAGTTTTCACTGCTTGGATAACAAATGCTCATTTTGACTACAACTGATTCGTCAGCCTGTGCTGTGAGAATGTTACCCATGGGTTTATTATGGGAACTGGAGCCTTCAAAGAGACAGTCTGGCTTCGTGTTTGTTTGTTTTCCTCTGTTTATCCAGTTTTGGTTAGGAGGCATGTGAGAGTGCACACGTGAGTGCATGCGTGTACAACCATCATTGGCCTCATGCCTAATGGCTTACCAACTCATTGCTGAATTAACAGCATCGGTTCTAGTTCTGTCCTGATTGGCTCATTGCAAGGGTAAGACCCTCAATGTCTCTGATCAGCTTCACAATAGGTGAAGCCAGAGTAAAAACACTATTCCTCTTTGCCACAGAGTGGCAAAAGAGGACAACGAAATGATTTCAACCTGTTGTTGAGTGCCACGGAAAGAAAGGCCAAGGTGGGGCCGGCCACAGTGGCTCCCACTTATAATCCCAGCACTTTGGGAGGCCGAGGCAGGCGGATCACCTGAGGTCAGGAGTTTAAGACCAGCCTGGTCAACATGGTGAAACCCCATCTCTACTAAAAATACAAAAATTAGCCGGGCATGGTGGCACAAACCTGTAATCCCAGCTACTCGGGAGGTTGAGGCAGGACAATCACTTGAACCCAGGAGGCAGAGGTTGCAGTGAGGCAAGACTGCACCATTGCACTCCAGCCTGGCTGAGAGAGTGAGACTCTGTCTCAAATAAAAAAAAAAAAAGAAAGGAAGGCAAGGAGGAAATCTAACTTATCATGGAGACGTGGTGGCTTTGCCTCCTCTCATGAAGAGGTGTGGCTGCAGGCGGGTGAGGTCACCCGACCATCTGACTCCAGTGAGGCCACCAAGGTGCAGCCATCCACACAGTCGAGGTGGCCACAGCTGAGGCTCTGCACAGCAGTGGTTGCCTGGTGGGTCCTGTGAACACCCCAGCAGCGAGCAGAGGTCAGGGATGTGAGCAAAGAGTGGGCACAGGTCCCCCATAGAGTGACGCAGACAGGGCTGCTCCACAGCTCAACAGACTCTCAGGAACTTGTGCTTATCAGATCAAACACAGACCACAGGAGCTGCAAGCTCGTCAGCGGCCAGGCACGGCTAGGGCCAGCCCCACCCTGTCTGCCCATGGCCGGAAGAGGAGCTGGGGCCCCTCTGGCAGAAGCAGTGGTAGCAAAACAAGGTCTCCTACTCTGCTGCAGCCTCTGCCCTGGTATCTGGGGATGACCTTGCCCCATGAGGTGGCATCAGAAGCAGGGGAATAGCAGCCACCTACACGGGATAGGGGTCTCTGGACCAGCTTCAGGAGGTCAATGGGCTCCCTGAAATTATAGGCAAAAGCAAGGTGTGTCCATACACTTATGCATTTACCTGGAGAAGGCATCCATGAATTTCATCAGCCTTGAAAAAGGATCCATCATCCCCCACAAGTTCTTTCTGAGAGGTGTCTGAAAGCAAGGCCCTGACAACTGGGACACAGCTGGGGGTGGGACAGTGGGGTTGGCTGTGCAGCTGGTGAGGTGGAGGCAGGGGTCAAAGGGCAGCTTTAATTGTTTTCTAGTTTGCTAAGAACTGTTTCTGTTGCCATCGATGCTCTGGATGACATCCAATCATCACTTTCATCTCTGTCTCTCCAAAGGACCAGGGCCAGACGCCCTTCCTCATCTTCCCAACACCAGCCCTCAGCAGACAGCAGAGAAGCACACACCCTGAACAGACAGCCCACATGCTGCCCTCTGGCCAGGCCACCTGACACGGTGGCAAGTGCTTTCCTCCAGGATGGAATACCTAAGGGTTAACAAGTAATGACCTGGAATGCAGAACTGGAGAGCCCAGCGCCTCCATGGCTAAATGTCATCCTGGGAAAAGCCCCTGCTTTCTGGCAGGGAGTCAGGCAGGAGTTAAAGGCTCTGAGCTCTGTGTAACCCGACCCAGTGGCAGCTGTGGGTTTTGCAAAATGTCCACCCAGCCCTGCCTTTCTTGGGAAGGGACTAAACAGCAGGTCACCCTTTCTAAATGAGGCAGCCTCCAAGGCTGAGAACTCTAAAACCCTCATCTGAGCTGCATTTATAAATCATGATTCAGCAGGAGACTGAATTCATTCTTCCCCAACCAAAAAAAAAGAAAAAAAAAAGTCTTCCCAAACCCTCTCACACAGGAGAGGGTTTCAGTTTTCCTTTATTACTGCGAGGTTCTCTGCTCCTCTGCTCTCAATTCTCCATCTTCGACCCTCCTGGAGAAATGACCTCAGGAGCTCTCAGCAAGACAAGGACAAGCCAGGGAGGGCAGGCAGGCCTGGGCCTCTGGCTGCTCTGGCCTGGGGAGACAGCCACATTTCTCACCACAAGGCATGCACAAATTGCAGGCAGCTGTGCTAGCAAGGCTGGACTTGAAAAGGCCCTTCCCCCTTCCCTGAGGTCATTCTCTCCCTCTTTAATCCACCCTGACGCTGCCCTGCATCTTGTGCCTTTGTACCGAGCTGTGTCTGCCTGACTCTGCCTGCACACCACAGGCACAGGGGCCGGCTGCCCCTCCAGCCAAGGGTGTCCTCTCCTCCAGAGTCCCCCAGTCCCCTTCAGGTTCATCTCCTGACCCGCCAGGGTGCAAGGCTCCCAAAGCTTGTTACAAGATGGAGCTAGTAGACCCTTGGCTCAGGGGCCCCCAGGCCTCAAGCCCCTGAGGATGAAAGGGGATGCACAGGGCAGAAGAGGCTCCCAAGAGGCCTGCAGTGCGGGTGTGTGGGGAGCACAGGACTTCCGAAACCTCAGTGCTGGCGGGGTGCCACCTGGCTCTCCTCACTGTACAAAGAGTTCCTCTTTCTGGGGAGGCTCTAAATCTCCCGGTCTTTTTATCACTGCTGCATCACAGGTCAGCAGTGGTGCCTGCTCCAGGGAGGAGCCACTAATAGAAGCTGAATTCAGCAGTTATATGTGGGCACCGTTAACCAGTCCCCACCCCAGCTCTCAGCACAAGAGACGGCCTGCTCCTTCTGTACAAACTGGACTGGGGGTGACCTGGCAGCCACCTGCCCCAACCCCCAGCAGTTATCTGGCTGCTGAATGTCTTCCTGGCAATCTGAGTAGCTTCTCAGGGCCTTCTTAGCCGTCCCTCCACGGTAATCCTGTCCAGGTGAATGGTAAAATTCCAGTGAAGCCCCAACACTTTCTGTTTGACTGTGCCCTTTGAGAGAATCCTTCACAGTTGCTGGATTTTTGGTGATTGTTTTCGTGTTCTCTTTCGTCCCAATTACAAAAAAGGTCATGGGTCATGTTCCACCCCACCCCAGTTCCTCCACCACGTAACACCTCCCGTGCAGGAGCTGAGAGCATTATGGATTGATGTCTTCAAGGAGTAAGAGGCTGTAGGTCCACCCTCCAACAGCTTGCTAACTACATACCTCTACAGCCACCCATCAGCAGCTAAGCTTCCATAGGCAGTGTGTGGGGTCAGAGGAGCATTTCAACACCATGCAACATCCCAAAATACTAATGCCCAAAGGACTGGACACTTTCCCTTGCTTGGAAACCAGATCCACTTACAGAGTATGAATTCCCAGAGTTCCAGGTCAACATTACCTTCGAGATGTAGGTCAGCTGCAAAGCTCCAACAGCTCCTGCCCCCATTGCCAGATTCTGAAAGACATAATTTTCATTTTAAGAAGGCTGTGGAAACAGCACCAACAGACAGAAGACCAAGATTCTAGCTCTGTTTATGCCACTTCCCTGGCAACACTGAGCAAGGTACTCAACCATTCTTTAACTTGCATTCCTCACCTGTGAAACAGTGATGATAATTCCTGGATAATGATTCAGGATTCCTGATGGAAACCTGTGACATTAACATTACCCTCAAGCCTTACCTATTATAAAGAAATACTCCAGTACAGTGGTGAAAGTATGTGCTCAGGTTGGGCATAGTGGTTCATGCCTGTAATCCCAGCACTTTGGAAGGCCAAGGTGGGAAGATCACTTGAGGCCAGGAGTTTGAGACCAGTCTGGATAACATATCAAGACCCCATCTCTACAAAAATTTTAAAAATTAGCTGGGTGTGGTGGCTCACACTTGTAGTCCCAGCTCCATGGAAGGCTGAGTTGGGAGGACTGCTGGAATCCAGGAGATGGAGGCTGCAGTAAGCCATGTTCATGCCACTACACAACACAGCACACCCTATCTCTAAAAAAAAAAGAAAAAAAAAAAAGCATAAGCTCCACTGTGAACAAGTTCCTTAACCACCAAGCCTCAGCTTTTCCTTCTGTGAAACAGGGATAATAGCACCTACCTCATAAGAAAGCTGTAAAAATGAGTTAATACATTTAAGAAGGCCAGGCACAGTGGCTCACATCTGTAATCCCAGCACTCTGGGAGGCTGAGGTGGGAGTATCACCTCAAGTCAGGAGTTTGAGACCAGCCTGGACAACATGGCAAAACCCCATTTCTGCTAAAGATATAAAGCCCCAGCTTGGTGGCTCGCACTTGTAGTCCCACCTACTGGGGAAGCTGAGGCAGGCGAATTACTTGAACCTAGGAGGTTGGAGGTTGCAGTGAGCCGAGATCTCATCACTGAACTCCAGCCTGGATGAAAGAGTGAGACTCCATCCCCCCAAAATAAAAAAATACATAAATACATTTAAGAGCACTTGGAACTGTCCTGTATGTAGAAGGCTCTCAGCAAGTGTGAGCTGTTATAGTTTCTGCGTGTGCCCTGAGATCTCACTGACTCTGTCCTGTTTTATGCCAGTTCAACTTTTTTTTATAATACATAGGATACAAACTCATGCAATATAGAAATAAAATATATATATATATCTGTTCAGCCCACCTGATAGGGCTGTTATGAGTAGCAAAGGAAAGGTGTCTGTACAGTATAAAACATGAAGTGAATGCACTATCACGACAGCAGGAGACTCACGGGCACCAATGACAATGTGCTCTACCCTGGCACACCATCTTTGGCTTTCTATTGTCCCCATTGGCAGGGATGAAGCAGCGAAAACCCAGGGCAGTTCCATGCCAGAGTCACGGTCAAGGTCAGAAATCACAGCTGTGGGGCTTCGAATGCAGACCATTCCCCTATGAATCTGAGACTCCGTGCATAGCTCCTGCTGACCTCTTAAATTGTTGCCAAGAAAAATCTCTGAAGTCTCCGTTACCTGGGGTCCTCTCAAAGCAATAAAAGAAGGTGAATCTTGGATAAAGGGAATTTAGTAAATTTACCTAAGAATTATCAGTTAAATGACCTGTCTGGAGACAGCCTTAAGAAGTGTCTCAGGTGGACCAGGCATGGTGGCTCACACCTGTAATCTCAGCACTTTGGAGGCTGGGGCGGGAGGACTGCTTGAGACCAGGAGTCTGAGACCACCCTGGCCAACATAGTAAAACCCTGTCTCTATAAAAACATATTTTTTTTACATATTTTTTTCTTCTTCTTCTTTTCTGTAAATGTCTCCTCAGGTGGTAGGTAAGAGTCCTTCTAACCCCAGCTATCTAAATTGACATATGTCGTTTGAAGCAAATTCAAGCAAGAAAATGGACGGGGATAATACCACAAAAAAAGTATTCTCAGAACCCAAGAATCTTAGAGCGGGGGACCTAGAAAAGACTAAAAGACTCTGCACTCCCTGTTCTTCCCTTCGCCAATGAGGCAGTAGGCTAAGAGCTGCCTCTCACAGCCAGACTGCCATGTCAACTGTGGACAGTCTGATTTACACTTCTATTTACACATTTTTTTCAGCAACATAGCGACTGCTTTTCATTTTGTTTTTGTTTTTGTTTTTCAGGAAACCTCTATCGGGTAGGGAGAGAGAGGCCTTGTAGCCCTTAAATCAGAGTCCGTATAGGAGCCCCAGCTCCCAAAAGGCAATGAGAACCGCTCTGGGCAAAGACACCACGCTGCCCAACGTCAGACTTACAGAGGGAGACCAACGGGCTCCAGGGACACAGGGAACCGCAGGACTCTGCTGGGGACTAAGGCTCCACCACCCTGACCCCATTTTGCAGTTTAGAAAGTGGCTTGTGAGTGAGGGGATTTGTCCAAGGTCACCTAATTGGTGGCAAAGCCTAAACCAAAGCTGACTTTCAATGCAGTGCCCTGGAAGTGGCATGGGATAATTTTAAAAGCTTGAGCTGTTGGAATTCTAACTGTGATATTAACACTCTGTAACCATAGGCAAGTCTCTTTACCTATAAAACGGAGATGCTAAACCCTGTTTCATAGGGTGGTGGGGAGAATTCCACGGAAAGACACGAGAGGGCCCACCCCTTCCTATTGGAGTCCCAATCCCCCTCCCACAGCGCTAATTACAAGATGCAAATGCCAAGTCTCAGGGCCGCTGTTGCACAACACACTCTCCTCACCCCAAACCACAGCCCAGCGGCCTCAGGAGTCCTAGCCTGAATTATGAGTGATGAAGTGGGATTTGGGGAACCATTCAGACGCTAACCCACATGGAACGACAACTATGAGCTGATCAGGTTTCAACTACTTCATCTCCTCTGTCCCTCGGGGGCTGCTCCACCCTCTGTCCTGGCCTCCCTGGCAGTTCTCCCTATTCGGAGAGAAAGAGGACGCAGCAGCTGCTCTCCAGGCCCAGGGACCCCAGGGGGAAGGGCAGGGGTCCTCACCCCTTCACCCACACCCACCCACAGTCTGCTCCTGGGCTCAACAGTACGTCCTCTACACCAGGAGAAGCCAGGAAAATCTGACGCATGTCTGATGCTGCCTCCCTCCCACCTTCCTCCCCATCCAGGGGAAATGGGAGACATGGGAGAAGATAGCCCCAGGATCCTTGAGGCTTGATCCAAAGTGACACTCAGTGTCCACTCCAGTGACTGGACATAGATGAACGGTGACAGCTGACTGCCAGGGTGACACATCAGCAGCCCCAGGAAGGTGCTTTCTGATCAAGGAAGACAGAGCGGGGATGCCTGAGCTGAGGGCCTGGGCAGCCAGGTGTCAGGGCAGGAAGGCCAAGAAACAGCACCTAGGGAGGGGCAGGGGATCAGAGCTGGGGAGGGGAGTCCACTCAAGCTGTCCCCCGTCTTCCCTGGCCATAGTTCAGTCTCCTCTAGGAAAAGGACAAACTCAAGACTCGCCTCCCCAAAGCCTGAACTGACTCCAGCCTGCCCTGACCTCCCCTCTCTCTGGGATTTAGGCACACAAATCCTTCTCCAACTTTGGTTCACACCAGAATCTCCTGGAGAGCTTGTTTCCAACACCCCAAGAATGGCCAGGTGCAATGGCACACACCTGTAATCCCAACACTTGGGGAGGCTGAGGTGGGAGGATCACTTGAGGCTAAGGGTTCGAGACCAGCCTGGGCAACATAGCAAGACTCTGTCTCTACAAAAAGTAAAATAAAGAAATTAGCCAGCTGCGGTGAGCTATGATCGTGTCACTGCACTCCAGCGTGAGTAACACAGCAAGGCCCTGACTCTGTTTATTAAAAAGAAAACAGAGATTAAAAAAAACAAAACAAAACCCATGCTCAAGCTTCCCCCACAGAACATTGAATGAGAACTAAATGGAATGTGGTCAGAGCATGGACATTTTAAAAATGCTCCCACGTGATCCCTAAACAGGCCCAAGTTTAAGAACAGCCGGTCAATAGGACAAAATCTAGCCGTGGACTCTGTATTTGGAGTACGTTTTTCTGAGAGTTTAGGTCTCTTCCTACTGGACGGAAGCACACAAAGGTCATGAGTAGAATCTTACTGCTTTACAGAGGGAACTCCTTAATTTTTAAATGAAAAAAATATTTGCATGGTGGTGAAGTTCCCAACCAGTCCATACAAGCCCACCGAGTTCATCAAGTATTGGAAGACCAACGCAGCTCTGCCCACCACTGGCAAACAGCATTTCCTTGTGACATCTCCCAGGTTCCAACTTGGGGGTCACTTCAGTTTGCAGTTCCCATGACCTAGGCAAGGCCTCTGTGGGACAGGAATCAGGATCAGGTAGAAGAGGCAGGAAAGGACTGAACCCCAATGAAAAGGGGGTCAAAAATGTAGGGGCTGAGTTGAAGAATGGGTCACAGGGAGAAGGACAGGAAGCATCAAGATGAAGGCATCTGACCAGATACAAAGTGGAGCCAGTGGGTGGTGGGAATGAAGTTCTGGAGGGCTGCTTATGTGAATCACCTCGGGAGATATCTTTTATTTATTTATTTATTTTGAGATGACTCCGTTGCCCAGGTTGGATATGCAGTGGCATGATCTCGGCTCACTGCAACCTCCACCTCCCAGGTTCAAGCAATTCTTGTGCCTCAGTCTCCCAAGTAGCTGGGATTACAGGCATGCACCAAACACGCCCGGCTAATTTATGTATTTTTAGTAGAGATGGGGTTTCACCATATTGGCCAGGCTGATCTCGAACTCCTGACATCAGGTGATCCACCCGCCTTGGCCTCCCAAAGTACTGGAATTACAGGCATGAGTCACCATGTCTCCTGGCTACCTTGGGAGATTTCTAAACAAACTAAGACACATGCTTCATCCTCAGGGTTTGAACTGGTCTGGGATAGGGCCCAGACACCTGCCTGTTTCCAGAGCTCCCAAGGGATTCCATGTGCCTCCAAGTTGGAGGTCATGGCTGTAGGCACCAGCTGGTCCTGCTAACTCTGCCCTAGAGACACAGCAGCGGGTAAGAGAAAAGGCCACGCCAGCCAGTAGCCCACAGAGTCACCCTGGCTGCTGCACCAGCAGCCAACAGAGAGGAGGGAGGAAAGGTAGGGGAGAGAGAGGAAGAGGGAATGGAGATTCCCATGCCGTGCCGTGCCGTGCCGTGTCTGGCTGGCAGCGATCCCACATGAGGACGTCTACAAGTCAGGAGTGGTCTGTACACTTGTTGGACTTCTAAATTTTGTGGAACCACATAGGGCACAGGGCAGGTTCCTGTTAAAAGACAGGAACCTGGTTTCAGGCTGGACGCAGTGGCTCACGCCTGTAATCCCAGCACTTTGGGAGGCTGAGGCAAGGGGATCACCCAAAGTCAGGAATTCGAGACCAGCGTGGCCAACATGGTGAAACCCCATCTCTACTAAAAGTATAAAAAATTAGCCAGGCATAGTGGCATGTGCTTGTAATCCCAGCTACTTGGGAGGCTGAGGCACGAAAACTGATTGAGCCCAGGAGGCGAAGGTTGCAGTGAGCCGAGATCATGCCACTGCACTCCAGCCCAGCCAACAGAGCCAGACTCCATCTCAAAAATAAATAAATAAATAATAAATAAATGTGATTTTATGAAGACAATGCCAGTACCTTCCTTTTTGCTCAAGAGTTCTTCCGCCACTAAGGTCCTTGAAGGAGCCAGTTCCCTAGGAGGGGAAAATATATGGCTTATTCTTCTCCGTCACCAAGGAAGCAGCTGAGGTGTCCATACAGGGATGTGGCACACCTCCCACGTTAATCCTTTTTCTAGCAACAGCAGTATTTCTTGTTGAAGGAGAAATTTTTACCCATGTGACTTCTACTCCCTTCCCCCTCTTCCAGTGAGAGTCACAAAGAACACAGAAATGACCAGAAGACCCAACTATTGATCCATAAACTCACAGCATGTCAGCACTCAAAGGTCCTGTGCATACCTCTTCATTCACCACACATGAGTCCTCTAAGGCTCAACTGGGGGAAGTGACTTCCTTAGGGAGCCTAATGAAGACAGAGCTCAAACTCCTAACATCAATCTGGTGCTTTGGCAAAGAAACAGCCTGAGAAAGAAAGAAGGAAACTGACATATATTTAGAAATTATGATGTGACAGGCATGCTGCTAGGCACCTTCACATGTGGTCGCCTAATCCTAACAATCCCATTTCACAGATGAAGAAACTAAGGATGAGGTTGGTGAAGGAACCTGCCCTAGGTCACACAGGCAGCAAGCAGAGGAGCCAGTATTCAAGCACAACGCTTTCTGATTCCCAAATCCCATGCACTTTCCTTTAGGCCCTGCCATCTCCCATGAGACATTATCTAAGAGCTGATTATCAACGAAAGGTAAATACAAGAGCAGGACCAGCAGGGTTACACCAAAAGAGGCCCAGTGTCATTGCCCAAGCTGGGCAGGGCAGAAACTTGTCCAACGGGCTCTTGGGTGCCAAACTCCAATAGACCAGGGATTCAGAGCAGGAAGGGGGAAGGAAGGAGAGATGCTGGTGCCATCTGATCTTCTCTTACAGACCCCTGGAGTGTCCAGCAGACAGTAAAAAGCAGCTAGCAGGAGAAGGAGGGAGGGGACGTCCCTGGTAATCCCAGAGCTAGGGCATGAGCTGACATGGCTGTTTGTGAGCTAAAATCATAGCTCAGCCACCAAAAGCCACGGCCATCTAGACTCACAGAAAAGAATGTGCCTGCAGAGGGGGTATAGCTCAGAGTAGACACTTGAATGTAGGAGAACGGTGTGACAGGATTGGGAAGGAGGAGCATAGCTGTCGCTGCCCCACATTCCAAAGCCCTTACCCTGACAGGAGCAACCAAAGCAGGGGAGCCAAGCGAATCCCAGTCATCAGGTGACCTGGGCCGTGGCTCTGCCTGCTGCTCTGATGCCAAACACCTCTCCTCCTCTCTGCCCTGTAGGTCCACTGGCTGATGCTAACACAGGGACACATGACATGCTGATAGCTACTCTCCCCATTCCCCAGTTCAAAGTGTGTATTTAATCTTTCCCTTCAGGAGACGTCGATTCTATATCATCCTCTGCTGCGTGGGCTTAATGTTTTCATTCTATTACTTGGATGTCGATTTCTTGTTGACAGACACCGGTATCAGCTTTAGACAGGATAAGTTTCATTGTGTGTTAAGTCTCTCAGCCACGCCCCCCATTCCCTTTATTTCCGTCTTCCAACTCTGGTGACAGAGACTTAAAGACCAGGTCAGGCCGGACGCGGTGATTCATGCCTGTAATCTCAACACTTTGGGAGGCCAAGGCGGGTGGATCACTTGAGGTCAGGAGCTTGAGACCAACCTGGCCAACATGATGAAACCCTGTCTCTACTAAAAATACAAAAATTAGCCCGGTGTGGTGGTGCACACCTGTAATCCCAGTTACCCAGGAGGCTGAGGTAAGAGGATCGCTTGAACTCGGGAGGCGGAAGTTGCAGTGAGCCAAGATCGCACCATTGCACTCCAGCCTGGGTGACAGAGTAAGTGAGACTCCATCTCAAAAAGAAAAAAAAAAAAAAAAACCAGGTCAGAGGCCTGGGCTTCAGATAATCTCCTGGGCACATCTGGGTCTCAACTCTGACTGTTGGCCACTTAAATGGTTCTAAAGCTGTAAACTCAATAAGCCAACTCCATCAGCCCTTTCTTCAATCCAGCCTCAAACTCAATGTCATTTCCCCACCACCTTCTAATCGGTTTCCCTCTCCCCTACCCAATCTCTGTCAGTAATTCCACCTCCTCTCCCCAGTCAACCAGATACTAAACTTTCAAACATTCTTCCCTCATGTGGCCTCTAAACCTGCCCCCCACCCAACTCCATGCCCACCACCTCAGGCATATCAGGAAGCTCCGTGACAAACCCCCAGCTGTCATCTCCAGCTCCAGCTCTCCCCACTTCGCCATCCATCCCGATGTCCTGGCCAGAACAAACTTTCTTAACAGATAACATCTGTAGCACTTTAAAGCTCATCAAAGCATTTTCACATATATTATTTACTCTTCACAACAACAATGTCACAGGTGGCGATCACTGATATCATTACCATATATTGTGGATGATGACAGGAGGCTCAAAAAATGGATGTTTCCTTAATGAATATATTCATCATGTTGCCCTGTGCTCAATTGATATAACTAATAAAACTGGTCTCTGAAGCAAAATCTAATATGAACCCCTCTCCCAAACATGCAATAACCTCCTTTGCCTTAGAGACACAATTTAGATAATAAATTAATAAAATGACTTTTTTTTTGAGACAGGGTCTTGCTCTGTAATTCAGGCTGGAGTACCCCGTCCTGATCACAGCCTCTAACTCCTGAGCTCAAGTGATCCTCCCACCTCAGCCTCCCAAGTACCTGGGACTACAGGCATACGCCACCACGATTGATATTTTATTTTATTTTATTTTAGAGATGGGGTCTTCCTACATTGCCCAGGCTGGTCTCAAATTCCTGGCCTCAAGTCCTCCCACCTCAGCCCCCCAACGGGCTGGGATTACAGACATAAGCCACCATGTCTGGCCATACCATTCTTTGGTACATAACTAGATCTATAAATATAGAAAGAGACGTATATAATAAATATATTGAACAAATGCTGAAGGTTAAAATGTAAAGTAAAATCTAACAACAACATACCAAAGAGAAGTTTTGAGAAAACTGAGAATAGTCATTACTATGGTTTTGCAATAGTTATTTAACCTCTGCTAAGTTTCATAGCTTCTATCTGTTTAGCTGCTTGGACTTTACTACTGAGTAGTGCTAACTCTTAACACAATTCTTTCAATGTGCTGTTTAGTTTTTGTTGGTTTGTTTGTTTGCTTTTTGAGATGGAGTCTCGCTCTTGTTACCCAGGCTAGGGTGCAGTGGCATGATCTCAGCTCACTGTAACCTCTGCCTCCCGGATTCAAGCGAATCTCCTGCCTCAGTCTCCTGAGCAGCTTGCCACCATGCCCTGCTAATTTTTGTACTTTTAGTAGAGACAGGGTTTTGCCATGTTGATCAGGCTGGTCTCGATCTCCTGACCTCGGGTGATCCGCCTGCCTTGGCCTCCCAGAGTGCTGGGATTATAGGTGTGAGCCACCACGCCCAGCTTAGTTTTTAATTTTTTTTAAATCTAGACAAAGTACATCCTGTTATAAAGATACGAAGTATTTAAAAAATATGATGGCTACAGAAAACACATAAAGCAAAACTGCACTTTTTTATTTTACATTAACCTCTCAAAAAGCCCACATATAATTTTAATTCTAAACATGTTTTGACCAGGCCCAGTCAAATCCAGCAGTGAGCTATGATTGCACCACTACACTCCAGTCTCAGAGATGGAGTAAGAACCCTGTCTCTTTAAAAAAAAAAAAAAGAGTACTTTTTAATAATAATTTTACCCTTAGCAAAATTTGCATTTGGTAAAAGTACAGATTTGTCACTTATAATCTTCTTTTGAGGTTTTTTTTTTTACCAAAGGATTCTGCGTTCTTACTCTAACACACTATAGACAAAAGCACATCAGCAATTCTACTGACTTCTGGAAATCACATGTCTACGTGGATAGTTAAGATACCAATTACACAAAATCCATGAATTTAAGACACTTTGCCCACACAATTGCTGAAGATCTGAAAGTTATCATGATCTTAAGAGATAGTCTCATAGGCAGAGATTATCTCCAGACAGACACAAGAAACTGTCAAGACTGGCTGCCCCCTGCCGAGAGGACAGAAGTGGGAGGGAGAAATTTGTCAGTAACTCTGCATTCCTGCAGTTCAAATTTTGCACCACGTGCATCTATTCCCCAATTTTTAAAGAACGTTATTTCCTGGTTCTTGGCATTCTGACAGGTTGAAGCATACAATGCAAAAATTATTCCTGGCTTTCAGCCAAAATTTGCTTAGGAAAGTTTCACATATATTTTTTAAAAACGCCAATTTTCATGTAGCCTTTAAGACAACAGTATTGTCCATTACACATTATGTGTTATTATAACCTTCTCCCATACCTTTGTATGCTTTCTACTAAAATGCACCAAATATCCATCTTGTTACCAACACTGCTAACACTCTTCACCCCATCAATGGAAAGAACTGCTTTCAGTTTATTTAAAAAAATTAAATAAAAACAAAGGGCTTTCATCGGCATCCGAGGGTTACCAAGAGCAATGCAGTCTTTTTGGTTATTTGATGATCCATGAGTCATATTGTGTGGCCTTTGGAAAGTAAAAGCATCTACGTATTTTTTGGAAAAAGCAGAAAAAACACATTTGACAGAGTAAATTTGACAAGACCAGCAATCTAGTGCAATATTGTTTTTCGCGCTTCTGTTTACTCTTTGTTCCAGGCCATATAATTTGGTCTTGCAATTACTTAGCCAAATGGACATTAGAAAGGGGGGGAATATAAGCAATACTCTGCAACTAAAACATAGTTACTCTGCAGATTGCTGTACTAGAGTAGGGCGGCCCTAAGGAATTTCATCTCGTCTCTCATGATGGGAACCAATGTGAAATTCAAATACAAGCGGTAGTGTCATAATATTGTAGTAACATTTTAAGGAAAATCAAGCCAGCATTTGTTTCTGTTCAAGAATTATCTGATTGCATGCAAGATGAAGAAGTTCTAGAGTGGGGAGACTGGCTGTATAACATCATGCCTACAGTCAACAATATGGTATCATGCATTTAACTTTTGTTAAAAGGGTAGATCTCATGCTGAATGTCCTTACTATAATTTTTTAAAAGTTTGCTTGATATGTCAGCATATTGATTTTTAAATGTATTAGCCAAATCAGTGTCCATAATCAATAATACTGAGACTTTCCATTTGGATGGGTCCTTTTTAGCTAATGGGTTTTTGTTCTATATCAGTTTAGAGTCACCACTGCCTGTATGAGAAGCCTTGATTCGTTACTTAATCACACTGATTCTAAATTCTGCCAGACATTCAAGAATGCACCTGGCCCATGCTGTGTTCTGATCCCCAACACGCCCCTACCGTATGCCCATCTAGCAGACATTGCCGCTGGCCTCCCAAATTCCCTCCACCTCTTTTTGCCATTTGGCTATGCCTTCCATGGCCTGCATCCACAGCTCTGCTTCAGAGAACTGCCTCTGGGCTGCTGGAAGCCGTTCTGCCCACATGTGCAGAGCTGGAGCCAGTTACTGCCCGGTGCAGGCACATGAAAGCCCAGCTCCCTGAGACAAAACTGAGGAATGACTCACCCCAGCGCTCCTGCAGGCCCACAGTGAAACCATCCCTTGCTCAGACTTCCGCCTGCCTCCTCCCTTCCCTGTCCTCCTTCCCCAGCTCTCTTCATAGTCCCCGCGGGAACATTTCCTCAGTAAAGAACTTCCTGACAGATCTTGTCTCAGCGCCTGACTCCTAGTCTCAGCGTCTTCTTCTGGGGACCCTGATGACCTTAAATGCCCCTCCAACCAAGCGAGCTCACCTCTGCCCCACAAGGGCTGCTGTTTCCCCCACTTAGAACACCCTCCTTCTCTTCTTCATCTCTGTTTGGGGCAGAGTGGGTATAACAATCAAAGGACATCTTGGAAATGAAAACCAGGCCGGGCATAGTGGCTCACACCTGTAACCCAGCACTTTGGATGCCAAGGTGGGTGGATCACCTGAGGTCAGGAGTTCAAGACCAGCCTAGCCAACACAGTGACACCCCATCTCTAATAAAATACAAAAACTAGCTGGGCATGGTGGCGCAGGCCCTGCAAACCTAGCTACTCGGGAGGCTGAGGCATGAGAATTTCTTGCAGCTGGGAGGTGGAGGTTGCAGTGAGCTGAGATCATGCCACTGCACTGGATCCTCGGCAACAGAGTGAGACTCTGTCTTTAAAAAATAAATAAATAAAAATTTTAAAAAGTAAGTGAAAACCTACAAAATACTCTGCAAATATGAATAATGTATAGCAAAAATGAACCTCACACACTGTTCAACATCTGGATCTAGTGACACCTTCTCTACAAAGGGAGCCCCCAGCTCTCCCTACCCTAATTGTCTATTTTCCTGAAGACAATATAAACGCTATGAAGGCAAAGACTGTCCTGTTCACTGATGTAGCCACAGTATTTAGATCAGCATCTGGCACATTGAATACATTTAGTAAATATGTGTTAATAATGCTGTTGAACTCCAGGATCTCCTTCTATTCTCAGGAAATGAAGGGATCAAAGGCACATTAAGGATTACCTAGAGGCTGGGCACGGTAGCTTATGCCTGTAATCCCAGCACTTTGGGAGGCCAAGGCAGTGGGATCATTCGAGGTCAGGAGTTCGAGACCAGCCTGACCAACATGGTGAAACCCCATCTCTACTAAAAATATAAAAATTAGCCAGGTGTGGTGGTGAAAGGACCAGCTAGAGTGCCCATACTCCACAGGATAAATGACTTGCCTAGGATGTAAATCAACTTAGTGGCAGAGCCATGATTGCAACCTTGATCTCTTATCTCCCCAGCCTGAGAACTTTCCATATGACACTCCACCTCCTTCCCTTATGGGTGGCAGCAAAGGAAAATGGCAACCCCTTCTCCTTCAACCTAAATATTGGCATCTGGGCATTGGCACTGCCACTTAATGATATGCTACCCTGTTATATGATATGCCAGAATTATCAGCACCAGAGTTTTGTGTGTGGTGTTTTCCTCTCCCCAACTAACCCTGAAGCTTCCTGGTGGCAAAAGCCTCACTGAATTCATTTTCCACATCATCTACAGGACCTTGCACAGGGCTGAGTACAGAGGTCAGTGGGAGGAGGGAGGCAGACAAAGGGGAGGTTGCACGCTCAAGTCGATGGATCTGGCTCCAACGCTGCATTTACCACCTGCACAACCATGAGCAGAGTGACAACGGACCCTAGGCCCCAGGATTATGGAGAGGTTCAATGGGGTAACACATGTAAAACATTTCACACCACGGCTCGTACATGGCAACCACTTAGTAAGTATAAGCTGCAGTGAGTAATAACAGCAGTAGCAGCAGCAGTAACAGATTCAGGCTCAGAGAACACCACCTACTAGGTGGCTTCAACACACAAAGATCGGAGACCTGGGTCCAAAAATCTTCTGCTTATTACTGCCTATTAAATAATTAAGAAAACATAGCAGGGATCTCCTTTTCCCTATCAAATAAAGATGTTCAACAATCACACACAGTTTTCAATGCCTCTCTTCATAGGAATGGACCAAAATCCCCAGGATGTCCCTCTCTGCAGAACTTCCATTCCATTTTGGCCCTGTCCCCAACCCCAGGAAGGCAATGTTGGGCACTCCACATTTCCCAAGGACCTGACTTCTAGCCACTTCCTTCCCTGGCCCTCTTTAGTTTGTTCATTCATTCATTCAATGAATACATATTCATCAAATCCTGGACACTATGATCAAAAACTAAGCCACACGAGTACCCTACCTTCTAGGACTTCCCAGCCCCGAGAGTCCTCAGGTTTCTCTTTCTTAACCAGTAACTACCTTTGCAGGCTCTCCATCCTCCCAGTCACCCTTGTGCCTGTCTCATTATCAGCAGTAATGGCAGGGGCACTACAGTTAGACTGTCAGGGTTAGAGTCCCAGCTGTGCTACTTTTTTATTATGTAACCACGGGCAAATTCTTCCCCTGTCAGCCTCACCCACCTCATCTTCAGAATGAGGGCAATAATAACTACCAATTAAACTTGTTGTCAGAATGAAATAAAAACCCAGTGAAGTGTGCTTGGCACACAGTAATAAATGCTCACTAATACCATTTTATAACTTACCTGAAACATCCACGCTTAAATGTGGAGTGGCTGTGTGGCCGTTTACACAGCCAAGAACTAACCCAACCACTGAAGAAGTAAAATGTCCTGAATTATTTCTGTATCACAGCAAGACTCCTTTTTCAAGAATATGTCAAGCCAGTTGAGCTCTACTGCTTCCTGGGAAAATGTAAAGAATCCTTGGCAGTGGGCCACTAGTTAGTTCTACCTGGTAATTCAAACTCAAAGAAGGTTCTACCGCAAAACACCCTGAGAGCTCAGCTGGCAGGAAAGAGTAAGAGCCTGCCCTGGGCCAGGGGAACCTGCTGCAGAAGCTGACCCCAGAGAGCCTAGAAAGCAGCCTGAGGCACAGCGTCTAGGCTTAGCACAGGTTCTGGGCCCCAGTGACAAATCAGAGTGAGGGGAATCCTGACAACTGTCAATTTTCCAGTTCCAAGATGGTGCCACTGTGGTCCTGGGTGATCTGCCACTGACAGCACAACTCTCAGTCTGTGATCCAGGGTATGAAGAAAGATCCAACTCTCCAGGGAGCAGCTGGCAACAGCCAGACAGAATTCCCCAAGTCAGTCAATTTGGGTAAAGCACAGCACTAGTGTGGAAGCATGGCGTGAAGCAGGTAAATCAAAACAAAAATCCATTCAAATGACTTGCGGTAACACAGCAAGTGAGTGGGAGGAAGTACACAAAGGAGAATGGAGAGAGAATGTGAAGACCCGTAAGTCACCCAGGGTTCATCTCCAGTGTGCCCAAAGCCAAGTCTACTGGCAACAAAGACTTAACTCCGGCCAAAGCAGGAGCATCGCTTGAAACCAAGAGTTCAGGCCAGGCGTGGTGGCTCATGCCTGTAATCCCAGCACTTTGGGAGGAAGAGGCGGGTGGATCACCTGAGGTCAGGAGTTTGAGACCAGCCTGACCAATATGACGAAACCCCATCTCTACTAAAAATACAAAAATTAGCTGGGCGTAGTGGCGAGCGCCTGCAATCCCAGCTACTCAGGAGGCTGAGACAGAAGAATCGCTTGAACTCGGGAGGCAGAGGTTGCAGTGAGCTGAGATCACACCATTGCACTCCAGCGTGGGCAACGAGAGCAAAACTCCATCTCAAAAAAAACAAAAAACAAAAAACAAAAACAAAAAACAAAAATTGGCCAGGCATGGTGGCAGGCGCCTGTGATCCCAGCTACTCAGGAGGAACCGGGAGATGGAGGTTGCAGTGAGCCCAGATCGCACCATTGCACTCCAGCCTGGGCGACAAAAGCGAAACTCTGTCTCAAAAGAAGAGAAAAAAAAAAAAAAAAGAAACCAGGAGTTCGAGACCAGCCTGGTCAACAAAGTGAGACCCTCCATCTCTACAAAAAATAAAAATAATTAGCCCAGTGTGGTGGCGCACATCTGCGGTCCCAGGTACATGGGAGGCTGAGGTGGGAGGATCACTTGAGCCCAGGAGTTTGAGCTATGATTGCATCACTGCACTCCAGCCTGGGCAACAGAGTAAGATCTCAAATTGAAAAAAACAAAAAAAGCTAGGCATAGTGGCTCACGCCTGTAATCCCAGCACTCTGGGAGGCCAAAGCACGCAGATCACTTGAGGTCAGGCGTTCAAGATCAGCCTGGCCAACACAGTAAAACCCTGTCTCTACTAAAAATAACAAAATGGCTCACTTTGGAAGGCCGAGGCAGGTAGATAACGAGGTCAGGAGATGGAGACCATCCTGGCTAACACAGTGAAACCCCGTCTCTACTAAAAAAGTACAAAAAATTAGCCGGGCATGGTGGCGGGCGCCTGTAGTCCCAGTTACTTGGGAGGCTGAGGCAGAAGAATGGCGTGAACTCAGGAGACGGAGCTTGCAGTGAGCCGAGATAGCACCACTGCACTCCAGCCTGGGCAACAAAGGGAGACTCTGCCTCAAAAAATAAATAAATAAATAAATAAGTACCAAAAATTAGTCGGGCATGGTGGTACATGCCAGTAATCCCAGCTACTAAGGAGGCTGAGGCAGGCAAGAGAATCACTTGAATCCGGGAGGTGGAGGTTGCAGTGAGCCGAGATAGTGCCACTGCACTCCAGCCTGGGTGACAGAACAAGACTCTGTCTCAAAGAAAAGAAAAAAGAAAAGGGCAAAGGAAGGGAAAATGGTATGGCAGGTCTGAAGGCAAACCAGGCCCATTGCATGACGAACAGCAGCATTCCAGGCTGAGTTGAAGGCGTCACAGTGTGCCATGGAAGGGTTCATTCTGAATAGTAGGCACTTCAAATGAAAGTAAGCAACAGGTTTCTCAGGGCTGCAGGGTGCCACATAGGGCTCAGTTCTACTTAGGGTTAATCCTTCCTGGAGAAGGCAGTTAGCAGCAGCTTACTTTCTGAGTATGTTTTCTGCATCGATACTGTTTTTCTCTTGGCCATCAAATCTTGAAGACAAATGCCCAAGACCACTAGATGATTAGTCCCTGGATAGTGATCTAGGGATTCACATAACTCGTTTTCTACATCGCATCTTAAAGCATAACTCCATCCCAGGGACATTCAGAATTTCCTCTTCCCAAACCTCGGAACTAGAGCCAAATTCCAGACCCCACACCCTTCTTCATCCCAACACAGCCATGACCTGTGACCTTGCTGTTCAGAGGCCATGTCAGTGTTTGCAGTTTCATTCCACCAAATCACTCAAGGGTGGGAGAAGGAAAGAGCTAACAGCACCCAGAGCCAGAATAAGAAAAGCCCTGAGATCCCAAATCAGAGTGAAGCAACTTGTTCCCAGAGCAGTGGTGACTCCAGGGACTCCCAGATATAGCAGTCAAAGGTAGGTGGCCTCCATCTTTGTGCCTGACCTCCACAAGATGCTCAGCAAGTCACCTAATTCTGACCATGTTCTTGCCTACATCCAGTGCAGTGTCTGAGGCTCCCTTCTCATTTGGACCACGAGTAAACAAAACTGGGTGACCGCCAAAGGCACGTCCAATCCAGGATTCTAGGACTTCCTGAGTCAGGAGACCAAAGAAATCCAACATGTGTCCAGCTCAGGGAACCAGGTCACATTCTCTGCTGGGGTGGGGCCCCCAGACTGGAAGAGCAGGAGCAGCCAGAGGCCACAGCCCTGGAGAGAAGTGACAGGAAGCAAGCCATGCCTTGGAGCCTGGATCCAGGACTTGGATCTCACTGGCAGATCCTGGCTGCTCTCTGCATGTGAGAGCAGACACCAGATGCCAGGGTCAGGAGAGCATCCTTCTCTCCAAACTAAGATCTGAGATGGTTTTCTGTGTGTGGGGGGCGGGGGGTGGGTGTGTATGGTATGTGCGTGTATTTGTGTGTGTATGGTGTGTGTCTGTGTGTGTGCATGTGTGTGTCTATGTATGGGGTACATGCATGTGTGGTGTGTGTGGGGGTGTGTGTATGGTGTGTGTATGGTTTGTGTGTCTCTGTGTGTGTGTGTGGTGTGTGGTTTGTGTATGTGTGTGCGGTGTGTGTGTATGGGGTATGTGTGCATGTGTGGGCGTGTGTGTGTATGATGTGTGTCTGGTGTGTGTTTATGGGTTGTATGTGTGTGTGGTGTGTGTATGGGGTGTGTGTGCATGTGTGTATGTGTGTATGGTATGTGTCTGGTGTGTGTTTATGGGTTGTGTGTGTGTGCATGTGTGTATGGTGTGCCTGGTGTGTGGTGTGTGTGTATGGTGTGTGTCATGTGTGTATGTGTGTGTGGTATGTGTATGGGGGTATGTGTGTG
>NC_045440.1:37143804-37309535 GCF_002776525.5 Piliocolobus tephrosceles | reverse complement strand
TGAGGTGCATGTGCGTGTGTGTCTGTGTGGTGTGTATGGGGTGTGTGTGTCGTGTGTATGAGGTACGTGTGTGTGGTTTGTATGGGGTGTGTATGGTATGTGTGCACGTGAATGTGTTTGTGTGTGTCTGTGTGTGTTGTGGGGTTGTCCCCTCCCTGCTGATGAGCAGGTTGTGTTGCTCGTGAGCCTAGGCCTGGAGGCTAACCCCGTGCGCATTCCTCCCGCGCAGTGAGGGGCACCCAGTCGCTCCGCCCCTTCCCACTGACCCTCTCACCTGGGGGTTGTCCATATACCATAGGAGGCAGTTAGCCTGGGTGTCCAGAATGAAGTACCTCCGCAGAAACTTGCCGCTGTTCTCATGCTCCTCGATGTCCAGAAACCCACAGATTCGGTTCTGCCGATCCACATAAGGCATTCCTGGGCTCTGCTCTCATCACCCTGCGCACAGGAGGGAGGTGCTGATGAGAAGGAAGATGAAGCAGCTCTGCCTCAGGACCTGCAGAAATCTTTCCAGGAAGTTGGGCTGAGACTCTCTCATCAACTTCCTTCCGTGGGGGCACCAAATGTTCCACTCCAGACCCTGGAAACCTCTCCCAATGTTAAGCACCCCTAAAAATCCATTCACACGTATTCAACTCACTTTTCCAAGGCTCTATGTGCCCAGGATAGCACTGGGCACTTTACATTCATAGAGGAGATAAGCTCAAACTTTAGATCAGGGGCCTGCATTCAAATTCCAGTTCTGGATACTTGTCAATTGTATGATCACCAATTATTTAACCTTCGTGTGCCTCAGCTTCTGCATCTGTAAAACGGGGTTAATAATAGTGCACCTCATAAGGCTTGGGCTGAGAATTAAGTGCTAGTTATACAGTAAGCACTTCCTGAACAGTAGCTATTATCGTCGCTCTGCACAAAACCTTGTAAAGTGGCTCACAACTCAATTTTATACATGGAAGAAATGATCTCAGAAAGGATGTAAGCTCCAATTCAAACATCTGAATAAAATTCTGCCAGGCTCTTGAACAATACCTCACAAGCATGGGCAACCAGAGCAAACATGGACAGGCATGATCACATCAAGTTAAAAAGTTTCTGCACAGCAAGGGAAACAACCAACAAAGTGAAGTGAAAACCCACAGAATGGGAGAAAAGTCAGCAAATTACCCATCTGACAAGGGACTAATAACCAGAATATATAAAGAGCTCAAACAACTCTATAGGAAAAAAATCTAATAATCCGACTTTAAAATGGACAAAAGATTTGAATAGACATTTCTCAAGAAAAACACATACAAATGACAAACAGGCACATGAAAAGGTGCTTGACATCACTGATCATCAGAGAAATGCAAATCAAAACTGTAATGGGATATCATCTCACCCCAGTTAAAATGGCTTTCATCCAAAAGACAGGCAACAACAAATGCTGGTGAGGAAGTGGAGAAAAGGGAACCCTTGTATGGTGTTGGTGGGAATATAAATTAGTACAACCACTATGGAGAACAGTTTGGAGGTTCCTCAAAAAACTAAAAATAGATCTACCATAAGATCCAGCAATCCCACTGCTGGGTATACACCCAAAGAAAGGAAATCAGTCTGTTGAAGAGGCATATCTGCACTCCTATGTTTGTTGCAGCTCTGTTCGCAATCGCCAAGATGTGGAAGCAGCTTGGTGGCCATCAACAGATAAATGGATAAAGAAAATGTGGCATATATACACAATGGAGTACTATTCAGCCATAAAGAAGAATAAGATCCTGTCATTTGCAACAACATGGATGGAACTAGGGATCATTATGTTAAGTGTGAAATTAGCCAGCCACAGAAAGACAAACATCACTCACTTATGGGACCTAAAAATCCAATCAATTGAACTCATGGAAATAGAGAGTAGAAGGGTGGTTACCAGAGGCTGGGAAGGGTAGTGGAGGGCTGGGGGGAAGTGGGGATGGTTAATGGGTACAAAAAAAAAGTTAGAAAGAATGAATAAGACCTACTATTTGGTAGTACAACAGGGTAACTATAGTCAATAATAATTTAATTGTACATTTTAAAATAATTAAAAGAGGCCGGGAGTGGTGGCTCATGCCAGTAATCCCAGCACTTCGGGAGGCTGAGGCAGGTGGAGCAATTGAGGTCAGGAGTTCAAGACCAGCCTGGCCAACATGGTGAAACTCTGTCTCTACTAAAAATGTAAAACATTAGCCAGTCGTGGTGGCACATGCCTATATCTCAGCTACTCGAGAGGCTGAGGTAGGAGAATCGCTTGAACCCAAGAGGTGGAGGTTGCAGTGAGCCAAGATTGAGCCATTGCACTCCAGCCTGGGCAACAAGAGTGAAACTCTGTCTAAATAAAATAAAATAGTATAACTGAAGAGTTTGTAACACAAAGGATAAATGCTGGAGGGGATGAATACCCCATCTTCCATGAAGTGACTGTTACATGCTGCAAGCCTGTATCAAAACATCTCAGGTACCCCATAAATATATACACCTACTATGTATCCACAAAAGTTAAACATAAAAACATTTTTCTAAAATTCTGCCAGGAATTAAGTCACAAAGGACAGCCTCTCCAGCTTCATGAAGATACCAAGAGATTAAAATGCAAGGGGTTTCTGGAGTCTTGCGGTAGGATCACAGCCCTGGCCCAGCATCTTACATCACTCTGCTGTCACTGTTATGGGGTGAATCATGTCCTCTCAAAATTCGTATGTTGAAGTCCTAACCCCAAGGCCTTCAAAATGTGGCTGTATTTGGAGACAGGGTCTTTAAAAAGGTGACTGAGTTAGCATGATGTCATTAGCATGGGCCCTAATCCACTATGACTGATGTCTCTAATAAGAAGAGGAAAGACCCTGTGAAGACACAGGGCAGTGACAGCCATCCACAAGCCAAGGCGCAGGCCCTGGACGGATCTTTTCCTCATGGCCCTCAGAAGAAACCAACCCTATTAACACCTTGACATTGGACTTTCAGCCTCCAGATCTGTGAAAAAATGAACTTCTGTTGTTTAAGCCATCCAGACTGTGGTCCTTGGTTATGATGGCCTGAGCAGCCTAACACAGTTACCCATAAAGCCTCTTATAATGGAAAGAATGAGGCATCAGAACAAAGTCCCAGGCTGGGTGCAGTGGCTCACAACTGTAATCCCAGCACTTTGGGAGGCCAAGGTGGGAGGATCGCTTGAGGCCAGGAGTTTGAGACCAACCTGGGCAACATAGCGAGACCTCGTTTCCACAAAAAAATTAAAAAATTAGCCAGGCATGGTGGCGTGCCTGTAGTCCCAGCTGCTCAGGAGGCTGAGGTAGGAAAATCGCTTGAGCTCAGGAATTTGAGGCTGCAGGGAACCATGAGAGCGCCACTGCCCTCCAGCCTGGATGACAGAGTGACACCCTGTCAGAAGAAGAAGAAAGGAAGAAAGAAGAAAAAGGAGAAGAAAGAAGAAGAAAGTCCCAGCCCATGAGCACTATCCCTGACTCCAGAATAGTCTCTCTAGTAATGTGGGATGAGCCACACCTTCAAGCCAGCCAGCCTCTGTTCTTGTTGCAATTTTTAGGCCTCTCTGAGAGCCAAATCAAAGGGTGGGAGCTCTCTTCTGCTCCCCAACGAAGACTGGCTCCTTTCAATGAGCAGAGACACCCAATTGAAATGCACACCCAGTGCCGACATGGGACAAGGGGTCCCACAAGGGTCCCAGAGCACCACATGACCTTCAGACTTTCAAGGTCAGACCCCACCACTGCTGAGCCCTGAGAGACTCCAACAGAGTGAAGCTCCCGGTGGCCCAAGCCCTCTGTCCACAGCCACACAAAGTTGTGAGATGGCTGCCTCAGGCCATCCTCCACAAGGGGATGCTGGGTCAGCAGGTGAGCTACAGAGACCCAACAGCCCTGGTACTGCAGGCCCAGATACCCTCCCACAGCACAGGCTGACATCAGGCGGATTCAGATCAGGCTAATAATAGTAAGGATGGTGACTGATGGCGTGGCGTGGTCCCTCCCGACCCCACAAGGGCCAGTGCTGAGAGGCGGCCCCTAGGAACAAATGCCCCCCACCAACACACACATGGATACCAGTGACCGGTGAATCCCTTGATCCAGGTGAGGTGAGGGGGACTGGAGATAAAGACATCAGGGAGACGCGTCGGGGAATCCCACAGCTACTCACTGTGAAAGGAGAGGGAACAAAGAGCAAAGCAGGCGAAAAACAGGGCAGAGGTGAAACAGCACAGCTAAGGAAGAAGTCGGAGGAGCTGCAGTAAAAGAGGCAGTGAGAAGGATCAACCGTGGACAGAGGAGGTTTCAGAAACACAGCAGAGAAGGATATGTTGCAGCACAGCAGGGGCCGGGGGAGGCACACCCCTGCCCAAAGCAGCATCCCTTCCATTATGGCACCTGCAGACAGACCCAGCGCCTCCTCGAACAAAGCTTCCGCCCCGGCTCCAGTTTCACAACGGAGCCAGTTTGAGTTCAGAAACAGGAGAGAGATGGGTACAAGCCAGTAATGAGGAACAGACGCCACAGGAGGATCGTGAAGTCTCCCAGCAGACACTGGGTCAAAGGCAGCAAGGGGAGCGGTCTGGCGCTGGCTGGGGGCAGGGGAGCATATCCTGGAGAGAAGCCGCAGCTCCCTGGGTGACGGGGAAACAGTAGTCCCACCAGAAGGGTTGGAGCAGCATTCCGGGAAGGGTGCAGAGCTGCCTGGTCAGGATGCTGGTGATCGCCAGCCCCCCAGGAAAACCAGGCAAACCGCCTCGATGCCCAACCAGTCACAGACAGATTTGCAGGGGCTGCAAGGACTATCGCTACTCCTGAGGCATCTCCCAGAGAAAACACACAAGCTGCTGTGGAAGAGTAAAGCTAACTGTCCTGGGCCCAATCGCTAAGCACGGTGTCCAACTGAACACTGGCTTTCAAATTTCTCCTTTTAAGCCTGCAGGATTCATCATGCCTGTCTTTTTCTTTCTTTTCTTTTTTTTTTCCTTTGTGAGATGGAGTCTCGCTCTGTCGCCCAGGCTGGAGTATAGTGGGGGCAATCTCAGCTCACTGCAACCTCTGCCTCCCAGGTTCAAGCAATTGTCCTACCTCAGCCTCCCAAGTAGCTGGGATTACAGGTGCACGTCACCACACCCAGCTAATTTTTGTATTTTTAGTAGACACGGGGTTTCCCTATGTTGGCCAGGCTGGTCTCGAAATCCTGACGTCAGGTGAGCCACCCGCCTCAGCCTCCCAAAGTGCTGGGATTACAGGCATGAGCCACCGCGCCTGGTCACGCCTGTCTTTTTCTGAAGTCAGGGGCTAAAGAAGGCACACTCCAAAAGTCCAATTTTGTTTCAGGGGCGTCACGGTGGGAGAGGGCCCTCACGGACCCAAGGGGAAGATAAGCATTCAGGTTACAACACCTCCTGACTGTGGCTCTATCCCTAGAAAAAAACAGCTGCTCAGATGTCCCGAGAAGCAGCTGAGTCACAGAGCTCATCAGGAATGTGGGAGGTGGGGGGAAGGACCAGCTGCAGGAGAACGGAGCATCACACAGAAATGTGGCTCTAACTAGCTGACCCACGCAGCAGCGGTACGCTCAGATGCTGCACACAACGTGAACTCAGGTCCTGAGCCCTAATCCTCTGATGGTTCATTCTGATCCCATTTGTACATTCCTTGTCTCAACAGCTGCTAAGATTGGGTCTACAGAGCTGCCCCAGGCCCCCAAATCCCCTGTCCTCACCTCTTCAGCCATGTCTCCATCATTTTCCAAATCTTCTCTGGCTCTTTCTCTTCTACACAGAGGCCTGTGTGCAAGTTAACTTTGCCACCTCATCCCTAGCATCTACTATTCTAACAATGAGCCAGTGAGGGGAGAAAAGGGAGTGCCAGTAGTAATTGGTACTTAGATGGGGGAACAACTTGGTGTACATATATATGTGATCACCTCCAAATCCCCAGCCAAGACCAAGGCAAAGCTTCAAAATGTCTTTTCAAACTCTCACAACACTCTGCCAGTTACATAGTTGGGGTTTTTTGTTTGTTTGTTCTGTTTTTTGAGACAGATTTTGCTCTTGTCGCCCAGGCTGGAGTGCAGTGGAGCCATCTCAGCACACTTCAATCTCCACCTACTGGGTTTAAGAGATTCATTCTCCTGCCTCAGCATCCAGAGTAGCTGGGATTACAGGCCTGTGCTACCACATCCGGCTAATTTTTGTATTTTTAGTAGAGACGGGTTTCACCATGTTGGCCAGGCTGGTCTTGAACTCCTGACCTCAGGTGATCCACCAGCCTCAGCCTCCCCAGGTGCTGGGATGACAGGTGTAAGCCACCACGCCCAGTCAAAATCACTTATCTTAAATTTCATTTTATGTTTTTATTTTTTAGAGACCCGGTCACACTCTGTTGCCCAGGTTGGAGTGCAGTGGTGTAATCGTAGCTTACTGCGGCCTCCCACTCCTGGGCTCAAGCAATCCTCCTGCCTCAGCCTCCCCAGTAGCTGGGACTACAGGTGCACACTACCATGGAGGGCTAATTTTTTAATTCTTTGTAGAGATGGGATCTCCCTGTGTTGCCCAAGCTGTTTTAAAACTCTTAGACCCAGGCAATCCTCCCACCTCAAGCCTCCCAAAGTACTGGGATTATAGGCATGAGCCACCACACCCAGCCTTAAATTTCATTTTGCCCTGAGTTCCCCAGTGTGAAAATATTGGATGGAGGGTGACCTAGTGTGGTTTATCCCAGGAATTCCCAGGTAAGTCTGTGGGAATCCTAACAATACCCAGGCCTCATCTCCTGGGACAACATGGAAAGTGTTCATGCTGGGGCCGGGCACGGTGGCTCACACCTGTAATCCCAGCATTTTGGGAGGCCGAAGCAGGTGGATCACTTGAGTTCTGGAGTTCAAAACCAGCATGGCCAACATGGTGAAACCCTGTCTCCACTGAAAATACAAAAATTAGCCAGGCATGGTGGTGCACACCTATAATCCCAGCTACTCGGGAGACTAAGGCAGGAGAATTGCTTGAACCTGGGAGGTGGAGGTTGCAATGAGCTGAGATCATGGCCACCGCACTCCAGCCTGGGTGACAGAGTGAGACTCCATCTCAAAAAAAAAAAAAAAAAAAAAGACAAAGTGTTGACGCTGGGTTAGAGCTCTAAATATCCCTCTCTCTAGATGGTCCCTTCACCTTGGCTCTCATACCATAATGAAACTATCTGGCAAGTAGCTTTCTGGCCTTCACAACACACAGCTAACAAAGCACACAGGGTATCTGTAAGAGAAGGGGCCTCTATCCAACCCACTCAGCACCCTATCTTCCCTAGCCAAACCTTCCTCGTGTTTTCTGGGTTTAGTGCAAAAATCATAATATTACAAGGCTGGAATTATTTTAACAATCACTCCAGCCAACAACTTTCACATTTGCATGCTTTTTCATGTCCCTATCCATATAATTGGCCTTTTTAAAACTTAAGATGATGTCATGAACATTTTCCATGTTGCTACATAGTCTTTATAATCATTGTTTCTAATGGTTGCATAACATTAACGGACTGGTTTTACTCTAATTTACATAACCATTTCTCTACGATTAAATTGGAGGTTGTATCCAATTTTTCACTATTATAAATAAGGCTAAAATTTGTATTTTCATGCTTTATTTCTTCTTTTACATGGAAAGAGCATAAATTCCAAGTAATAACACAATGAGATCACAGGCTATGATCTTTCGTAATTCTTGAGTCCTTTTACAAAACTGCTTTCTAAAAAGATTTCATCTATGTTGCAACCAGCAATATATTGTTACCATCACTATAATCTTACGTGTATTGAATGTTCTCATTATTTTAAACTATTGATAGTTTCAAATACATAATGACATCTAGTGAGGCTGAACATTTTTTAAATGTTTGTTTCCTATTTCACCTTCCTTCCTAGACTTCGTTAAAAGCAAATCAAGAGTATGTGTATACAGAATTCCTCTCTTTCTGTCTCCCTCCCTGTCCTTCTCTCCCTCTCTCCCTCACTGTCTCCCTTTCTTCTCTGTCTCTCTCACACACACACACCAAACCAACCCAAGACATAGCCTCCTATTATTCCAGTAACTCCTCTAAAATGTATTTCAGGCCGGGCATGATGGCTCACCCCTATAACCCCAACACTTTGGGAGGCCGAGGCGGGAGGATTGCTTGAGCCCAGGAATTCAAGACCAGCTGGGCAACATGGCAAAACCTCATCTGTATCAAAAAGACAAAAATTAGCTGGGCATGGTAGTGCATGCCTGTAGTCCCAGCTACTCAGGAGGCTGAGGTAGGAGGATCACTTGGGCCCTGGAAGTGGAGGCTACAGTGAGCCAAGATCACACCATGGCACTCCAGCTTGGGTGACAGAGTGAGACTCCATCTCAAAAAAGAAAGAAAAGAAAAGTATTTTAATGAAAAGAAAAACAAAAAGTGGGAAGTTTTATATGATCCAGGTTTCTAAGCAGAATATAAGTTCTTAAATATGTAGTACAAATGAAAATAAGTATTTATGATAAAAGTGAAACTCGGGGAAAGAAAGTGAGTTTGCATGGAGTTACCCATTAATCAGTGGCAGAAAGCATGTTAAACGGCAATTAAACTGAGAGATTCCTGGCCAACACCAGCCAGTTGACTAGAAGCAGCTCATGAGAAGGAAGAGTCAATGGCTGCCTGCCACAGAATGAAATGGGGGACACTGGGAGGCATCACAGCCCCAAATATCTCTCTATCGCCCATTTCCATGCCTTAGATTCCACCAGTGGAGATTCGAGCCAAGAAAAAAATTACCCTGAGGAACTGAGGCAACGGATGACTTTGTCAGGCTTATAATATACAAGAGACAGCTGGGACCCAGACCCTGAGAAAATAGCACATAGCCCAGATGGGACGCAGAGGCACTAGAGGGGCTGAAAGGGAACGATCACTGCTTAAAACAGATGTTGTCTACTTAAAAAATGTTCCTAAGATTCTTATATACCCAGGACAGGAGTATGAACCTTTCTGGAAAGCAATTTAGTTCTCTCTCTCTCTCTTTTTCTTTCTCTCTCTCTATATAGAACAAGAAAGCAAAAAATGTTCATACCCTTTGATTTGACTTCTAGGATTCCATCCAAGTCAATCAACAAAGATGCAAAGAAAGATTAAAGCAAAAAGATGGCAACTGCAATAGAATTTATAGTAATAAACAACTGGAAATGTCCTGAACAACACAACGATTAGAAAATAATTCTTTTTTTTTGAGACAGAGTCTCGCTCTGTCCCCAGGCTGGAGTGCAGTGGCACCATCTCGGCTCACTGCAACCTCCGCCTCCCAGGTTCAAGCTATTCTCCTGCCTCAGCCTCCTGAGTAGCTGGGACTACAGGTGTGCACCACCACACCCAGCTAATTTTTTATATTTGTAGCAGAGACGGGGTTTCACCGTGTTGGCCGGGATGGTCTCGATCTCCTGACCTCGTGATCCACCCACCTTGAACTCCCAAAAGTGCTGGGATTACAGGTGTGAACCACCGCGCCTGGCCCAGAAAATAATTAAATAAACAACAGGACATGCTCACAAGGAAATATTACACAATGATTCAAAAACTCTGTTTTCAGGTTATTTTTAATGAATGAGGGGAAAACTCACCATATCATAAATTTTTTTAAAGATAGGAAATGGTGCATAATATGATCTCAATCATCCAAATATTATTCTTATATTCCTATATATGGCCTGTTTTAAAACCAGATATACAGTCACCAAAATAGTAAGTTGTTATCTATGGGCTATGAGTGGAATTTCATTTACTTGTACATATTTTTCCAAATCTTCTACAGGGAGCATGTGTTACTTTATTTAGCAGGAGAGAAAGCTATTTAATTCCACACAGATTCCCACCCAAGTGTATAAGTTTTGAATTTGATAATAAATTTCTCAATTCTCCAGAGTCCACAAACAAACAAGGCTTTCCCTAAATTATAGCTCTCCTGGAACTTTTTGTTGTTTTAAAGACCTAAACCTAACAAATAAATGTTTCACATCTCATAATTATCCAAGAGCCAGACATCTACCTGCCCAGAGCGCTTTAGCACCCTCCAAGTTATTTGGGTTTCTTACTTCATATGGTAACATCCTCTGAGCGCCTTTCCTCCTTTCTCTTGCTGGTGTGGTCCCCGGCTCTCTGCTCTTAAGAAGAGCCCAGGTCCTCGGGCTGACAGAATACTCAGTCCCAAGTCGACGCTGCTATTCCTTTATTCCTACAACACATGGGCTGTACCTTGACAAGTGCTCTGGGAAGAGGAAACGGGGACCCTGACAGGAATCCCCAGTGGAGTTTTCCTTCTTGAAACTTGGGAGATAGGACTGACATTTTAAAGTAAGTGCCAGGCGAGGTGGTGTGCACCTCTAGTGCCAGCTATTGGGGAGGCCAGGGCAGAAGAATCGCTTGAGTCCAGGAGGTGGAGGTTGCTGTTGAGCCAGTATTTCGCACCACTGCACACCAGCCTGGGTGACAGGAGTGAAACCCTGTCTCAAAAATGCATACATACATACATACATATATACATATATACATACACACATAAAATAAGTGGCTGGCTGGATGAGTGAAAAGATGAATAGATTGATTTTTTTTTTGAAATATGATCTCACTCTGTCTCCCAGTCTGGAGTACAATGGCACAATGATGGCTCAATGCAGCCTCCACCTCCTGGGCTCATGCGATCTTTCCACCTCAGCCTCCTGAGTGACTCGGACTACAGGCGTGCACCACCATACCTGGCTAATTCTTGTATGTTGCCCAGCTGGTCTCAAACTCCTAGGCTCAAGTGATCCTCTGGCCTCAGCCTCCCAAAGTGCTGGGATTATAGGCATGAGCCACTGTGCCCAGCCAGATAGATTTATTTTAAAGAAAAGCTATAAAGCTAATAAGTAATGAGAGTTGTGGTTTTCCTCTTGATTTTGAAGATGGCTAACATAATTTGGAGACAAAGGAAATAATAGAGGGAAATAAGGGAGACTCTGCCTGACTACTTTGGCATTTTTGAGATAAATAATAAGAGAAAGTGATAACAGAGATAAAGCCTTAAATGGTACTGGCTCAAATACAAAATATCTACTACAACCTCAGTTCAAAAATGAGAAAAAAATTACTCATTTTAAAAATTTAAAGATGTTTCTTTCACATTATTCTGTGTTGGCAGGATAAGGAATTTCTGGGATTTTGCTCCAGAAAATATTCAAAAGGTGCTTTTTGACAAGGATTGGGGTGTATGGTATGTACATTTTCTGTCCCGTTACCCCTACCAGGGCAGAAGATGCAGGCAGCAGCGTCAGTAGTGAGCGAGAGGTTCTACCAACCAGAAATGGCTCAACTGGGTGACAGAAGAAAGTTTTTCGGGAAATAAGATCAGAGATCTCAAAGAGGACTGTATGAAATAGAGCAGACAGGAACTGAGGTGTAGAGATATGGAGCAGTCACTCACCTATTGCTAGAATACATATGGACCACATCAATGGAGTTCACATATGTTCAGATTTGCAGTACACATCAAAGTATATTGTGAAGCCAACAGGGCCTTCGCAATGTACAAGCCCAGTAAAAACAACAGCAAAATGCAAGCATGGCTATTTGAGAACACATCCCTGAGAATGAGTCAAAGATTATAACTTAGGAAGTGTGGAAGCCTCCACTTCCTACTGCTCTAACATGGCCGCATTTTGAAACTGTCATGATAGCAGATTCCAAATAGTGTAAGGCGGGAGGATAAAGTGCAAGAGAAGGAAATGTACTGAGAACAAGTTCCCAGAGGAAGTGCAGGGTGAGGAATGCAAACATGTACAGGAACGAGGCGGAGGGAGGATCAGACAGGGTGCTGGCTTGACCCTGAGATAGCCCAATCCCCACTGGACCCTAGAACTTGGAGTAGAGAACAAGAGATACTCAAGAAGGAATTTTTGAAAAAATATAGGCCGGGAGGGGCGTGAGGCAGGAGTAACTGGAAATTGATACCACTGCAATAAAGATGCCAAAAACAACAAAATATTTCAGACACTCATGACCTCTCTTCACAGCAGCCTCATCTACATTCAAAGAAAATGTGGTTGTTGGAGCCTGCAGGAAACAAAAGCTTGCCCGGGGCTGAAGGCTCATCCGACCATTTCCACCAGAGAGGGCACCAGTGCAGGCACGCAGCCACACTGGCTTTACTGCCTGTAAAAGCTGAGATCTCCAACTTTCAGAATTGTGAAAGTCCCCCCACAATGAATTCAGTTTCACTGTAGGGCTTCCTAACAACAGCTGCCAGTCCTGGAACTCTAAACTTCATTTTATAATGGACCATGTCAACCAGAGGGTACTAATACATGGGCAGTAAGAGAATGAAAAGAAAACATCATTTCTCCCGGCTGGGCACAGTGGCTCACGCCTGTAATCCCAGCACTTTGGGAGTCCAAGGTGGGTGGATCACGAGGTCAGGAGACAGAGACCATCCTGGCTAACACAGTGACACCCCGTCTCTACTAAAACTACAAAAAATTAGCCGGGCATGGTGGCATGCGCCTGTAGTCCCAGCTACTTGGGAGGCTGAAGCAGGAAAATCGCTTGAACCCATGAGGCGGAGGTTGCAGTGAGCCGAGATCACACCATTGCACTCCAGCCTGGGTGACAGAGCAAGACTCTGCCTCAAAAACAAAAAACAAAAAACAAAAACAAAAACATCATTTCTCCGACCTACTGGCCTTTTGCAAAGTGCCAGGGGTGGGGCAAGGGAGTGGTGAGGGGGGAGCATAAATGGCCTAGCTGTGTTCCTCTAAAGACATGTGCTTCTGTCTCTTGATTTAGGGAAGGAGAAGGGGCTGGGCGTGGTAAGGAGGATGTGCAGGTGACAATAATCAGTATGAGTATTTAAAAAAAAACTTTCCTTTTTTTAGAGTCAGGGTCTCGCTCTGGTGCCCAGGCTAGAGTGCAGTGGTGCGATCATAGCTCACTATAACCTCAGACTCCTGAGTTCAAAGACTCCTGAGTTCAAAGAATCCTCCCGCTATAGCCTCCTGAGTAGCTGGGACTACAGGCACACACTATTACAGCTAGCTAATTTTTCTTTTTTGTAGAGATGGGGTCTCACTATGTTCCCCAGGCTGGTCTTAAACTCTTAGCCTCAAGTGATCCTCCCACCTCAGCCTCCCAAAGCCCTGGGATTACCGGGATGAGCCACTGCATCCAGCCAATGAGTATTTTTGAGGGAACTTTTGCAAGAAGATGACCATTCAAAAGGGTGTGCTGATTTCAGTTACCTATCCCAAGCGTGCAGTGGAGTGAAGGGAAAGAGCGTGAGTCTCGAGCCAGATCTCGAGCCAGACAGACCTGGATGCAAATGCCGACAAGTTGCTTAACTCTTCAGGGTCTATTTCCTAATCTGCAAAACGGAGATAATTGCTTTACCTACTTCAAAGGCTGCTGTGAGGATTAAATGAAACAATGTGTGAAAAGTGCTGGACACCCAGACATTGGGTAAATATTGTTGTTAAAGTGCATGTGTGGGTGCCTAACAAGGAGTACATGGTCATCATTACTACTGCAACGTTGCTGAACACTGGGCAGGCAGCTGCTGCATGCACACCTCCATCCCTCCAACGCCAATGAGCAAATGTCAGTGAAAAAGCTGCAACTCTGGGATCCCTCTCACAAGGAAAGGCGTCAGCTTCCCTCACTCTTCACTCGACTCCAAGAACAACCACATTTTACATCTCTAAAAATTCTCCAGGAGGTTTAAAACAAAAAGTCCAGGCAATTCGCTGACTCCTTCTTGGCCAGGGTACCCTGAGAGTTAACAGAAGCCTAGACATGCTCATCAGTTTCCAAGGAAAGGATCCTAGCGCTGCCTCTCGATCCGGCCACGGGCAAACACACCAGCAGAGAGCTGCTTTACAAGGGGCCAACCGAATTTGAGTCCCAGCCTTGGCACTTTAACTGCAGTGCTTCTCAAGAGTATAAGGAGAAGAGGACCCAGCTTCCCATCCTCTTCATCTCTGCTGACCAGGCACTGCGGGCAAAAGGCACACCACAAGGCCAAAGCCCCCAAGCCTTTTGCCCACACTAGGCAATATTAGGAGCCCCTGCCCCAGCAGGGCTGGGACCTCCACAGTGAGAAAGCCCAATTCTGGTTTTAATGCATAACAAATCACTTCAATCAACTGGGGTCAGGGCAGGGAAGGGGCTTTCAGAAGGAACTGTAGAGTCACTGCACCAGCCCCCAGCCTCCTCTACCGACAGGATGGGGCCGCATCCCTCCCACCTCTCGGCTGCCCTATCTCCCCCGCCTGTCCAATTTCCCATCTCAATAATGGGCTTATATCAGGCAGGGCCAGGATTCTTCTATTCCCATAGGCCAACACACTATAATATTTGCTTTCCTTCCTTCCTTTCCAAAGCCTACCAGATTAGATTGCTGGAGTCCCATCCAGCTCACTGAGACAGATGGAAAACCGAAAGTTAGGCAACCCAAACTGTTCATGGTGGAAAAGAGAGAGGGGGCAGAGCAACCCAGCATCGCAGCACCCAGATCCTCTTTTCCAAGCCCTAGGTCTATCACAACCAGAATAAGTCGAGCCACAGCAGTTTCCGTGAATCAGAAAAGATATTCTGATGCACTGTTTTCTGCAGCAAGCTCTCATCTGAGTCATCCAGCCTTTCAGCAGGGGCATCACCCACCTGTCCATCTGTCTCATGAATTGGACAGGAGACCAATGCTGCTTGGGTCTTCCTAGTATCGTAGCACTTCAGCAAACACTTGGCAAGGCAGTGGGAGGGCTGCTCTGGGGCTCAGCTGATAGGGATCATCAGCCTTCCCCTTCCCACTTCTGCAGGACAAAAACCTGCACCAACCAAAACCTGCATGTCTTCAAGATGTATTTTAACCACTCTAAAATACCGAGCTGAATATGGTTCAACTCACTACCATGACATGATGGAAACTGCAGGCCCTATTTCCTTACACAGAAGACAGAAGAAGAAAGCACAAACGACAAGGAAAAAGAAAGGTTTGCAAAAACTCTTCACCAAAGGGCAGGCAGTTTCTCAATCAATACCAAGGTAATTACCCATCTGTGAAATGAGCAAGGCTCCCATTACCAGCCAGCTAAAATCCCACTAGGAGTGCCACAGACAATTTATAGAAAGTATGCTGTAATGTACAAACAGGGTCAAAGGATACTTAGGTGTAAAGGCAACATCCAGACTAATAACTCCCATGTACCAGCTTGGTGAACCAAATCCCTACAGGTTTGAGGAGCAACGACACTGCTCTTTTCTCTGCCATTTGGACAAGTGTAAACAATTCATGTGTTTGCATTCATTCATTAAAGCAACAAACATTTACTTAGCACCTGGTACATGTCATACGTTGGGCTGGCTGTAATCTAGACTACAAGCTAGACCTCTGATAGTGCAAAAACCATCCGCCTTCAAGCGGCACATGGTGAAGAAGGCTAACGTCTGAGATGATGATGATGATGCTTTCTAAAAGCTTGCTGTGGCTTCTCACAACAAGTGGGGGGCTTACAAGTCCTGTAAGCTCCCCAAAGACAGGGTCTAGCCCTCCAAAGGTAAAGGAAAAAGAAAAAATATTTGGAGTTGTGTTTTGTTCATTACTGTCTTGCATGTATAATAAATGTCAACTGAATGCAACTGAAATAGAAAACAAAAACTTCTATTCTTTCAAGATCTTTTGCTTTGCTGTTTCGGAAGGCTTTGCAACCAAAGAAAAACAATGACAAAAGAAGGGAAAATGGGACTTGGTCAGATATATGAAGAACACCATTAGTGCAGTCTTGGTACTTCAGCCCCAAGTGCATCTACAGCTCAGCCTTCAGAGCCCCCAGAGCCACAGCTGGCTTCCTGGTGTGGAGCTTTCCCCTCCCTCTTCTCTGCCGTTTACTGTCCTCTTAAAACCCCACTTGGAGCCCTAAAGAAAGGGGGCGGGCAGGAAGAAGGAATGAGAAGGGGAAGATACATCCTGAACCTGCGTTCACCAAGAAGGAAGGAAGCCAAACCCTAAGGCGAGGGCCTGGGGGCAGGGCTGGCCCGGAGGAGGAGATGTGAGGGTGCTCCGGCTGCAGCGGGTCCTGCACCCCTCTCTGGGCGTGCGGGGACATTTTTTCATTCTAAACGGCCTAGCTTCCCACCCTCACCCACCCTTCTTTTTTCTTTCTTGTTTTAAAAATTTTGGTGAAATCGTCATCAGGACTGAAGGAGAAAAGGGAAGCGTGTGAGGTGAGGAAGAAGTTGGTGAGAGAACGAGAGCGCCCCTCGAGGGCTCACCCAACCTGGCACCGAACCTGCATTTTAGGGCAGTCCTTTCCAGTGTATGGAGTTCCAGAAGCCCAAAGGCCAGGCTGCACCCACAGGAAAGGACCGGTGTCCTTAGGGGAGCCTTCTAGGCCTGTCATTTAATAAGGTAGTCGGGGGAGAGAAAGAGGAGTCTCCATGGCCCAATCGTACCCAAGGGACTTGCCTGGGGACGTTCTCTGCTCTCCTCCCCTCCCGCAGCCCGGGCAGTCGTTGCGGGGCCGGTGCCCCAGAGCCAGAACCCGCAGAGAAGTTTCGCTGCTGCAAACGTGAGAAAATGCAGCTCAGCAGAACTCCCGCCCCCACCCTCTCCGCGGCCCCACCCCCGCAGCCCGACCCCTGGCGGCGGCGACCTTGGCCACCCGGGGCACTTGGAGGAGGGGCTGCCCTCGGGGCTCTCCCGGAGGGCTGGAGGAGGCCTCCTGGGTCTGCGGCCACCTCCCCTCGCCTGTCAGCCACCAGGACGGGCGTATTCAGCCCTGCGCGCGCGCCCCTCGCGCCCCTAGGCCAGAGCCCCGCCGGGGCGCCCCCTGCACCCCCAGCCCCGCCGACCCTCGCGCGACCCTCTGCGCCGCTCCGCTCCTGGGCCCACGAGAGCACCCAACTTACCCCGCCCGTGCAGGGGCCGGAGCTCGGGCGGGGTGCGTTACATCGGGCGGGGTCGCCCCTCCGGCCGCCGGGTCCGCCGCGCTCCGGGGATTTCTGGGTCTAGCTGCCAAACTCTTCGCGCCTCTCGCACCCTTCGCTCTTGTCTCCCCCCGTGCCCCCTCCTTCTCTCCAGTCCCTCGGCTCTTTTTTCCGGGTTAATTACGTTTCGCATTAAAGCAAAACCCAGCCCCGGATGTGTGTACAATGCTCCGCGGAGCCCGCCGGGGAGGGAGAGGGGTGCCGGGGCGCCGCGGGCTGGGAGGGGGCGCGGCCGGGCGCCGGGGCCGCGAGGGGGAGGCGGGGGCGGGGCGCCCCGAGGCTGCGCCCCAGGCAGCCTGCGGTCCGCGCCTGGCAGGTGGGACCCGCGCCCGGCGACTGCTCCGCGGGGAGGCCGGGCCCCGACGCTTACTGGGACAGCAGGTGCCCGGGCAGGGGGCGTCCTCGCAGAAGGAGGCGAGCTGGAGCGAGAGCTCCCTCAAGAACCCCATTTCCTCCTCCCAGAGCCCCACCCAGCGACCTCGGTCGGGTCTCCTTCGGATCCTGAGCCCTTAGACTTTGGGGACCGAGGAGTTGGGGTCAGACTTAGGGTCCCAAGAAGAGTGGCATCTTCAGGTTGTCCTAAATGTGCCCTAAGAGACCAGTGGGCGGGAACGCTCTAACCAGGGTTATAGGGACTTTAATTTCTTTATTTCATTTTTTAATTAAGACAGGGTCTGGCTCTGTCGCCCAGGCTGGAGTGCGGTGGCGCAGTCATAGCTCACTGCAGCCTCGACCTCCTGGGCTCCAGCGATCCTTCTGCCCCAGCCTCCCGATTTGGGGGGACCACAGGCGCCTACACCGTGCCCGCTGGGACTTTTTCGGTGTGGCGCGAAGACTCCCTTCCTGCCCCCAGAGCATTAAGGTGCTCTGGGAAAAAATGGGAAACAGGCACACATGTAATTACTACGTAGACCTCGCCAAGAGGAACTAAGCTGCTGTGCGCCGGTCCCGCCCCTGCGCTATCTCATTTGATCCACGCCGCAACCTATGGGTACCAGACCCGTTCACGGTGAGGAAACCGAGACTCAGACGTGTGAAGTAATTTGCCCTGGGTCCCCAGTTAGTAAACGGCAGGTCTGTCAGGTTCTGACATCAGCCTCCCACGTGGGGAGAGAGACATTTGAATATGCATCAAGTCAGGTGGACAACATCGGAAACATGAAAATGTAGTGGATTCGCGCGGGCCTGCAGGGGCTGGCGATGCTGATGCAAACGTTGTTAATCAGGTGTAAATCCTACGAGGCTTTGAGAGAGGCAGGCATAAGAAGACGCTGAGGTTCTCCAGGACAAGGACTGGATTTGCAGGAAGGAGGAAGAGGCTGGGGCACATTCCCGGTGTTACAGGAGAAAGGTGGCCTCTTCTGTCTCCACGACCGGAGGCCACAACGCCTGGGGAGGGGGGCTCTGGCCGATGAGCCAGGACAGAGGGAGAAGGACAGCCCGCCCCACACACCCCGAAAGCACCAGTGATGAAACCACACAAGTTTCCTCTTCCATTTTGATTGCCAAAGCAAAAATGAGCCGCGCTAGTCTCTCAGGTGTGAAAAAAAGGACTGTTTGCTTTAGAGCATTTTGCTTTGAATGAGGAAGAAAAGGGGGACGATGGGGGAAAAAAACATTTCCCTTGAAATAAATACATCAATGTCTTTTTTTTTTTTTCTCTCTGTTCATGGAGGTTTTTGCCACTCATCTGTAAGTTTCAGGCACCAGAACAAACTGAAGAGCATCTCCTCTGGAAGCACGGAACCTGAATTTGAAGCTAGCTCTGCTGTTTACTGACTTTGACCCCCGGGCAAGTTATTTAATTTCTCAATGCCTCTGTTAGGAAAAGTTAGTGAGTTAACGTTTGTGAAGTGTTGAGATTCCTGTCGAACATGAAGTAGGTGCTATGTAAATGTTTTTTAAATTTAAAAATCAGATGATCATTTTCAGTGTGAAAAGCAACACAATTCCATCCAGCTCCAAGCAAATCCGACTAGAATTGAGGGTTTCCAGTATGAGCAATGAGGTAAATTTCTCAGATTTCATGGTATGGTTCATATTAAACTCATAAAACTCTACTCCCCGTGGGGCTGCCTGAGTCACTCTGTCACAGAGCCACAAGTATTTCCTGAGCACTACTGTATTGGATGCTGGGAGGCAAAGAGAAACAGAAGGCCTTGGGTGGCAAGAGAATACAGGTGTCTCTAGAAGGCTGAAGCAGCCTTGTGTCCTGGGAATGGCACAGAGAGTAAGTGCTGTCAACTTTTAGAAGGACAAGATATAGCCAGGGGCAGTGGCTCACAACCTGTAATCCCAGCATTTTGGGACACCAAGGCAGGAGGATCCCTTGAGCGCAGGAGTTCAAGACCAGCCTGGACAACTAGGGAAACTTCATCTCTACAAAAAATTTAAAAAATTAAATTAGCCAGGTATGCACCTGTGGTCCCAGCTACTCAAGAGGTTGAGATGGGAGGGTCACTTGAGCCCAGGAATTTGAGGCTGCAGTGAGCCATTATCATACCACTGCACTCCAGCCTGAGTGACAGAGTGAGAACCTGTCTCAAACAAAAAACAAAAAGAGAGAGAGAAATATGTCTCTGTATGGGGTACGGTGGGGGAGCTCAAGAAGGGAGTGGGCTTTGAAATGGGACTTAGATGCATATGGTTTGACACCAGTGGGAGGAGGCTGGAACATGTTGGACTGAGGGAGGGTCATCATCAGTGCACTCAGGGAGATGCTCATACTTCACTGGAGCCCCATTTACTGCTACACTTGTCCCTGGCCAGGACCCGGCCCCAGTTAGATGACAAATCCTGCACCAATGTCTACTCTCTTTCTTATTCCTGGATCTCCCAGAGCTTCCTCAGAGGACCCCCCACCCCAACCCTCCTCTCATGTTACGTTGAAGCAGGGGTCAAGTGAGTCTGTGTCCTGCTATGTTTTGCCATCTCTCTCTCTATTTTTTGGGGGGGGGCACTTTTTTATTGTGATAAAGTACACATGACATAAATTTTACCATTTTAAAGTGTATATGTGGTGGCATTCGGTAAATTCACAATGTTGTACAACTCTCACCACTGTCTAGTTCCAACCAAGTTTCATCGCTTCTAAAGGTGACCACATACCTATTAAGCAGTCACCTCTCATTCTTCTCTTCTCCCAGCCCCTGGTCACCACTCACTTGCTTTCCATCCAGTCTATGGATTTGCCTATTTTTGATATTTCATATAAGTGGAATCATATCATATGTGGCCTTCTGTGTCTAGCTTCTTCTTTTTTTTTTTTTTTTTTTTAGACTGAATCTCACTCTGTTGCCCAGGCTGGAGTGCAGTGGCATGATCTTGGCTCACTGCAACCTCTGCCTCCCAAATTCAAGCGATTCTCCTGCCTTAGCCTCCCGAGTAGCTGGGATTACAGCCCCGCACCACCACACCTGACTAATTTTTGTATTTTTAGTAGAGACGGAGTCTCACTGTGTTGGCCAGGCTGGTATCGAACTCCTGACCTCAAGTGATCCGCCCGCCTCGGCCTCCCAAAGTGCTGGGATTACAGGCATGAGCCACGGCGCCTGGCTGTGTCTAGCTTCTTATGTTTACTTTTGCCATCACTTCACTGACACATTTTGAAAGTACAGTATTGCTGTTGCCTAATTGTACACTTTAATTTTGTTCAGTGCAATGAACAGCCCTGATGTCTGAGAATGTGACACTGTATCTGTGGGGAAAGGAATGGCAAAAAAGGACCTTTGACATGTGCTGTTTCAGCCCCCTTGTTGTACCAGGGTAAAATAAAGCTCAACAATTTGCTCAAGGTTTTGAAGCTATAATAGTTAGTGGCAGAGTTGGTTCTAGAACCCAGAGTTGACTACCTTAGAATCTTCTAGTGTTGGTATAGAAACCTTGCCACCAAGATGAAAACTTCTGACCTGGAACCTAGGAATCTAAACAGAAAGCCTTATGCACTACTCTAAGCATTTATTTATGTACTTTCTATTCATTTTCAATGTTAATAGCTGGTTAGCTAGATAACGTAACAACCTCCAGTGGTGAGCCAGTGCACCCTGCAGGGAACTATTTTTCTCTGTCCTCATAGATACCCATTACATAAGGCTGCAGCTGGGGCCAGTTAGTTCTGTGAGGGAAAGTGTGGGGCCAAAGAGGCCAAGGTCATTGGTTTGATTCTGGTTCAGGCCAGTTCACTTTGCACAGAGATGAATTGCTCCAGGGCTACACATTGCACCTCTAATGTTAGCCAGTCATTTTATAAATAGTTGCTATGGGTTTTGATAGCAAAGTATGAATAGTTCTGTGCCATCCATTTCTAGAATGATTACTCAAACTGCCATTGTTCTATTCAGTCCAATTCATTCCACAATTATCTGAACCCATTACCATTTTTCCTCCTGTATGTCTGCATTTACAAATTTTCCAGTTACTTACTAATTGCTAATTGTTATGCATGTATTATCTCATTTAAGCTTTATGACGACAATGACTCTGCCATTATTTTATGGTGATGAGATGGCTAAGTCTTAGAGATAAAGCGCTGATACAAACCTGGACAGCCAGAGGCCAGAGCCTGGTCTCTTACCTACCGAGCTACACTGGTAGATGCAATGTTAGGCCTTGTGAAGGATATAGAGAAACATAAAACAAGACTGTTCCCTCCCAACCCGACACTTCCTATATTTATCATCATTTAGAATCTCCATTCCATTGCACCTAGCAATTGCATATCCAAAGAAAGTTATATGGATATATAGATAGCAATACATGCACACACATATGTATTATGTATTCACTGCAGCATTGGTCATAATGGTAAAAATTGGAAATCGCTTTCATGCGCATCAAGAAGGGATTGAACAGGTGCGTTGCTACAATTTTATGCTATGCTACACTTAGAAAAGAATGAGGGCTGGGGGGTGGTGGCTCATGCCTATAATCCCAGCAGTTTGAAAAGTCAAAGCAGGAGGATCACTTGAGCCCAAGAGTTCCAGACTAATATGGACAACATGGCGACACCCGTCTGTATGAACGATTTTTAAAAATTAGCTGGACATGGTGGTGCACACCTGTAGCCTCAGCTACTCATGAGGCAGAGGCAAGAGGATCGCTTGAGCTCAGGAGTTCAAGTTTGCAGTGAACTAAGATCCCACCATTACACTCCAGCCTGGATGACAGAACCAGATGCTGTCTCAAAAAAAAAAAAAAAAAAAAGAATGAAGTAGATATCTACGTGAAAAATACTATACATTTTAAGTGAAAAAAGCACAGAGCTTTACATATAGTATGCTCCCATTTCTGTAAATAATGTTTTACATGAAAAAGGTCTATAAGAATACATTCCAAACTGTTAACCACAGTTCTCTTAGGGCAGGGGGAAGAGGGGTGATAATGGTGGATTTCACTTTCTAAGAGATGTATTGTGTGAGGGTTCATTTTTTTTGCAATAAGCATGCATGTATTTGGCTATTTTTTTAAAGAAGAACAGGAATGATTAATATTTTTCATACAATTTAAAAGTTCCATGAGAAAGAAAATCATATTGCAACCTTCAAGGAGCTCATCTCTTACTAAGGAGGGAATATAGTATGTATAGAAATAACTATCATAAAAGCCAGAAACTGATACATGCAAAGGAGAGCAGAGATAAAATTCCCTGGGAAGATTATCAACCAGCTGTGGTTGAGAGGGGTAGGGGAAAATGCATGAAGGAGATGGCCCCTTGCAAGGACCTTGAAAGAAAGGTAAAATGTAGAAAGGTGAAGGTGAATTCCAGATACAGAGATGATCAGAGGCAAAGCACAGAGCAGGAGTGCATGGGATCTATTCAGGGAGGTGTGGCTGGTACAGTTCAGCTGGAGCACAGGAGGACATACGAAGGATTTTCATGGGGAATGAAACAGGAAAGAAAGGTAGCTGGAGGGTCTTTATTGCTAAGCTAAGGAGTCTGTACTCATTAGTAGGCTTCAAGAGCCACTGAAGGCTTTTGAGCAAGGAAAGGACACATTTGGAAGTTAACTGGCTCTGATTTCATAGTTACCGGCTGCCTAGTAACTAGACTCTGACACCCAGCTACCTAGTTTTGACTCCTGACTTTGTCACTAATTAGCTGATAGCCAGGGACCAGTGACTTCTCTATGCTGGGTGAAGAGAATGGGGAAGGTGGTGATGACAGATAACTGTCTCATACCATGGCATCTGGGATTCACTGAATTCATGCTTTTAGGGAACATGCTTAAGTGCTGACAATATTAAATTTGAAAAATCAGTATCAAACCTTTGAATTTAAATACTCATATTTCATTTGAAATTTTTATCCCAAAGAGCTAACACTTCATGATAAATTATTAACTATTCTTTTTCCCCCACTCTCAGGAAATCAGAGATTTTTCATCTCATTTTACAGATGGAAGAATTTAGGTTTTAAGGAGAGCGATAGCATCTCAGAATCACACAGCCAGTCATGATCTGAATCCCTGGGTTCTGAATAGTAGTTCAGTGACCTTCCCCCAATACTTAAGGTTGTCTCTTAGCTCAAATTCTTAGAGCCTTGAGAGTAGGAAAATGGGGAGTGGAAGAAGCTTAGGAAATTTCTGTTTATAGGATAAGGGAAACAGCAGTAAAGGACAATAATAAAGTAAAATCAAAAAAGAGAAAACTCTGGTGGACTATATGGAAGTTTATAAAATCAGACTTGTAAAATATAAAGAGGAGATATACATATAAATATATATACACACACACATATACATGCATACTTACATGTGCTAAAGTTATTTCCTAGTAAAAAAGTTTGGAAAGCATTGCTGTACTGCTAAGTCTGACACTAACAGTGTCAGTTCTCAGCCTCAGAACTGAGTGTGTGTGCCATCCCCAGAAATAACAGTCTGCTGGCCAAAAGCACCATTCCTATTGATTCATGCTGATGGCATTATTTTCCCATCAGTTTGAATAAGTGCAGTGCACCATTAGGAATCCTGTATCCTCAGTGTTGCCCTTCGATTAGAGGGAAGAACTGGGACTTCCCAGTTCAGAGTGAAAGAATGAATAGGTACTTAAATTTGGATCTATGACCACGTTTTAGCACTATGTTTGACATTAGTTTTGCTTAAACTAGTTAAATAATTCACTACTTCAGTACTGAGCCCACACAGGGGCTACTCTTAATAAATACTTGTGGGTGAATATAGTTTATTAGCAAGAATAAACTCTAACCAGTTTATTCCAAGAGCTGCCTATTGTAGTCAGTGAAGTGGGTTGACTTTTACATCAGCAATTCCTAACACAAGCTGATTATTACAAACCATAGAAAACAAAGAAAAGCAAAAAGGATATTTGGACACATGGACTTACGTCCTTTTATTATTTCGTTAATAGGCAATATATATATTCAGTACAAAGTTCAAAAGAATTAAATATTCTTTTTCCCCCACTCTCAGGGAATTAGAGACTTTTCATCTCATTTTATAGATGGAAGAATTTAGGTTTTAAGGAGAATGATAGCATCTCAGAATCACAAGTCAATGCTTCCCTGCTTGACTTCTGAATTCTTGTGTTCTCACATACAAAGGAGTTACTAATTATTTTTAAAAGTACAAAATAACGGACTGGGCATGGTGGCTCACGCCTGTAATCCCAGCACATTGGGAGGCCGAGGTAGGTGGATCACGAGGTCAGGAGTTCAAGACCAGCCTGGCCAACATGGTGAAATCCCATCTCTACTAAAGATACAAAAAATTAGCCAGGCGTCGTGGCAGGAACCTGTAATCCTAGCTACTCAGGATTCTGAGGCAGGAGAATTGCTTGAATCTGGAAGGCGGAGGTTGCATTGAGCCGAGATAGAGCCATTGCACTCCACCCTGGGCGACAGGGTGAGACTCCATCTCAAAAAATAAAAATAAAAAGTACTAGTCCCAGCTACTCAGGAGGCTGAGGCAGAGAATTGCTTGAACCTGGGAGGTGAAGGTTGCAGTGAGCCCAGATCGCACTACTGCATTCCAACCTGAGTGACAGAGCGAGACTCTGTCTCAAAACAAAAAAATAAATAAATGAATAAAAATAAAAATAAATAAATTAATTAAAAAAAACAACATAGAACTAACTTCATCCTCAAAAAATACTTGAAAATACTTGCCATGTCTGGGCATGCTGGCCCACACCTGTAACCCCAGCACTTTGGGAGGCCATGGTAAGCAACTGCTTGATCCCAAGAGTTTGAGATCAGCCTGGGCAGCATAGTAAAACTCTGTCTCTACTACAAATACAAAAAGGCAGCCAGGCATGGCACCATGAGTGTGTAGTCCCAGCTACCTGGGAGGCTGAGGTAGGAGGATGATTTGAGCTCAGGGGGTTGAGGCTGCAGTGAGTGATGACTGTGCTACTGCACCCCAGCCTAGCCTGGAGGACCACAGTGAGGCCCTCTCTCAAAAAAAGAAAGAAAGAAAATGCCAGTCTGCGGATATATTTTTCAAAAAATTGTAGCCCCTTTTTGCTGTAGGCCTGAGTGGTTGCTGCCGAAATGGGCAAGTTCATGAAACCTGGGAAGGTGGTGCTTGTCCTGGCTGGACGCTACTCTGGACGCAAAGCCGTCATCGTGAAGAACATTGATGATGGCACCTCAGATCGCCCCTACAGCCATGCTCTGGTGGCTGGAATTGACCGCTACCCTCGCAAAGTGACAGCTGCCATGGGCAAGAAGAAGATCGCCAAGAGGCCAAAGATCAAGTCTTTTGTGAAAGTTTATAACTACAATCACCTAATGCCCACAAGGTACTCTGTGGATATCCCCTTGGACAAAACTGTCGTCAATAAGGATGTCTTCAGAGATCCCGCTCTTAAACGCAGGGCCCAACGAGAGGCCAAGGTCAAGTTTGAAGAGAGGTACAAGACAGGCAAGAACAAGTGGTTCTTCCAGAAGCTGCAGTTTTAGATGCTTTGTTTTGGTCATTAAAAATTAAAAAGGAAAGAAAAAAATTGTAGCCAGTTTTGTGTCCAATCACATTAAAACTTCTGCTACTGGAAAAGAGATACAAAACCTAGTTAGCAGCTTGAACTCTGAGTCCTAGTGAAACTCAGCATGAGTCACTGGAGACAGGTAACTTGCTCAGGAATCTTCTTCCAAATTTCATCATAATTTGTATGATGACTCCACATGTCCATCAAACTACATTAAAATTAAGTGTAGCACCAGGTGGAGAATTAAGGACGGTCCAGCTTAACTCCTTCATTTAGCAATTAAACTATCACAAACTAAATTTATCCTTACACCCAATACTTACTGATGCTGTGGGTGTTTTAATTGCCTGAATGACCAAATGCACCCTTCAGTGTCTGAACTTGTCATAGTTCCAGCTCCCTAAGAAGACATGTAGGAACATGGTCACCTTTCTGGCAACTTCAGTCTCTGGAACAGAACTCTGAACTCATAAGGTGAGAAGAGAAGGGCCTCTGAGTAGCTAGCCAAAGTTCTGGGAGCTTTTCTTAGGTTTGATTATTGATTCCAATTGCATATCTCATTTCAGAAAGCCTAGCAGTATGGTTTCCTAGCCCTCAGCATATTAGAAACCTCAGGAGAATGGAAGAACCACTGGAGAAGTGGGTGACAGGGTGTGGAGGAGTGCATGGGTTTTGTTTTGTTTTTTTGAGACGGAGTCTCGCTGTGTCACCCAGGCTGGAGTACAATGGCACAATCTCAGCTCACCACAACCTATGCCTCCTGGGTTCAAGTGATTCTCCTGCCTCAGCCTCCTGAATAGCTGGTATTACAGGCATGCGCCACCACACCAGGCTAATTTTTGTATGTTTAGTGGAGACGGGGTTTCACCATGTTGGTCAGGCTGGTCTCGAACTCCTGACCTCGTGATCCACCCGCCTCAGCCTCTCAAAGTGCTGGGATTACAGATGTGAGCCACCATGCCCAGCCAAGTGCATGGTTTTATCCAGTTCATTCCTATGCCCATAAATGGGATTGCTGAAAAGTTAACTAGCATTCCCACAGGTTACATGTGCTTAAGACAATCTTCATCATTCCTGGGGATGACCTTGGAGTAAGATGTGGTTGAACTGTGTGATCAGTGCCTTCGTTTTAGGTGGAAAGGGCTACGTGGTTTTGCTGGTAGGAGGCGTGGCCTGGTGGGGGGGATGGCAGTGGAGATCACCCCTGCGGTGATAAGAGCAGCCTTAATGATTCTCTCGTGCTCTTTTATGTTTTTGAGATATTACATCATGTGCATTATGTATCTTTTTCCTAATAAAAAGTTTTTAATTAATGTTCATAAGACTTAACAAATAAAAAGCCTGGAAAAAGTGTACAAATTAAAAATACTGTACCACACTGAGAAAAACCACAATGAGATATACCTACACACATATCAGCATGGCTACAATGAAAAAGGGTGACAGGCCAGGTGTGGTGGCTCACGCCTGTAATCTCAGCACTTTGAGAAGCTGAAGCAAGCAGATCGCTTGAGTCCAGCAGTTCGAGACCAGCCTGGGCAACATGGCAAAACCCCGTCTCTACAAAGAAAAATACAAAAACTTGCCAAGCGCAGTGACATGTGCCTGTAGTCCCAGCCACCCGGGAGGCTGGGGAAGGAGGGTTGCCTGAGCTCAGCAGTTCGAGGCTGCAGTGAGCCATGATGACAACACTGCACTCCTGCCTGGGTGACAGAGCAAGATCTTATCTGCAAAATAGATAAATAAATATAAATGTAAATAAATAAAAATAAACATGCAACTATCATAGGACCCAGCAATTGCTCTTCTGGGCATTTATCCCAGAGAAATGAAGACTTATGGTATTCACACCAAAACCTATACAGGAATGCTTATAGCAGCTTTACTTATAATAGCCAAAAACTAGAATCAACCCAGATGTCCTTCTGCTGGTAAATATCAGATAAAATGTAGTTCATCATACCATGGAATACTATTCAGTAATAAAAAGGAACAAGCTATTGATACACACAGCAACCTGATGAATCTTCAGAGAATCATGCCAAGCGAAAAAAGCCAAACAAAAGGTTACATACTATATGATTCCATTTATAGAACATTTTGAAAAGATAAAAGTATAGAAACGGAGAATAGATTTGTGGGTGTCAAAGGTTAAGAAGAGGGTATGCACTGGGCACGGTGGCTCACGCCCGTAATCCCAACACTTTGGGAAGCTAAGGCGGGCCAATCGCGAGGTCAGGAGTTTGAGACCAGACTGACCAACACGGTGAAACCCCGTGTCTACTAAAAAAATACAAAAATTAGCTGGGCGTGGTGGCACGCGCCTGTAATCCCAGCTACTCAAGAGGCCGAGGCAGGAGAGTCGCTTGACTCAGGGAAGCGGAGGTTGCAGTGAGCGGAGATCAGGCCACTGCTCTCCAATCTGGGTGACAGAGCAAGACTCTGTCTAAAAAAAAAGAAGTGGGTATGGTGGGAAGGAAGGAAGTATGAAGTATGTGTGGCTATAAAAGAACAACACAGGCCGGGCACTGTGGCTCAGGCCTGTAATCCCAGCACTTTGGGAGGCCGAGACGGGTGGATCACGAGGTCAGGAGATCGAGACCATCCTGGCTAACCAGGTGAAACCCCGTCTCTGCTAAAAAATACAAAAAACTAGCCGGGCGAGGTGGCGGGCACCTGTAGGCCCAGCTGCTCCGGAGGCTGAGGCAGGAGAATGGCGTAAACCCGGGAGGCGGAGCTTTCAGTGAGCAGAGATCTGGCCACTGCACTCCAGCCTGGGCGACAGAAGATCGAGACTATCCTGGCTAACATGGTGAAACCCCGTCTCTACTGAAAAAAATACAAATATTAGCGGGGCGTGGTGGTGGGAGCCTGTAGTCCCAGCTACTTGGGAGGCTGAAGCAGAAGAAGGGCATGAACCTGGGAGACAGAGCTTGCAGTGAGCCAAGATCGCACCGCTGTACTCCAGCCTGGGCGAAGAGCAAGACTCTGTCTCAAAAAAAAAAAAAAAAAAAAAAAAAGAACAACACAGGGTTACTTGTGCTGATGGAAATGTTCTGTGTCTTGGCTCACTCAATGTCAATATCTTGGTTATGGCATCTTACTATGATTTACAAGAGACTACCATTCAGGAAAAGGGGGAAAGGCTATGCAGTACCTCTGAATTATTTATTACAATTCCATATGTATTTGTATTATCTCCAAATACAAAGCTTAATTAAAGAAAGAGGTTTTTTTTTTTTTTTTTTTCTGATGGAGTTTCGCTCTTGTTGCCCAGGCTGGAGTGCAATGGCACAAATCTCAGCTTACTGCAACCTCTGCCTCCCGGGTTCAAGCGATTCTCCTGCCTCAGCCTCCTCGAGTAGCTAACATTACAGGCATGCGCCACCACGCCCAGCTAGTTTTGTGTTTTTAGTAGAGACACAGTTTCTCCATGTTGGTCAGGCTGGTCTTGAACTCCTGACCTCAGGTGATCCGCCTGTCTCAGCCTCCCAAAGTGCTGGGATTACAGGTGTGAGCCATTGCGTTTGGACAAGAAAGAGTTTTAAAGCCAAAAAATTTATTGTGAGTGTTCTCTGTTTGAATAGATGTTATCTATTTTTTTTTAAATCACTTAAGGACAGGTGCTGTGGCTTATGCACGTAATCCCAGCACTTTGGGAGGCCGAGGCAGGTGGATCGCTTGAGTCCAGGAGTTTGAGACCAGCCTGGGTAACATGGCAAAACCCCATCTCTACAACAAATAACAAAAATTAGCCGGGGCCAGGTGCAGTGGCTCAAGCCTATGATCCCAGCACTTTGGGAGGCCGAGACGACCAGATCACTTGAGGCCAGGAGTTTGAGACCAGCCTGGCCAACATGGCAAAACTCCGTCTCTACTAAAAGTACAAAAAATTAGCCGGGCCTAGTGGTGTGCACCTGTAGTCCCAGCTAGCTGGGAGGCTGAGGCAGGAGAATTCCTTGAACGTGGGAGGCAAAGGTTGCAGTGAGCCGAGATCGTGCCACTGCACTTCAGCCTGGGCAACAGAGCAAGCCCCCATCTCAAAAAAAAAAAAAAAAAAATATATATATATATATATACACACACACACATACACACACACATATATATATGTGTGTGTGTGTATGTATCCAGATGTGATGGCATGCACCTGTAGTCCCAGGTATTCAGAAGGCTGAGGCAGGAGAAACACCTGAGTTCAGGAGGTCAAGGCTGCAGTGAGCCGTGATCGTGCCATTGCACTCCAGTCTGGGTGACAGAGGAGACCCTATCTCAATATATGTGTGTATGTGTGTATATATATATAAAACTTATGGACTTATGGTGAACATTTATCCCTCTTGATCCTAGATAGCTGAGGCATCCCTATTTATGAACTCCACAGACTAAGCCCAGTTTTGCACACTGGGGCTAGCAATTCTTAAATTCTGGGGGGCTAACATTCAGTTTTCAGTTCTGACTTAAAGAGCAGCACTTCATTCCTCTCCCACCTCAACGGCTACAATCCCTCTCACATAGCTGCCCCCATGAGCACTTCCTCTGCTCTTTGGGCATTTGGTTGCTTCCATCCATTTTTCTGCCTTCCTTAAGAAGAAAGTTTCAACACTTGGAGAAACTCCACCAGAACCTCACCTGGTATTCGAGAAAGTTTCTCTCCAGAGCAGAGCAAGGTGCACATGAAGGTTGGTTAGTTTCAATGTGTTGCCATAAATTCTGCCGTGGCTGTCCCTTGTTTTCAGAAAGTGACATCATGGTAGCAAGCATCACATTCAGAAGCAAGCATTACAGCAGAAGTCTGTTAGAATGCAGCTGGTAATTATGTGTTCCTGAGTGCACCATGAGTCAAATTGGGGCCTCCGAAATGTAACTGCATATTCTTGAAATAGTACATCCAGGAGGTCTGGGGGCTGATTTATTTCTGGTTTCTCCAATTTAAGTCCTTGTACTGTACTGTGACCCTGTAACTAATACCCAGTTCAGAGTAGAAGAGCGGCATAGTGTGGTACAAAGAATTTCAGACTAGGAACCCTCTGAAATTATAGGCACAATTATGTCTACCGTTTCTATTGTTCCAGGTTGTAAAGGATTAGGAAATATAAGTATTATGTTGTGACAGGAATGTTAGTAAGAGGATGGTAGAAAGCAACAGCCTTCGGCCAGGCACGGTGGCTCATGCCTGTACTCCCAGCACTTTGGGAGGCCAAGGCAGGCGGATCACCTGAGATCACGAGTTCAAAACGAGCCTGGCCAACATGGTGAAACCCCATTTCTACTAAAAAAATTAAAAAATTAGCCAGACATGGTGGTGGGTGCCTGTAATCCCAGCTACTCGGGAGGCTGAGGCAGGAGAATTGCATGAACCCAGGAGGTGGAGGTTGCAGTGAGCAGAGATTGCACCACTGCACTCCAGTCTGGGTGACAGAGTAAGACTCCTTCTCAAAAAAAAAAAAAAAGCAACAGCCTTCAAACTTTTCCTTACCTACAACCCCTAAAATGCTGAAAAACTATGTATCTCTTCACACACTTTAAAGTTTGACGTCTATAACTTTTAATCGTAGCTTTAAGTGTTCACAAGGGATGTATTCTGCAGTTGTTAGCATGGGATGTTTTGAAATAAAACTGTCATATCACTCTTTTTAATGTGTCCAATAGAATCTAAGTACCATAGTAATATGACACTATCATTCATTTTTAAAATTGAACAAGCAGTTCTTTGACAGCCAGAAATGTTAAATCTATCCCTTTCTTCCTTGAACTATACTTCCATTCCACTTTCCCTAAAGAATTGTATCCAAATGTCAGCTATTTTTATGCTTGAACATCTTTTATTGATTGCCCTATCATATTTTCTGAAACAAAAATGCATATGTAAATTGATTTTACAATGTTAAAAAACATCCTGTGTCCATAAGGCTGTAAGTGTTAAAACAGTGTTTGAGACTAAGTCATCATTACAATTATTAATAACAAGATAAAAATATAGTTTGTTGACAGTTAAACAAAATACAGTAAAATAGCATTAGAAATTAGTCTCTTAATGAGATAGATGAGGATGGATTTTTACATATATGTATATGTTTACATATATACATCTATAGTAAACAAGTATATGTAATGAAGTTAAGTATTCATCAATTAATATTACTTATTGCAATAATGAGCAGGATGTAATGTCAATACTTCCCCTATTTCTTTTTTTTTTTTTTTTTTTTTGAGACGGAGTCTCACTCTGTCGCCCAGGCTGGAGTGCAGTGGCACAATCTCGGCTCTCTGCAACCTCCGCCTCCAGGGTTCAAGCAATTTTCCTGCCTCAGCCTCCCAAGAAGCTGGGATTACAGGTGCCTGCCACCATACCCAGCTAATTTTTGTATTTTTAGTAGAGATGGGGTTTCACCATGTTGGCCAGGCTGGCCTTGAACTCCTGGCCTCAAGTGAGGGCTGCTTCAGCCTCCCAAAGTGCTGGGATTACAGGTATGAGCCACCGCGCCTAGCCCTAATAATTTCCCTATTTCTCATTTTTACGAATGTAAGCTCTGAGCAGCTTTGGTCACATTAATACGCAGATGAGTCTGCAAGGACTTTTGTTATGTCAATGTCCAGGGCTGACGAGAGGCAAGAAAACTGGGACATAACCCAGAAAGGCTTATGGCTTCAAAAGGGATCCTGGAATGACTAAAAACACTTTTGCCAGGGAACCTGAGATCTGTTTTTCAGTAAGGCCGTATTTGGTAACATCATTCAATTACGTTAGAGATCTTCCTTCAAAAATTATTCTGTGGGGAGGCTTTTTATGCGTGGGGTTGGGGTATAATGGGAACACTCTCTACTTTCCACCCAGTTGTGCTGTGATCCCAAAACTGCCCTACAAAATAAAGTTTTGCTTGTTTGTTTGTATTTGAGACAGAGTCTTACTCTGTCACCCAGGCTGGAGTGCAGTGGAAAGATCTCAGCTCACTGCAAACTGCCTCTCGCGTTCAAGCAATTCTCCTGCGTTGGCCTCCCAAGAAGCTGGGATTACAGGCACCCACCACCAAGCCTGGCTAATTTCTGTATTTTTGTAGAGAAGGGGTTTCACCATGTAAACCAGGCTGGTCTTGAACTCCCTGCCCTCAGGTGATCTGCCTACCTCAGCCTCCCAAAGTGCTGGGATTACAGGCTTGAGCCACTGTGCCCAGCCAATAAAGTTTATTCTTTAAAAATATTCTAATGATTGATCTGTTTGTGGACAATTCAATTAGGTTTTTCTCCAAATTTTATGGATAGCAATGAATTGGGAACCGCTTAGCCTGTGAAAGGATTTGTATCTCAGTTACAAAAGGCTTTCCTGTCTCAACACAAACACAGATATTTCTCATTGTCCCTTGTCTTGGCCCTGAAGGTTTTTACGACCCAGGGCCTCCTCTTTCTTTCCTTTTTCAGAAGTGAGAGAGCGCTGTTGGGAAAGGAGAGGTGGGAAGACAGAAGCCAGTAGGAACTGGCATTCACTGCATCTCAGGGAGATCTAGACAGTGATTCCCTTAAAACTGTGCCCTCTGGGTACCCACTGTTTAAACATCCCTATAGAGGTGATTTAAGAACCGCCTTGGGCCAAGTGCGGTGTCTCAGGCCTGTAGTCCCAGCACTTTGGAAGGCCAAGGTGGGCAGATCACCTGAGGTCAGGAGTTTGAGACCAGCATGATCAACATGGTGAAACCCCATCTCTACTAAAAATACAAAATTAGCCGAGTGTGGTGGCACATGCCTGTAATCCCAGCTACTTGGGAGGCTGAGGCAGGAGAATCACCTGAACCTGAGAGGTGGAGGTTGCAGTGAGCCGAGCTCGCGCTGACAAGAGCAACAAGAGCAGAACTCCGTCTCAAAAACAAAAAAGAACTGCCTCAAATGCACAGAATCCTCATGTCAGATTTTTAGTCATTTGCTGTTTGTCTGAAGTTCAAATTTAACTGGGTGTCCAGTATCTACCTGGGCATCCTGTGCAATCCAAGTCACTCTTTTGAAGAGATGAAAGAGATGAGAAAAACTGATACCTAAAAAGTGTGCAGGCCAGGCATGGTGACTCACGCCTGTAATCCCAACATTTTGGGAAACTGAGACAGGTGGATTGCTTGAGCACAGGAGTTTGAAACCACCCTGGGCAACATGGTGAAAACCCATCCCTATAAAAAATCAAAAAATTAGCCAGGCGTGGTGGCTCACACCTGTAGTCCCAGCTACTCTGAGGCCTGAGGCAGGAGAATGGCATGAACCCGGGAGGTGGAGGTTGCAGTGAGCCAAGATCACATCACCACACTCCAGCCTGGGCGACAGAGTGAGACCCTGCCTCAAAAAATAAATCAATAAAAATAAAAAGGAGACAGTTCTTTTCCAAAGGTCTTTTCCCTTTCCCTCCACCCAATTCTCAAATGGGTGTACTGCTTTCTCGCCTCTCACGGGGTGCTCCATTTCTACCCCACCCCACTATCTTTTTTTCTTCCTTCTTACTCAAAGCAAAATATAAGCAGACAAAACAACAAAACTGCCAAAGCTCATGAAGGGAAGAAGGCTCCTGGAGGAAACTTGGGTGAGGTAAGAGGTTTGAGAGGTACAGAGAGAAATAGACAGGACATCTCTGTCCTGTCACCCCAGAAACACAGGCTAAAAAAAAAAAGGAGGGAGAGCAGCAGTTTCTTTACAGCAGAAACTACATTTATGTAAAATGTGTGAATATTCTCCTTTACAGTCTACCCTGTAGACACATAATAAAAGTATTCCAAGTCCAACTACATGTCTGAGAGTCCTTGGTGCTCTCCTGACCTGTTTCATTGGAATGATACTAACCAAGCCTTCTGGTTTTTTCTTCCCCCTTCAGTTCCCATTCACTGCTGCTGCCCTCTCTCACCCCCTCTCATCTCCCAAGCACCAAAAATAATTTGAATTTCAAGCCTTTTTTTGGCCTTCCTGTGGGTGTGGGAGGACCTCCTTTGGGAATTGTTCTGGTTCTAGTTGGCTCCATCTGTAATTTGGCAAAATGTCTGCACCCTACCCCCACCTTTTCTTCTTAATATAAGGGGAGTTCGGATCCCCACCTCAAAATATATAGTTTTTAGGATAACCAAAGTGACAAGATCCCTCCCAGGGATCCCCCCCAATCCTCCCTCCCCCGTCCCAAAGGGATCCCCTGAGGGTCTGCAGCCTCCACTTACCCCACCCCTGGTTTTGGAAGAATGACGCTCTCTGAACAACAAAGCAGCTCCTCCCTAGCCAGGGGAAGTTACCTCCAGCAACAGCTTTAAAAGCCAAGGTGATTGCGAGAAAGAGGACGGCGAGATCTGTGCTCTTCAGTTCACGGTAGCCAAGGCAAGTTCCTGTTTCAAAGACAGTTTTAACAACTTACCAAGTTCAGAGACTCTGAGTCTCTCTCTCTCTCTCTCTCTCTCTCTCCCTCCCCTCTCCCTCTCCCTCTCTCCTCCACCCCACCCCTTTGTGTGTGTGTGTGTGTGTGTGTGTGTGTATTATTTTCCTTCTCACTAACTCACCCACATGATCCTTCCCATGGTCCTCCGGGTGACACGTGATTTTCCTTTCTGAAAAAGCCTGTTGCCCAAGCTAGCCTCAAACTCCTGGGAGTTTGCAATCCTCCCTCCTGGGCTGCCCAAAGTGATGAGATTACAGGTGGCAGCCACTTTGGCTGTTGAAATGCATCTTTATTAAAAGTTAAAATATAACCAGGATCTGTAGATGTAACCACCCTACCCTCAATCATCCTGGACACCTGCCTCCGATCTATTTCCACCCCATCTCAGCCCTACCTTAGCTAGCATCTGTAGACTCTGGTAAATGTTTATTATTGACAAGAAAAAAGAAAGGGAAAAAAATGAGAACAAGAAAAAGGACCGCACACTTACGAGTTTTCTATGGTTTGGGGCAGTTTTGTTTTTTAGGTTTTAAAGGTTTCTCTTTGAAAAGATGGTATCACAGAGCATACAGAACTGCTCTGAAAATGCAACTTCATTTGCAAAACATTGCATCAAAATATTACACTGTCATGGAATCTAATGAACTAAACATGCGTTCATGAAACTTAAAAAATACTGAGCAATGCATTGAAAAAAGCATGGTAAAAAAAAAAAGACAACTCAAGTTAAATAAAAATTACAAAGGTTCTGAACCAATTAATGGCTGGTAACAATGTCATTCAAAAATGCCTTTAGGTTTCAATAAAATCCAGCATTTATTTCTGCATGCCTAGTTCTTGAAAAAACTGTTTGAAGCTGTGAGGTAGATAGTGGTCAGGAATTATCATGCTGAGTTAATTTTACACCTGAAAGATACAAGTTTGCCATACTTAAAGCTCTTGTTAGGCCAGGCACAGTTGCTCACTTCCAACACTTTTGGGAGGCCAAGGCGGGTGGATCACCTGAGGTCAGGAATTCCAGACCAGCCTGGCCAACATGATGAAACCCCATCTCTACTAAAAATACAAAAAGTTAGCTGGGCATGATGGTGGGTGCCTGTAATCCCAGCTACTTGGGAGGCTGAGGCAGGAGAATCACTTGAACCCAGGGGGCAGACGTTGCAGTGAGCCAAGATCACACCATTGCACTCCAGCCTGGGCAACAAGAGCAAAACTCCGTTTCAAAACAAAAAAAGAAAAAAAAGTTCTTGTTGATGCTGGCATGAGTTGCTTTTCAGTAAAAGACAATACTCAACTAGTAAGAATGGCATGAGGTAGGATATGTAACAATTTCACCATTCATATACTCACTTTCTGTTTCCTGGTTATATTTTGATTTTTAATAAAGATGCATTTCAACAGCCAGGCAAGGTAGCTCACACTTGTAATCCCACTGCTTTGGGCAGCCTAGAAGGGAGGATCGCTTGAGCCCAGGAGTTTGAGGCCAACCTGGGCACTGTAGCAACACTCCCACTCTACAAAAAATTTTAAAAGTTTATCAGGCATGATTTCACACCTGTAGTCCCATCTACTTGGGAGAGTGAGGTGGAGGATCACTTGAGCTCAGGAGTTGGAGGCTGCAGTGAGCTATGACTGCACCACTGCATTCCAGCCTGGGTGACACAGTGAGACCCTGTCTTTTTTTTTTGAGACGGAGTTTCGCTGTCGCCCAGGCTGGAGTGCAGTGGCCGGCTCTCAGCTCACTGCAAGCTCCGCCTCCCAGGTTTACGCCATTCTCCTGCCTCAGCCTCCGGAGTAGCTGGGACTACAGGCGCCCGCCACCTCGCCCGGCTAGTTTTTTGTATTTTTTAGTAGAGACGGGGTTTCACCGTGTTAGCCAGGATGGTCTTGATCTCCTGACCTCGTGATCCACCCGTCTCGGCCTCCCAAAGTGCTGGGATTACAGGCTTGAGCCACCGCGCCCGGCCAAGAGACCCTGTCTTTGAAAAAAGAAAAAAAGGTATTTCCAAGACCTCCATAGGAAGCAGAATTTTTGGTGCCCTGGGACAGATTCAGTTCAAGCTTTTCATGACTTTGTTTCTCCTTGCCCTTTTCTTGATGAAGGCAGTGCTCACAAAATTGGTTTTATTTTTTTTCTTTGTTTTTTGTTTGCTTGTTTGTTTGCTTGCTTGCTTGTTTTTTGAGACAGAGTCTCACTCTGTTGCCCAGGCTGGAGTGCAGTGGCGTGATCTCAGCTCACTGCAACCTCCGCCTCCCAGGTTCAAGCGATTCTCCTGTCTCAGCCTCCCGAGTAGCTGGCATTACAGGCACCCGCTACCACACCCAGCTTATTTTCATATTTTTAATAGAGACGGGGTTTCACCATGTTAGCCAGGCTGGTCCCAAACTCCTGACCTCAAGTGATCCTCCCGCCTGGGCCTCTGAAAGTGCTGAGATTACAGGTGTGAGCCACCGCACCCAGCCCATTTACTTATTTAAAAAAAAAAAAAAATTAATCAGGCTGCTGTGGTACCAATTGTTATATTCTTTGGAAAAGCAGTTTTCAAGAGCCTTAAAATATTTTTATCATTTGGCCCAGTGATTACCACTCTGGAAATCTATCCAAAGAAAATGATCTAAAATTGCAAGTGAGAAAAAATTGAACATAATGTGTTATGGGACTGAATCATGCCTCCCCGTAACCCCTAATTCACATGTTAAAACCCTAACCCCAGTAATTCAAAATTGACTGTATTTGGAAGTAGGGCCTTTATAGAGATGATGAAGTTAAACAGAGTCTATTAAAATGGAGCAGTGTTTATATAAGAAGAGGAAATTTGAGCACTCAAAGAAACACCAGGGATGCCCAAATACAGAGGAAAGACAGTGCAGACACAGGGAGAAGGTGGCCAATGGCAAGCCCAGGAGAGGAGCCTGGGCAGAAACCAACCCTGCTCCCACCCTGATCTTGGATTTCCAGCCTCTAGACAGTGAGAAAAAAAAAAATTCTGTTGCCTAAGCCACCTAGGTCTATTGTACTTTGTTATGGTGGCCCTAGCAAACTAATAGATGATTTTTAAAATAATTATATATATTTAAAATAGAGAGCAATTAGAAATGTCCTAAATGTTCAACAATTGGGAAAAGAGTATCATACAGTCATCAAAATGCTGAGGCTGTATGGAAAAAGCTGCTTACAAGATAATGTTTAGCCAAAAAAAGCTAGATGCCAGGCACAGTGCCTCTCACTTGCAGTCCCATCTACTTGGGAGGCTGAAGGAAGAGGATCACTTGATACAGGAGTTTGAGACCAGCCTGGACAACATAGCAAGATCCCATCTCTAAAATAGAAAACATCATATGTACCCCATAAATATGTATATGATGTACCATAATAATTAATAAAAATAAAATAATTTTGAAAAATTATATGTTGTCATCTGGGTTATTTTTAAAAAGCAAGACACATTTTATTTTATTATTATTTTTTGAGATAGTGTCTTGCTTTGCTGCCCAGGCTGAAGTGCAGTGGCATGATCTCAGCTCACTGCAACCTCCACCTCCCAGGTTCAAGCCACTCTCCTGCCTTAGTCTCCTCTCAACTAGCTGGGATTACAGGCACCCACAACCACACCTGGCTAATTTTTGTATTTTTTAGTAGAGGTGGGGTTCCACCGTGTTGGCCAGGCTGGTCTCAAATTCCTGAACTCAGATGATCCACTCGGCCTCCCAAAGTGCTGAGATTACAGGCATGAGCCACCATGCGTGGCCACAAGATATATTTTATATACACACACACATATATGTGATTTTGACTGTGGTTTATAAAGCCTGTGGTCGGTGGAAAAAACTAGGAGGAAAAAAAGCCCATTGTAGTATTGTTTTAGAAGATGATTATTATTATTTATATTCTCCTTTCTCTATTAAAGAGTTGTTATTTGAAATACAACTTATTTAAATAAGCAAGTAAAATAGGGCACTCCGTAAGTGGACCTGTATGTATATACTCTCACAGAGAGTAGACTTCTGAAAGGAAACAGTATTGTTTGGACTGAGGATGTGGTTCTTGGTCTCAAGCGTACCAACTGTATTGATAACATTCCTACCCACATGTCCCCATGTTCAGTGCAGCAGGTTAAAAGATGTTCTGCACATCATGCCTTCTTTTTATTTGTTTGTTTTTTGTTTTTCGAGACAGGGTGTTACTCTGTTTTTAAATTATTATTATTATTATTATTATTATTTTGAGACAGGGTCTTACTCTGTTGCCTAGGCTGGAGGGCAGTGGCATGATTATAGCTCACTGCAGCCTCCATCTCTTGGGCTCACGCAATCCTCCCACCCAGCCTCCAGAGTAGCTGGGACCACAGGTGCATACACCATGCCCAGCTAATTTTTTAAAATATTTGTAGGGATGAGCTCTCACTAGGTTGCCCAGACTGATCTCAAACTTCTGAGCTTAAGTAATCTTCCTGCCTCAGCCTCCCAAAGTGCTGGAATTACAGGCATGACTCACTACACTTGGCCTGGATGTCATTCTTTGATTGGTCCCAGTGTGACTGAAACCCTTTGTCTTTTTCTCAGAGAGGACAGGCAAGGGCAGACGTCCCCCACTTGGCTTTCTATATGCTCTTCTCTGAGCTCTGCCATGATAGGTTCTCATCTAGTCAGCCTGGGAGCAAGCTATCCCTAGGAGGCCCGGGGAAGGCCAGCAGATCCCTGCAGCTCAATGTCCTTTGTATCCATCAGAGAGATGCATTCTCAGAAAGAAACTGCACTCATGTCTCCTCTCCTTTGCACCCATACTCTTTCCATCCTCCTTTGATGGATATCTTTCCTTTGACTTCAATCGTCGTGCATGTGGACAGCTCCTGAGTACGTGTCTGCAGCTTGAGCCTTTCTACTTCTCTCTACATTCCCGTATCGAATTCCACGCTGGTCTTCTACCTCCGAATGCCCCAAACCTAATATAACTAAAACTCATCTTGTTGACTTTGCCTCATAAACTTGTCTCTCTTACATTCCCTGTCTCTATAATAAAGACATAACTTCCACTCTGTCACTCAATCCAGGAACCGAAATGTCGTTGTCACTCCTTCTTTCTCACCACCCACAGCCAATTAGTCATCGAGCCGTATCGATTCCCACTGCCTACACCCCTTCCATCTCCTCCTCCCTGCTCCCAGCTCTTCTTCATCTTAGTTCCGGCTCCTGTTAGGCCTTGTTTGGGTCATTCACTCATTCAGGCTCTGGGGACGTGTTGGTGAATAAGATAGGAATGAGTCCTTCCCTCGTGAAGCTTGTGGGTACGAAAGACAACAATCAAACAAAAGAATCCCATGTTTATGGGAGTGTGTTAGAGTAATGTGAAGAATATACCATTTGCTTGAAGAAGGGGAAATTAAAATTAAGACTGAGAAACTACTTAAGAAGAAAGAGTCGCGGAGAGAGTTCAAAAACAAACAGTCCAAGAAAGAGAAACAGCAAGCAAATGCAAGGCTCTCAGGTGAAAAGAGCTCGCCATATTGGAGGGGCTTTGGCTGCCATATTGCTCTAAGAGGAAAAGCAGAACCAGGTGGCATGGAGAAGTGGGCAGGGCCCTTCTGGGCAACAATGAGAAGTCTGGATCTTTTTTTGTTATTTATTTATTTATTTATTTATTTATTTATTTTGAGACGGAGTGTTGCTCTGTTGCCAGACCGGAGTACAGTGGTACCATCTCGGCTCACTGCAACCTCCACCTGCCGGGTTCAAGCGATTCTCCTTCCTCAGCCTCCCAGTAGCTGGGACTACAGGCATGTACCACCACACCCAGCTAATTTTTATATTTTTAGTAGAAATGGGGTTTCACCATGTTGGCCAGGATGGTCTTAATCTCTTGATCTCGTGATCCGCCCACCTTGGCCTCCCAAAGTGCTGGGATTACAGGATTGAGCCACCGTGCCTGGCCTTTTTTGTGTGTGTGTGTGTGTATATATATGTATATATATGTGTATACATATATATGTATATATATACACACACACATATATATATACACACACACAAATATATATATATATATATATTTTTTTTTTGAGATGGAGTCTCACTTTGTCACCCAGGTTCAAGCAATTCTCATGCCTTAGCCTCCCGAGTAGCTGGGATTACAGGTGTGCACCACCACACCTGGCTAATTTTATTTCATTTTTTTTTAGTAGAGATGGAGTTTCACCATGTTGCCCAGGCTGGTCTTGAACTCCTGGCCTCAAGTGATCCACCCACCTGGACTCCCAAAGGGCTGGGCTTCCAGGTGTGAGCCATCGTGCCCAGCCAGAAGTCTGGATTTTACCTTAAGCTGTTGAAAAGTGTTAATCAGGAGGGTGACCTGTCTCCCTGGGCCTTCCTTATCTCTTCAGTCCTTCAGCATGGCTTCGAGATTGATCTTTCCAGGACAAGTATATGATCATGTCTCTCTAGGTTTTAAAAATTTCCAGTGGCTCCCGTTTGTCTGCTGTTAACACCTAAACTGCTTAGCTTGGCCTACAAGGCCCTGAATGTTCTTGCCCTATGTTTCGCTCCATCCTTATTTTTCCCTGTGTCTCTTTATCCCCTTTGCCCGGCCATGCCAAGCAACTCCCAGGTTGCCTCATGGGTTCTGCCATGACTTTTCTCAGGATGCATTTCTCTGGGTACAGCATTCCCTACACCATCCATCATCAAACAAAAATCTACACATCCTGCAAGCCAAAGGTCAAATGTCACCTCATCTTTCCTAATCACTGCCCCCGCGATAGAATGGACTGTTCCCACAGGGCATGGTGGCTCATGTCTGTAACCCCGGTTACTTGGCAGGCTGAGGGAGGAGGATAGCTAGGGCCCAGGGGTTGGAGGCCAGCATAGGCAACATAGTGAGACCCCCATCCCAAAAAAAAAAAAAAAATTTGTTTTAAACGGACGATTCCCTCTTCTGCATCCTCAATGTTTGGCAGCACGTGTCTGTTTACATGCATCTCTCCCTGTTCACACATGACCCTTTGTTACTCATATTTATTCCCAACCAGTGAACACAGAGCTTGGAGTACTTTATTGTGTAAAAAGAACGGATTTCCCCCGTTTTGCATATTTAGATTACACATGATAGCTCTGCCAAAGGAGCAGGAAACCAGATGCTTGAAGCTCAGTGAGAATTTCTTTTTTTTTTTTTTTTTTTGATACGGAGTCTTACTCTCACCCGGGCTGGAGTGCAGTGGTGTGATCTCAGCTCACTGCAACCTCCACCTCCCAGGTTCAAGCGATTCTTCTGCCTCAGCCTCCTGAGTAGGTGGGATTACAGGCACCCGCCCCTACGCCCAGCTAATTTTTTTTTTTTTTTTTGTATTTTTAGTAGAGATGGGGTTTCACCATGTTGGCCAGGCTGGTCTCGAACTCCTGGCCTAGTGATTCACCTGCCTCGGCCTCCCAAAGTGCTAGGATTACAGACGTGAGGATTTTAATGAACATATCAGTTGAGACTTTATAGCAGATCTCTGTCCTTGAGCTGCCAGTATTCCCAGCATAAGCTACATCCACACGTTGAGCCCCATTGGCAAGGAGGGAACTTGGAAGGAGTTTGAGCAAGTAAAAATATCTATGGGGTGCAAGCTATTTTGAAGCCTATTTACTTGTTAGCCACCTCTCATCATTCTACAGTGTCCGCACCATTTCCACCATCCTCATCCAGTCACAGATGGTACCAGGGGATGCATTCGCTGCTTGAAGCAGGACTGTCAGAGACAGAATCTGTCACTTCATAATTCCTGCTAAAGCGGGACCTCGTGGCTTGCACCTGTAATCCCAGCAATTTGGGAGGCTGAAGTAGAAGGAACTTTTCAGGCGGGGAGTTCAAGATGAGCCTGGGCAACATAGCAAGACCACATCTCCACAAAAAAATTAAAAAATGGCCGGGTGCGGAGACTCACACCTGTAATCCCAGCACTTTGGCAGGCCGAGGCAGGTGGATCATGAGGTCAGGAAATCAAGACCATCCTGGCCAACATGGTGAAACCCCATCTCTACTAAAAATACAAAAATTAGCTGGGCATGGTGGCGTGTACCTGTAGTCCTAGCTACTCAGGAGGCTGAGGCAGGAGAATCACTTGAACCCAGAAGGTGGAGGTTGCAGTGAGCCGAGATTGTGCCACTGCACTCCAGCCTGGCAACAGAATGAGACCCTTTCCCCCCAGCAAAAAAAAAAAAAAAAAAAAAAATTAAAAATTAGCTGGGTGTGATGGCGTGCCTGTAGACCCAGCTACTCAGGGAGCTGAGGTGGGAGGACTGCTTGAGCCCAGGAGGTTGAGGATGCAGTGAGCCATGATTGTCACTGCATTGGAGCCTGGGCAACAGAGAGTGAGACCCTATTTGAAAATTTCAAATAATTTCCAGGTAAGTGCTCTGCACTGTGGAGTGTAGGTGGGGGGAAATAAAAAAGTAAATAACTTGTTTCCTACATCTAGGGAACAGAAATCATGACTCTGCCCATAGAAGGCACCAACTGATGTTTGTTAATTGACACATTGATAGGCAAGACATAATTAGAAGATAAACTTGGGCTATATAATCAAGCACTGGACGGTACGTTACAGGCAGCAAAAGCTACAGATGTTTTTCAAGGTCTCTTGACCTTGATATTGAAGGTCAATGCATGGCTCCTACCAGCTTGAGTCTGCTTATCATGGCCTGGGCCACAAATGAGGATGAAGCAAAAGAGAATCCAAAAATTACCAGATGTTAAGGGTTACCGAAAAAAATAAAAAGAATCAGAAAATGACCCTGCCAAGTGCTCAAAGTGGTTTCTCTGCTGTCTATCAAATGACTTGCCGTGTGCTGAGAAATACCTTCAGAATGAGTGCCCTTCCTGCCTTTTCAGCATCTGCTGCTCGGAAGAAAGCGGGGCAGAAGTGGCCCAGAGTAGCGAAGAGGTGGCCAGGGAAATACATGTAAGGCCAGTCTGTGCACTTCTGCTCTCCAGGTTTGAGAACTGCCGTCACTGATTACTGCTGCATGAGTTCTTACTGAAAAAAGTCATGATCGGGACAAATGAAGGCAGATGTGTTCCCCGTGCCAAAGACCAGTGGTGCTAAGTTCCCTTGCTCTCTGGACACGGCTGATTCAGAAGCTTTGCCAAGTGGATGTCATTGCCTGCGCCTGCGTCACAAGCAGCACAACTTAGAAGAGGGCAGCGGGTTGCAGCTCGGATGAGATGTGACCATGACCAATTTCTGAAGAAAGATGTGAAAACTTTAAATCAACCTATAAACCGTGATGGCCCTTCTTTTCATAAATCCTAATTGTGGTGATTTCATTTGGTCTTAAGCATCAAGCAAACGACAACTTCTTTTGTTTTTTTTAATTTAATTTTACTTTTTGTGGAGATAGGGTCTCACTATGCTGCCCAGGCTGGTCTCAAACTCCTGGTCTCAAGTGATCCTCCCTCCTCAACGTGTTTTTTTTTTTTTTTTTTTTTTTTTGAGACAGAGTCTTACTTTGTCACCCAGGCTGAAGTGCGGTGGCGTGATCTCAGCTCACTGCAACTTCCACCTCCCAGGTTCAAGTGATTCTTATGCCTCGGCCTCTTGAGTAGCTGGGATTACAGGGGCCCACCACCATGCCCGGCTAACTTTTGTATTTTTAGTAGAGGTAGGGTTTCTCCATGTTGGCCAGGCTGGTCTTGAACTCCTGACCTCAAGTAAACTGGCCTGCCTTGGCTTCCCAAAATGTTGGGATTACAGGTGTGAGCCACCATGCCCAGCCCCTCCTCAGCCTCTTAAAGTAGGGGGATTATAGGGGTGAGCCATGGCGCCCAGCCCAAAATGCAGCTTCTTGGTGAAGGTTAAGTCAGTGTTTCTCCTTACTTAATGGTCAAAAATTTCAGCTGACTTTTTGTGTTACTTTTTTAGCTTTCCGTATATTTATGTCTTGGCTCACTAATCTAATACAGAGGACATGGTGTTTCCAGAGCAGGGGCCCATGGAGTTCATTGTACATAGTAATCTTGTGCAAAACATCTGTGGCTGGACTGACTTAGCAAGTTTTAGCCTTTTAGATCACAGCAAGGCATTAATATTGATTAACTATCACCTCTTGTAGAGCCCATCTTCACATAGCTCCAAGTGCACACACAAAAAAGTCCTTTACAGCTATGTTTAGCTAGCTTTTGACCTCTGAATCTCGTAAGAGTTTCTTACATTCTTTGCTTGGCCAGAATCTTCTTTCATCTTTTCTGCAGAAGTAGAACCTGTGTCTCCAAAGACAAATAAGGAATTTAATTCAGTGGCTTTTCGTTTCTGGGGATAAGAAATGGCACCATTTGTCAGATCTATTGTCCACCTAAGGCCCTTTCTCCAACATGGGGACCAAGGGACAGTGAATTTTTACCCTGAATATCAATTGTAAACACAAATTCACCCTGGAACTCAGAACCTAAACCTTAGTTTTCTTTTTATTTATTTTTTTAATTTTTGAGACAAGGTCTTGCCCTGTTGCCCAGGCTGGAAAGCAGTGGTGCAATCATAGTTCACTGTAACCTCGAACTCCTGGGCCTAAGCGATCCTCTGGCCTCAGCCTCCTAGGTAGCTGGAACTACAAGGTGTGAGCCACCAGGCCCAGCTAATTTTTAAATTTTCTGTAGAGGTCTCACTATGTTGCCCAGGTTGGTCTCCAACTCCCGGTCTTAAGCAATCCTCCTGCCTTGGCCTCCCAAAGCACTGGGATTAAAAGTGTAAGCCACCATGCTTCACCCTAAACTTTGATTAAAAAAAAACAAACAGCCAGACACAGTGGCTCATGCCTGTAATCTCAGCAACTTGGGAGGCCGAGGCAGGAGGATCTCTTGAGGCCAAGAGTTCAAGACCAACCTGGGCAGCACAATGTCTTAAAATTTTTAAAAAAGGTAAAACAAAGATGTTAGTAGCATCTAATGTTAATAATATTGTGACCACAACCAATTAGCTAATTTATTTTCTGAATGGCCGCTTACATTAGCCACATCATCTTAAATAACTTAGGTTTTTACCTCCTTCCAACATCAGCTTAGCAGTAGCCTATCTTTAGATAAGTCACTTAAAGTTTCACTTGAAAGGAATCAAAATAATCAATAATTGAAGATGGAATTAGACACACCGGGTCCAAAAAATCATGTACCCAACAGTCAGCTTTTGTGAGTTGGCGCCTCCCCAGCCCCATCATCCATATTTTAAAATGTTGAGTGTGCGTGTGCACCAGATGATTCATCCAAGCTGCTCTGGAAGTTGTCTCTGCTGGTGACAGTAAAGCCGACCCACCCCCTGTCCTCCCCTCTGCCTGGTGAAAATGCAGACTATCAGTTCTGTGGCACTGCCACAGCACATTGTGGCCTTCTTTATTTAGGTGCAATGCTGGTGGGCAGCATGCTCCTACACGCAGCTTTCCATCTCTTGATCACATTCCCCCACCACTTTTATCTGCCTGCAACACTCAAATGTTCATGCCCAAAAAGAGAGTGAGGACTTGAAGATCCCCGGGGTCCTCAGAACCTGTAGAACAGGCCCCTGCAACAGATTATCACTTGGCTTCATTCGTCTTCATATCCAAAAAGGTTAGATATTAAACTGTTTCCCAGCTTTAGATCAATGCAGGAGCCTTGCTCTCTCTTCCTGCTTACTGAAGATATAACAAAAGAGATTCTAAAATTGCTGGTGGTACCAGCTCTTGGGTTTCTTTCTTTTCTTTCTTTTTTTTTTTTTTTTTTTTTGAGATGGAGTCTTGCTCTGTCACCCAGGCTGGAGTGTAAGTGGTGCGATCTTGGCTCACTACAACCTCCATTTCTTGGGTTCAAGCCATTCTCCTGCCTCAGCCTTCCGAGTAGCTGGGATTATAGGTGCCCACAACCATGCCTAACTAATTTTTGTATTTTAGTAGAGACGAGGTATCACCATATTGGCCAGGCTGGTCTCGAACTGCTGACCTCAGGTGATCCACCTGCCTTGGCCTCCCAAAGTGCTGGGATTATAGGCGTGAGCCACTGCACCCAGCCAGCTCTTGGGTTTCTTTTAACAAAGATTTTGGGGGCAGATCTGTGCTCTGAGGATAAAGCTAACCACCCTAAAAAGCAGAGTCCTTCTCTGGGGATCATCCCTCTCTCCCAGTGTCCCTTCCTTGAAGCCCATGTCCCCTCCCTTCTCCACGCCCTCCAGAGACTTTCACATTCAGAAGGAAAGTCGGGCTTCTTTAAACAAACAAACAAGCAACTGTAGATGTTTCAAGCTAGCCCTACAGACTTCCAGCTCTCTCCCTACCCTTCTTCTTATTCCCCCACTCCTGGCTCCTCGTCAATGACTAAAGCTCTCCAGGAGTATTTATGGAGAGGGTATCTATTGTTGACCTTGTGATCGCACTAATCCTTGGCTCGGGGTTGCTCTGCTCTGCTCTGAACGAGTCACAAGGGTGATTGGGTGGGAGTAGGGAGGAGGACAGTGCCTCATTCAGGAACAGTACATTTATTTATAGAACAGGCCTTTTCCTCTTCTTCCTAGAATCATCTGTTAATGCCGCGGTTGCCATATCCTCAAACATCCCTTTGGGAGAGAGATGATGGGGGCCCAGGACTTCACAATTAAAGGTCAAAGTTCTCAGAGTCAGGGCACCAAAAGACTCCTCTCCCCATGTCTACAGACAAACCCGGAGAAGCTCAGATTCCTAAGAGCTGTGGACAACTGGGCATCGTGATTTCCTCGATAGCCCCAAAGGTGTAGCCAAATGCTCCCTCCTGGAGACACATGACTCAATGCCTGCCGGGTGGGGAGTGGGAGCTCAATCCTGGGAAATTCTGGCCTCATTCTGGCAGTATTTGGGATCTGCTAGGCCTAATAATCCCTTTTATGTTCTTTTATTTTTACTTTTTGAGACAGAGTCTCTCCCTGTCACCCAAGTTGGAGTGCAATGGTGCAATCTTGGCTCACGGCAACCTCTGCCTTCCAGGTTCAAGCGATTCTCCTGCCTCAGCCTCCCAAGTAGCTGGGATTGCAGGCATATGCCACCACGCCTGGCTAATTTTGTATTTTTAGTAGAGACGGGGTTTCACCGTGTTGGCCAGGCTGGTCTCGAACTCCTCACCTCAGGTGATCCACCTGCCTCAACCTCCTAAAGTGCTGGGATTACAGGTGTGAGCCACTGTGCACAGCCAGCCCAATAATTCCTTTGGGGGGTTCTGAAAAATAGGCTGGGAAATTGCTATGGATACGAGAGTAGGGAGATGCAAAGGGCATCACCTTGTTTATCTTGTAGCACATGATTGCCACTATTTGAATTAAAAAGAAAGAAAAGAAAAGAAAAATACAGGTCTTCAGGCAAGGAGTAAAAATGAAGGCCATCTGCATAAAGCTGGAAGAGGACTCTCAAATCCACAAGGCCTGCTTAAGCTTGGAAACTTTTAGCCCACAATTATCTGCTGCCCTGTGTGACTGATTTCTTCTTGTGTTCAAGTTCTGACTGAACCAGGCAGCAAATCAGCTGTGGGCAGAAGCCTTAGGGAACAGAGCTGGGTACAAAATGAGTTCTCAGAAATCCCTTGTGGATTTTCAGACGTGGATTCTTCTAAGTGACTATCATTAGCATTAAAAGATGTTTTTTGAAGATGGTGATGATTGATGATAATAATGTTGATGTTGATGATGATGATGATGATGATTGATGATGTGATGATGGCAGAATCCTACTGGAGGAAGGAACCTTGTGTCTTTTTTATTTCTTTCTTCCCTCTGCCCAGAAAGTTCAGTGCAAATAGTAGGTTTTTAAAAATCATTTGCTAGATTATCAAATAAATCATAATTATAATCATTCCATGTCTCTCAAATAAAACCTTTCTTTTTTGTTTTTTTTTTTTTTTTTTTTTTGAGACAGGGTCTTGCTCTGTTGCCCAGGCTGGAGTGCAGTAGCACGATCTCAGTTCACTGCAACCTCCACCTCCTGGGTTCAAGTGATCCTCCCATGTCAGCCTCCCAAGTAGCTGAGACAACAGGCATGCACCACCACTGGGCCTGGCTAATTTTTGTAGTTTTTGTAGAGATGGGGTTTCACTATATTGCCCAGGCTGGTCTTGAACTCCTGGGTTCAAGCAATCCGCCCTCCTCAGCCTCCCAAGTTGCTAGGATTACAGGCTTGAACCACCACGCCCAGCCTGCACATGGGACATCTAAGTTGCTTGGTGGTGACTTTGATTTGGCTTGAAGATTTTCTTTCTCTTAAAGAAACAAAACAAAAATAGGATCTTGGGAGCCTGGTGATCAGTTCTCCATATGGCTCGTCTGAGTTTGTGCTATCATAAGGTAGTGGTTCTCAAACTTGAACCTTGCATCAGAATCACCTGGAACTTGTTAAAACACTAGCTGGGGCTGGGCACAGTGGCTCATGCCTGTAATCTCAGCACTTTGGGAGGCCGAGGTGGGAGAATCACTCAAGGCCAGGAATTTGAGACCAGCCTGGGCAGCATAGTGAGATCCCATCTCTGTAAAATGAGAGCTCGTCACTATGCTGGGTACGGTGGTGCCCCTGTGGTGCCAGCTACTTGGGAGGCTGAGGTAGGAGGATCATTTGAGCCCAAGAGTTAGAGGCTACAGTGAGCCATGATCATACAGCTGCACTCCAGCCTGGGCAACAGAGCGAGACTCTGTCTCTAAAAAAAAAGCAAACACAAAACCCACTGTAGCTGGGCCCCAGAGTTTCTGGTTCAATAGCTATAAAGTAGGTTTCAAGAAGATGAGATGTTAAAGTTCTCATGCAATGCTGCTATTTCTAGTGATCTGGGGCCCCATCTGAAAACCGCTGCCCCAGGGTGTGTTAGCAATGTCTCAGGTTCTCCTACCTGGAACTTTATTTGGGGGGGCTTAAGAAAAGTCCAGGAAATGGACGCATAACTGTGTAAAGAGACCTATGGAGAGGTCCCTCAGAGAATTCTTCTCAGAGGATTGCTGCCCCCATCTCAGCAAGGGCCCACTTTCTCTAGAACTTAGAGATTGTGGAAGTGGGACAAAGGTTGCCGAGAGACCACGTGGGGATCCTGATCTAATCTATCTACAGGCTCATCTGTCCACCCATCTCTGCCCACCTCTCCACCCATCTCTTCTCCCCACTCCAGCCCCAGGTGATTTTTCTAAATCAGAAACTGGATCATCCCAGTCTCCTGTTCAGATGCCTGTGATGGTGAGAGACAGGACTAGCTGGATTTCCTAGGCCAACTAAGAATCCCTAAGCCTAGCTGGGAAGGTGACCGCATCCACCTTTAAAGACAGGGCTTGTGCCGGGCGCGGTGGCTCAAGCCTGTAATCCCAGCACTTTGGGAGGCCCAGACGGGGGGATCACGAGGTCAGGAGATCAAGACCATCCTGGCTAACACCGTGAAACCCAGTCTCTACTAAAAACTACAAAAAACTAGCCGGGAGACGTGGCGGCGCCTGTAGTCCCAGCTGCCCGAGAGGCTGAGGCAGGAGAATGGCCTGAACCCAGGAGGCGGAGCTTGCAGTGAGCTGAGACCCAGCCAGAGCACTCCAGCCTGGGTGACAGAGCTAGACTCCCTCTCAAATAAATAAATAAATAAATAAATAAATAAATAAATAAATAAAGACAGGGCTTGCAACTTAGCTCACACCCGACCAATCAGGTAGTAAAGAGAGCTCACTAAAATGCTAATTAGGCTAAAACCTGGAGGTAAAGAAAGGGCCAATCATCTATTGCCTGAGAGCACAGGGGCGGGACAATGATCGGGATATAAACCTAGGCATCCGAGCCAGGAATGGCAACGCCCTTTGGGTCCCCTCCCATTTTATGGGAGCTCTGTTTTCACTCTATTAATAATCTTGCAACTACACACTCTTCTGGTCCGTGTTTGTTACCGCTGGAGCTGAGCTTTTGCTTGCTGTCCACTACTGCTGTTTGCCGCCATGGCAGACTCGCTGCTGACTTTCACCCCTCCAGATCTGGCAGGGTGTCTGCTGTGCTGCTGATCCAGCAAGGCACCCATTGTCGCTCCGGATTGGGCTAAAGACTCGCCATTGTTCCTGCACGCCTAAGTGCCCGGGTTCATCCTAATGGAGCTGAACACTAGTTGCTGGGTTCCATGGTTCTCTTCCATGACCCACAGCTTCTGATAGAGCTATAACACTCACCGCATGGCCCAAGATTCCATTCCTTGGAATCCGTGAGGCCAAGAACCCCAGGTCAGAGAACAAGAGGCTTGCCCCCATCTTGGAAGCAGCCTACCACCATCTTGGGAACTCCAAGAACAAGGACACCCCCAGTAACAATGGCTCACGGTTCCTCCACAGCTTGACCTATGCGTGGCTCTTCAACCTTGCCTCCTGCTGCTCCTGATATCCCAGCATGCCTTCTCTTGCCTCCTTCCTCTGCACGTGGTTTTTCTGGATGTACAGTGTCTTTTCTGTTCCCTCTCACCTGTGTCCTACCCATAGGATTGTCCACCCCCATATCTCCAAGGAAAGTACACCTCCCTTATCTCCCCTCTGCTGGCTGCCATGGCCACAGTTTGAACCCCAACAAACCCTTGTGACCAGAGTTGTTGCATTGGTGGTATTGGTGGTTTGCTCTCAGACTCCCATGCTGCGCTGTGGAGGAACCGGGACTGGGTCTCCTGAATCCTTAATATTCAGCATGCCACTGGGATTGTAGAAGGAGCTTGGTAAAGGTTTGCTGGATACATGGAGACTGCTGAAGACTCAGTGCTGACTGACCACACAATTCTTCAGTCAGTGTTACTGGAAAGGGGTCCTGATCCAGGGCCCAAGAGAGGGTTCTTGGATCTCTCTTAAGAAAGAATTCAAGCTAAGTCCATACAGCAAAGTGAAAGCAAGTTTATTAAGAAAGTAGAGGAATAAAAGAATAGCTACTCTATAGGCAGAGCAGCCCCTAGGGTTGCTGGTTGCCCATTTTTATGGTTATTTCTTGATGATATGCTAAACAAGGGGTGGATTATTTATGCCTCCCCTTTTTAGACCATATTGGGTAACTTCCTGACGTTGCCATGGCATTCGTAAACCGTCGTGGCACTGGTGGGAGTATAACAGTGAGGACGACCAGAGGGGACTCTTGTGGCCACCTTGATTTTGGTGGGTTTTGACCAGCTTCTTTACTGCAACCTGTTTTATCAGCAAGGTCTTTATGACCTGCATCTTGTGCTGACCTCCTATCTCATCCTGTGACTAAGAATGCCTTAACCTCCTGGGAATGCAGCCCAGCAGGTCTCAGCCTTATTTTACCCAGCCCCTATTCAAGACAGAGTTGCTCTGATTCAAATGCCTCTAACACTCGGGAGACTCCTGGACACAAAACAACAGGCGAAGAAGTTGCGTAGGAGTGGGTTGCAGGTAAAGATGAGAGGCAGGGATGGAGAGGAGGTAGGTGGGATGACCAGTGCTCCCTTTAAGTCACCTGCAGTAAAATGAACTCCCCTGGCTTCTGTTGTCCTAAAGCAGGGGTCCCCAACCCCTGAGCCACGGACTGGTCTCTTAGGAACAAGGCCGCGCAGCAGGAGGTGAGCAGCCCGCAAGTGAGCGTCACATGGCTGCCTGAGCTCCCCCTCCTGTCAGATCAGCATCAGCATTGGAATCTCATAGAAGCACAAACCTTACTGTGAACCGCATGTGCCAGGGATCTAGGTTGCATGCTGCTTATGAGAATCTAACCAATGCCTGATGATCAGAGGTGGAACAGTTGCATCCTGAAACCTTCCCCACTCTGCCTCCCCTGGTCCATGGAAAAATTGTCTTCCACGAAACTGGTTGCTGGTGCCAGAAAGGTTGGAGACTGCTAAAGGTTGGGGACCACTGTCTTAAGGCATAGTGACAAAAGTGTGTCCAGGAGTAAACAAAGGATGCTCTATAGGGCCTTGGGGGAAGGGGAGGAAGTTGGAGGTTTGCAGAAACGGAAGTAAGAATTTCCCAAAATGACGGTACCTTTAAGTGTTGCCTACCTGTCAGCTCCTGAGGCCCCAGGCCCCCAAACCCCTTCTTCCCCCTCAACTAGGTAGGAACATCTTTCTTGTTTCCTTTTCATTTGATGGCCTTAGATGGTGACAAGTTGCTTAGAGGTCCAGATTTTGTGTGGTGCTTGGAAAGACGAGGCATCTTATTTTGTACTTCATATGTAAGTCAGCTTCACTTCTGAAGCTGTTTTTCTACTTACGAGGTTGACTTCCAGACCATAGGATCAGGTTTATAATAAAAGCACCAGACTGGGAATCGGGAACCCTGTTTCCCTTTTCTTGCAGTGACCAGCTAGCTGCTAGCAGTTGGGCAGTTGCATTTTCAACTTCCTTCACTGCTCAGGCAGCACACTTATAAAAACTGCCCACTCAGTTTATCTATGACTGTTGCAAACCAATTTGCAGAACTGTTTTCCATTCCGAAAGTTGTGCCTTAGAAAATTTGGACCTGCTTTCAAAGTTCTTCCAGTGATACCACTCCCTGTGAACTGCAACAGCCAGGGAAGTAGGATAAACAAAAGCAGCCCTAGTAGGAAGTTCTAAAGTTCCAAATGCTTGATCTTAAAATCTGGCTGAATTTATTGGCTGAAACCACCATTGATGGAGTATTTCTGGTTGCCTTCCCTACCCTCTGCCCTCTGCCCCCGCCACCCTCATTCTAAATGGTGAGCTTCTGGGCCCTTCTGTTTGCATCTGCAAAGACACCTCCCCTGGGATAAGGGCCTATGTTCTTCCAGGAACCAATTTAAACCCAAAAGGGCCTTTAAAAATACATTTAATAGTTGGAAAGGATCCCTCTCTTTTTAACTTCTGAGCTCATTCCCTCTGGGAATCAAGTGACATTTTGATTCCGGTGTGTAAGCTGTTTTTTCTTTAGATCATTTTTTGTGTAAACATTCCTCTGCAAAATTGTTTTCATATTCTAAGGAAACTTCTTTCAAGTGTCCAGTCAGACTGATTCCTATTCTGTTCCCTTCACAAACCCCCAGCTCGATGCTCTCTCAACCACCAACTTCCCCATTTCTCAACAGCTCATATTCAAACTGATTCTACTGTCTGTTAAAAGATTTCCCCGATCAGGCATGGTGGTTCATGCCAGTAATTCCAGCACTTTAGGAGGCCAAGGTGGGCAGATTGCTTGAGCCCAAGGGTTCGATACCAGCCTGGGCAACATAGCAAGACCCTGTCTCTACAAAAAATTAAAACATTAGCTGCACGTGGTGCCACATACCTGTGGTCCCAGCTACTCAGGAGGCTGAGGCAGGAGGATGGCTTAAGCCTGGGTACTGGGGACTGCAGTGAGCTGTGATGGTTCCACTGTACTCCAGCCTGGGAAACAGAGCGAGACCCTGTCCCTCAACCAAAAAAGATTTCCCCGACTTCCTGAAATTCCCACTTCTCAAATCTTCCCTGGGCTGTAGCCAAGGCGAGGTCGATTAGGCTGGACAAAGCCTGCAGAGGTCAGGGAGGGGAAGCTCATTCGGAGGCATCACTGTCTTGCCCTAGTGCCATCCACGGAGAAGCCAGGCAGCCCTGACAAGGCAGACTCAGGACCAGCAAGAGGGGTGCGGAGTTGGGTAGAGGACCAGCACCAAGGCTGAGCAAGGATGAGAGCGGCTTTCTCACTGAGCAGCTGACAGGAGCCTGGCAGCCACAGTCAGAAAAGCAGGCCAATCAAGTTCTCTTCTGTTGCCAAGAACTCAAGTGCCCTTTCTGTATTTGTTGTAGAGAGAGGGTCTCCCTGGGTTCCCCAGGCAGGCCTCAAACTCCTCGACTCAAGTGATCCTCCCACCTCAGCCTCCTTTATTTTTCTTACATACATCAAGAAAAAAAGTGGCTGCGTGGCAAGAATCCCTAAGTAATAATCCTACCACTGCCACCAAGTTACTGTGTGGCCTTGGATGGTCACTTTGCTATTAATATCTTGCATCCATAAACTCACAGAGCAGTACTAGATCATCTCTAAGGGTCTTGCCCTTTGGCAATAATATCTTCTGGCCAGGAGAAAGTAGCATTGCTTTGGCCCATCAGGATCATGATTGGAGCTTCAGGTCGACATTTTCTTCCATCCACACTGGAGGGAAGGTCAGAGTTTCCTCCCTACTCCTGGAGTCTCCTGCTGGGACTGATATCATGCAGAGTGACAAGAGAAAAGCACGTAGATTTGATTGATGCGATTGATTGACATGTGCATGGGAGCCCTCACAAGAAAAATAAAGGCACAGAGAAGCAGCTTATACAGAGAGCTGAAGGTTTCTCCACTAAGTTGAATGATGAGTAGCATATTGTGGAAAAGTAACTAGAAAGATAAGGGTTAGTGTCACAAAGTTTGTTTGTAGTTTTCTCTTGGTTTTGACTCCTCATCTCTAGTGATAAGAATGCTGGTTTCCTCCTACTTTAGGGAGGGCATCTCTCATGGGGGAGTTCCATCTCCTGCTTTTAGGAGGAAAAGGGGAGATCAGAGTCCTTCTTGCACCTGCTGGGTTTTTTTGTTGTTGATTTTTTTGTTTTTTGTTTTGAGACAGAGTCTCCCTCTGTCGCCCAGGCTGGAGTGCAGTGGTGCAATCTCGGCTCACTGCAACCTCTGCCTCCCAGGTTCAAGTGATTCTCCTACCTCAGTCTCCCAAGTAGCTGGGATTACAGGCATGAGTCACCACGCCTAATTTTTGTATTTTTAGTCAAGAGGGGATTTCATCATGTTGGCCAGGCTCTTCTTGAACTCCTGACCTCAAGTGAGCCACCCGCCTCAGCCTCCCAAATTGTTGGGATTACAGGCATGAGCTGCTGCGCCCAGCGCATCTGCTCTTTTTGAAGTGCATTTAGCCCAAAATAATTAATATGCCAAGGCAGCGTATTTTGGGGTGGCAGGTCCTAAACTCCTTCACTACTTGGGCATGTCAAGTTGCTCAGTCCAGTCCTGACTTCAGCTCTCTTCTTGCAACACTGTGGAGACAAGCTCCCCGTGCCAATTCTCTTCCTTGATTTTCTGAGCTTGGATCTTTCTGCACCATTAAAAACAGATGCACTAATTTGAGGAATTAGCTGACGTGGTCACTTGAGGTCATATAGCAGCTGTGGCCCTTTAGGATCTCACTTTTGCAAAGAAAACAAAAGAAGAGGCAAGAAGGTTGATTTGATAGCTTCAGATGTTTAGGAAACAAAGCGTTCCGTTCCAAGCATTTAGATATGGGGTGGAATCATGGTTCCTCCTGGGTTTTGTTCCCTATCAAATCATAACTTGGCCAACATTATCTGGCAAATGTTGTAAACCAGTGCTGTGGAGGACAGCGAAGAAACACTTCAGTAATTCCGGAGCAGTTCTACAACACGAAGTCCTAGAAAAGAGGTACAGCAGACAGTTTCTTTTTAGTCTATTACATGCAACAAACCCTTTGTCAGATGCTCTGGCTGTAAGGAGACAAGTACAGAAACAGTACTGCGGAACCTTGAAATCAATCTGTAATCTACCACATGTGCAAAACTGGACAATTAGATGAGTGCTTCTCAATGACTCGGGGGTGTACTGCAAATAATTTATTACTAATTGACACTCAGGGAACCAAAGTTTGAAAGTGGTTTTGAAAATATAAATTAGAGTGAATGCAAGGTCATCTTTCAGTGTTAAAAATGTGTTTAAAGAGTCCTCTGCAGGAATTTCTCTAAAGAAGAGCATTGTTTTTGTTTAGGAAATTATCTCGAAGAGGCATTTAGGTATTAAAAGATAGGAGTGAAAACAAAGCCTGAAAAAGATCACATGGAAGAATCATTGACCTTCTCTGCATAAGAGGAAGAAATGTGGTTTTGTTTGTTGTTGTTGTTGTTAGAAATAGGTAAAGCTAGAAGTGGAATAGCTTATTTTCATTTTTTAATTAATTTTTACTTTATTATTATTTTTGAGACAGAGTCTTGCTCTGTCACCAGGCTGGAGTGCAGTGGCACAATCTCAGCTCACTGCAACCTCCGCCTCCTGGATTCAAGCGGTTCTCCTACCTCAGCCTCCCGAGTAGCTGGGACTACAGGCACCTGCCGCCACGCCTGGCTAATTTTTTTTCTTTTTTTTTGGATTTTAGTAGAGATGGGGTCTCACCATGTTGGCGAGGGTGCTCTCGATCTCCTGACCTCGTAATCCTCCCGCCTGGGCCTCCCAAAGTGCTGGGATTACAGGCGTGAGCCACTGCCCCCGGCCTGTTTTATTTTTGGAAATGGGATTTCCCTATGTTGCCCAGTCTGGTCTCAAACTCCTTCAGGAACATCTTTGAATTCACTCATAGCTGTTTGGCCAGGAAGCCTCAGTTTCAGCCTGTCTTGGCTTTCAACATGTCTTCCTTACTAAGTTCAGTCATTTTTCGCTTTTGATTTAAAGTAAGAGACAGACATATGACACATTTCCTTTCACTTTACTTAGAGGACATGGTAGCGTTATTAATGTCAATATTGTTGTGTCTCAAGGAATAGGGAGGCCCAAGGAGAGGGAGAGAGATGGGGGAATGCTGGTCGGTGGAGAAGTCTGACCACACACAACATTTATTCATTTATTAAGTTCACCATCTTATGTGGATGTGGATTGTGGCACCCCAAAACAAAGACAATAGTAACATCAAAGAGCACTGATCGCAGATCACCATAACACATATCATAATAATGAGAACGTTTGAAATATTGTAACAATTCCCAAAATGTAACAGAGGGACGCAAAGTGGGCACATGCTCTTGGGAAAACGGCAGCGGTGGACTCACTCGATGCAGGCTTGCCACATTTTGTGAAAAACACAGTCTCTGCAAAGCACAATAAAGTAAAGTGCAGTAAAGGGAGGTATGCCTGTAGTGTCATCAAGGACATCTTCAATCTATACAAATATATTGTACGGACATACTGTAGTCCTGGCTTCTGTCAGAAAAAAACTGAGAAAGACTGAAATAGGCAAGAAAAGCTTAGTGGGTGCTTAAATTTGCTCACCTGTGTTATCTCTGTCTTTTTTTATTTTCTGTAGACATGGGGTCTCCTTATGTCACCCAGGCTAGTCTCAAACTCCTGACCTCAAGCGATCTTCCCGCTTCAGCCTCCCAGAATTCTGGGATTACAGGCCTGAGCCACCGCACCCAGAATCTCCATCTTTTATTATCTTTGAGCTCTTGCACAACTCTGTAAATGACAGTTATCCATAGAAATGCAAATGGACTGCCTCCGATAGAATGATAAGGGCCTTGAGGATAGAACCATTTTTCATCTATGTATACATTTATTTCACAATTCCTTGTTTTCTATATATTTTTTTTTAGTTCTTCTTTGAACCAGTTATAACATTTCCTGGTTCCCTGATTAACTAATGAGCTTAATAAAATATTTGACATGGGTTGATTTTGTGTATCTGTATGAAAGTCATGGTTGTATCCTCTTCTAAAGATTCCTTGAAGACTGCAGAGTTATTGTGAGGATTAAGTAAATTCATGCATATGAAATCCTTAGAGTAGTGCTTGGCACCTAGAAAGCACGTCCATGTTAATGATTCTTGTTAATATCTACAGGATAGGACTCAACTCACCATGATATAATTTTTGATGTCACCTACAGTGTAAGGTCCATTAAGGTTAGGGACTTTCTAACTCCAGCACCGAGAACAGTAATCAAGCACCAAGAACCCAAGCACAACGAACATAGTACACTGCCAATAAATCAGTTGAATAATGAATAAATTAGAACAAGGGGCTGGGCTCTAATAGGAATGTCTCATGTCTGTAATCCCAGGACTTTGGGAGGCTGAGGAGGGCCATCACTTGCGGTCGGGAGTTTGAGACCAGCCTGGTCAACATGGCAAAATCTTGTCTCTACTAAAATACAAAAATTAGCTGGGTGTGATGGTGGGCTCCTGTAATCCCAGCTATTCAGGAGACTGAGGCAGGAGAATTGCTTGAACCCAGGAGGTGGAAGTTGCAGTGAGCTGAGATCGTGCCACTGCACTGCACTCCAGCCCGGGCAGCAGAGCGAGATTTCCTCTAAAAAACAAACAAACAAACAAACAACAGGGGCTGGCAAATCCATTTTTTAAAGGACCAGATAGTAAATATTATACACCTGGTGGGCCATATGGCCTCTGTTACAACTGCTTGATTCTGTTGTACAAAAGCAGACACAGGCAGTATGTAAACAAATGTGTGTAGCTATGTTATAAACAGATCTTATGCATGGACACTAAAATTTAAATTTAATGTAATTTTCACCTGACATCAAATATCATTCTTGTTTTGATTTTTTTTTTCCTCAACCATTAAAAAATGTAAAAGCCCGCTGGGTGCAGTGGCTCATGCCTATAATTCCAGCACTTTGGAGAGGCCAAGGCAGGAGGATTGCTTGGGCCTCTCCGTAGTGAGATGCTCTCTCTCTTTTTCTTTTCTCTTTTTTTTTTTTTTTTCCAGGTGCTCGGTCACCATGTAGAAGTGGGCACGGGCAAAGTTGTCCTTGAGATCCCTGTCTCTAGAAAGAATTAAAAAATGAGTTGTGTGAGCCTGTAGTCCTAGCTACTCGGGAGGCTGAGGCAGGAGAATCACTTGAACCCAGGAGTTCAAGATTACACTAAGCTATGATTGTGTCACTGCACTCCAGCCTGGGCTACAGAGTGAGGCCCTGTCTCTAAAAAAATAAACAAACAAACAAATAAAAATGTAAAAGTCATTCTCATTTTAGGAAAGTGACTTGCTAATCATTTCAGGAAGATTCAATTTGCAGGAATGACAAGATGATGGCTGTCTTGGCCATGCCTGTCATGTGGGTGGGGTGGAAGTGACTGGACCCAACTGCATCAATTGAGTCCTTTGTCATCATCACTCTTAACTGACAATCTTAAGCGACATCGATGGTTCTGTACCCTGCCTGCAAACTGCCTTAAGTCCTTCTTAGAACAAAACAGAATTATAAATAAATCTAGATTTATCTGCTGATCAAAAAATGTGATCAAAGTCACATTGCAACATGCCTCTTCTAAACAAGCTAGGAAAATGTTGAATTATATTATACTGGCATTGGTCAGTTTTATAGACCAGAATTAGGAATTTTCCAGCATTAGAAAAATGGCAGATCCCTGTCCAAAAGCACAAATAGGCCCAGCATTTGATCCACCTACACAATTGAAATAGGCCCAACTGGAATCTACAGATGCTGCCTACTTTGCCTCCTGGTACCCACGCCTCCCTCCCCTCATATTGTCTCCCAAACAGAACAAAAGCACTTGCCTGCAGCCCAGTGAGCCCTCTCCTCCCTGAGGATCATGTGTGCTTGAACACCGAGTTACTAAAGTTACACACACAAAGGTACAGCTATATTTTTGCTTAGGAGTTCATAATTCCATTTTTTTTTTGGTGGGGGGGGCCTATGATCTGATTTCATTTAGGGCTCAGGCAAATTTAGATAGTGGACTTTCAAACAGGGATTCCATAAAAAGTAGCATTTCTCAATGCAGGATTATGACCAAATAAACTAGGAGAACAGCTGTGTCAGGAGAATGTCTCTAGAATAAGAAGGAAACCCGAGAAGAGGTTGGAAAACAGCTCCAAGTTTTAAAGACAAATATAAAATGTTAGAACACCTAAACACATACAGTTTAAGAACATAGAGTTAGTCCAAAGTTCTGTTTTTTTTTTTTTTTTTCTGAGATGGAGTTTTGCTCTTGTTGCTCAGGCTGGAGAGCAATGGCACCATCTCAGCTCACCATAACCTCCGCCTCCCAGGTTCAAGCGATTCTCCTGCCTCAGCTTCCCAAGTAGCTGGGATTACAGGTGCCTGTCACCACACCCGGCTAACTTTTTGTATTTTTAGTAGAGACAGGGTTTCACCACATTGGCCAGGTTGGTCTCACACTCCTAACCTCAGCTGATCCACCCACCTCGGCCTCCCAAAGTGCTGGGACGACAGGCGTGAGCCACTGTACCAGGCCCAAAGTTCTGGTATTTTATAGATATACTGGTAAGGAAAGAGGTCCACAGCATGAGAGTGACGGTCCCAGGGCCCCAGGTCACAGGCCAAGATTTCAAACCCAGCTCTCTTCTCAACTTGACCCAAGCTCTTTGTACAGAAGATGCAGGGAGGAAAAGGAAAGCGGCCTTGTTTTCGTCTATGGCAAATTATCAAATATTGATTTGACCTTTTACAGCTTTAAAAATATATTAAGTATATCTTATTGGAAAAGAGATGGTCCATGATACCACTACTTTGCTATAACCACAGTAATGCTTGTTTCTAAAGTAGGGCTGAGGAGTTCATAGCCTTTCCTCATAATAATGCTTGTATAAGGAGATGTGCGCAGGGGGAAAGATAGCTTTCTCCCATCAGCGCCTACCCAGGACTCAGCACATGGCAAATGCCCAATTAATATCCAAACACCAGCAGGATACAAAATAAGGAAGAGGCCGAGTGTGGCGGCTCACACCTGTAATCCCGGCACTTTGGGAGGCCAAGGTGAGTGGATCACTTAAGCCCAGGCTAGGCTGTGGAGTTCAAGACCACCCTGGGCAACATATTAAGACCCTATCTCTACAATTAAAAAAAAAAATAGGCAGGTGCAATGGCATGCACCTGTAGTCCCAGTTACTCAGGAGGGTGAGGGGGAAGGCTCACTTGAGCCCAGGAGGTCAAGGCTGCAGTGAGGTATAATTGCACCACTGCACTCCAGCCTGTGTGACAGAGAAACAACCCTGTCAAAAAAAAAAAAAAGAAAACAAGGAAGAACCAGGAAAGGGTGGAAGTAGAGAGCTAGCCATGAAAGGAAGGAAAGTTTAGAGAATCTTTGCAACTTTTCTGCAAATCTAAAATGATTCCAAAATAATTTTTAAATGTTTAGAGAAATTTTCACAAACATCCCAATTGACCAACTATATATATATATATATACTTTTTTTTTTTTTTTTTTTTTGAGATGGAGTCTTGCTCTATCACCAGGCTGGAGTGCAGTGCGGCGATCTCGGCTCACTGCAACCTCAGCCTCCTGGGTTCAAGTGATTCTCCTGCCTCAGCCTCCCGAGTAGCTGGGTTTACAGGCATATGCCACCACATCAGGCTAGTTTTTGTATTTTTAGTAGAGACGGGATTTCACCATGTTGGCCAGTATGGTCTCGATCTCTTGACCTTGTGATCCGCCCGCTTTAGCCTCCCAAAGTGCTGGGATTCCAGGCATGAGTCACTGTGCCAGGCCCCAATTAACCAACTATTTTATCACACCTCTGACCTTCTCTGATTTGTATCTGATTTCTGCCCGTGGACATTGTGGTGAATGATCTTGTCTCCTTAAGCTTATTTCCTTAACTCAAACCCTCACATTCAACTTCAAATCTGATCACATTTCTGAAAATATGTGGAACCTCATGACTTGGTCACTTACTTCATACACACGTATTCATTGCCTTGCAGTTACTCAGTTGAAGTGTGGCATCGGAAGAACAGACACCAACATCTAGTTAAGATTTAAATGAAAGATATTGTTTACAGCTGATAAGAACAATTGTAATTTAGAATTGAACTGTGCAAAGAAAGTTAAGTCTAAGAAGTTGTAATCAAGGAGAATTCTTACTTCTAACAGAGGAGGTTTCATTTTTTCAGTTGAGAGTCGGGTTAGTTTTTGGCAGTGGCAGCAAAACAGAAATGTGTCTCTGAACCTGAGTAGCCCGCCCTCTGCTGCCTCAAGGAGGATGAGTTTATGTTGGGGACGGCAGAAGGAAGGAAGAATTTTACGTTTATTCTTGTTTTTTAGTAGACTTTATTTTCTAGAGGGCTTGTTAGGTCTACAGGTTTTTATTCTTTATGTAGGCCCGTTCCAACGTTCTCTTTTCTTCTTTCCATCTCAATTGCGGATTAGAAAGGAATTTTTAGGTCGTGTTTTCTGAACAGAGCTTCATGTTCCCGTCCTGAAGTTTTGATTTCTTCTTCAAGTTGCCATAAACTGTGGTTGTGGGTTACTAAATGTTTTAACTCTGTAGCTTACTTTTAACAAATGGAGATTGCAATCATTGTTTTTACTCCCATAAAATCCTTGACTGATCCAAAAACTCTGCAAAGTTAGTGGCTTTTAAGCTTTTTTAAACTTGCTTTTTTTAACTTTTAGGCCCCCAAACCAAGACGTTTAAAATTACAACTGATTGCCCATATATGATATCATGTAAGTGTAATAAAATCTCATGAAACAGCACACCTTCACTATTTGCTTTTACAACAAACGTTCACTCTTCTGTTCTAATTCATAACCTCTAAAATGGGTTTTGACCTGCAGTTTGAAAGACATGGCCCTACAGAGAATAAGCCTTTGGGAATGGAACCCTCCTGTGACCACTCATACTCATTTGCACTGAAAGTTGACGTAGGAAGTAAAATCATATTTTGCTTATTTAAAAAATTTTTAATGTAAAGAAAATTTTTTTTTGAGATAGGGTCTTGCTCTGGAACCCAGGCTGGAGTGCAGGGGTGCAATCACGGCTCATTGGAGCCTCGACCTCTGGTTCAGGCAATCCTCCCACCTCAGCCTCCTGAGCAGCTGGGACTACAGGTGTGCACCACCATGCCCAGCTAAGTTTTGTGTGTTTTGTAGAGACAGATTTTTGCCATGTTAGAGTCTGGTCTCAAAATCCTGAGCTCAAGCAATCCACCACCCTCCTCAGCCTCCCAGTGCCGGGATTACATGCGTGAATCACCATGCTTTACTGAATCACATTTTACACATGGCATGTGTGCTGAAAATTCATGATGTTATACAAGTCAACTGAAAGGGAGAAAGAAAAAAACATGTATCTGGAAAAGTACGGACTACATAAAAGACAAATCAGAGTGCCAGTCTTACAGTGAAATAGAAGGTACGTTCATCATTGCACATCCAAGAGACGCTATCTGGACTCCTTAATATTTTAGTAAAATATTGTGATTATGCCTGAATGCATCCAATTAGCTAATTGTGCCGTCATTTTTGATGTCTGAAACAAAAGTCTTCTTGGTCTATATAATGTCTCACAGTTGAATGTTTGTGATTAGGAGTTTGCACATCTTAACTTGGCACATTTTGTTAATTCTCAGAAATGCAGAAAATAGGGCTGGGCGCGGTGGCTCACGCCTGTAATCCCAGCAATTTGGGAGGCTGAGGCGGGTGGATCATCTGAAGTTAGGAGTTTGAGACTAGCCTGGCCAACATGGTGAAACCCCGTCTCTGCTAAAATACAAAAATTAGCAGGGCATAGTGGCATGCGCCTATAATCCTAGTTACTTGGGAGGCTGGGCAGGAGAATCACTTGAACCTGGGAGGTGAAGGTTGTAGTGAGCTGAAATCATGCCCCTGCACTTCAGCCTGGGCAGCAGGGTGAGACTCCGTCTCAAAAAAAAAACCAAAAACCAAAAACAAACAAACAAAAAAACCCTAGCAGAAAATACAGGCCTGTTTGGGTTAGATTTATCTGATAGATCGTAAGCACCACTATCTCTCCACTCTCAGGCAATAACTCACTTAGATAATAACCAACCAACAACTCACACCTACATTTTTTCTTTCAAGAAATGTAACCTAGGGATGGCTTTCTTCTCGGGAAGAATCATTTTCATTACCCTATTATTTATATTTAAATGCTGTTTCAATAAAACATAAAAACAATTTCTTTGGCTAACTGTCCCTCAAACTTTTCGTGTTTCACTTTAAACTCTGCAAATAAATGAGTGAATGAATTAATTAATAAACGTTGAGAAAAAGGTATTTGGCTTTCATTGGTCCTTAAGTGCCTACAAACTTGGAAAATGATACAAATACTACCCAAACCTAGGACTTGGATTTCAAGAGCTTGAAAAGAACTAAGTGGCAATTAATTTTTTTTCCCTCATTTGAGCGAGGGCAACAGTGTTTACTGACAAACAAGTCATGGGATCTTGGCTTCACTGCTTCTCCCACTGGGCCTGTTTCCATTGTAAAAGGACTTCAGTTGGCTAGATCAGGGTTTTTCATGCTTTCACCATTGGCCACAGCAAGAAAGTCATTTTTTGTCATGACCAAGTTCACATATATTCATTTTCATCCGTAACAAATTCCATGAAGCAGGCCCCATGATCCCCTATTTGTAAAAGTATGAAAAACATTGGTGGTCTTAAATTATCTAAGAATACAATTCTGTGAGAGTAGCAAGGTTAATTTCCATCTTATTCTTCTCAGTAATTCTCAGAAACAGATTTCTACTGTGTTTCACATTCTGCAAATGGCAATCTCCATCACAGACTTTTTAGAAGATTCTCTCCTGGTGATTCAGGAGCGCAGGAGTGAGATATATGCCTTTTGAGGACTGTAGAGGCTGCACTGTCTGAAGATGTGGCAAACAGCAAGAAAAGTGATAGTTCTCTGATTTTCCTAAGTGGATCTCCAGCTAGTTGTAAAAAGAAGCCTTAACTATCCTCTTAATTTGTCTTTTCCTGTAATACAACCCACAAAATTTCCTGCCCCATCTCCTATCCCTTTAAAGCGGACAGCTGGCTTAGCTAGTATTTAAAAAGTTATTCCTGGTACTGCATTCAACCTAGAAGAAACAAAACACAGCAACTCTTTGCTCTGCACTATTTACATAGTTCTGCCTTACCCCAGGTCCTTCGAGTCAGAAAGCTTGGGGTGACTTGAAAAATGCCAGGGCAGACAACCAGTCTCTAGGCAAAACCAAGAAGCACCCAGCTAAAAACTTTGTTTGCACAGATGCAAAGGCATGACATCTACATGGCAGTATCCGAATTCCAAAGTTTGTTTTGTTTTTAGTTACACACCCAACCACACGCATAAAATGAGTGTAGAGAAAATGTGATCTTTCCTATTTTTAGGTTGAAATATGGGGCTCATAAAAGCAGGGCTGCCACAAATTTTCACATTCAGGGATAACTTATAACCAGGAAAAGTACCAACACCATACACACACACACTCCCAAATCTAACAGTGGTAAACAGTTTTTATTCAGGCAATGAAACATGGAAAAAATATATTAGTAATCATTATAATAATTTGTGAGTATAACTTTTACAAATAGTTACTTGACATATAAAAAGGGAAATTACTGTGCATATAAAATTTATGTAGATGAATATTCCACACAACACAATCCTGATAGCAGTAGTCAATGCAGCGCTCATCCCTCCAGATGAGGGGTTCCTCACACACTTCATGGCACCCGTGGGGACACAGTGGAAGCAGATGTGCAATGAACATTTACTTGGCACATTAGTATAATGGGTATCTATTGGCAAACACACACTTGCTAACAGCAATACTAAAAAGTTTACTGCTACCTCTGAGATTTAAAAGAAATGCCTGGTTCCTATCCCGATGGCTGAGAAGGACCAAGGCTGAGGCTCTGGTGTGGTCACCTACACGCTGCCCTGTATCTGGACTGGGGATGGTTTGAGTTCAGATTTGTATATGTCCATCTGAAAATTCTTTATAAATACAGAATTAGCAGTTAATGATGTGACCAGGAAATTACTGTTTTGAGTATATTTCAGATACCACTAAAAGGCAGAGGGGGAGAAAGTGGCATCTTGACAGTTCTAAATTAAAGGATCGATACAGGGAAGGTTCAGGCCACATCTCAGCTCTGAGTCTGGCCTCCTCCATACAAGTTAAAGCATTACACAGACCGCCACAGGCCAGCATTGCACGCAACATCTCCATATTAGAACTATAACCAGAATATATATTTATATAATAGCTGTAACCATATTATAGTTAATAAAGTCATTCCTTAGGAATCTTGTTTGTCCAAATCTAACTGCATGCTAAGAGGCACAGAAATGGGATTGCATTTGGACGAAAAACTACGAAAAGTGCAATCTTTAGTCTCCAGGGTGCAAGCTCTGGCACTAGGGGATGAGTCTTCCCTGGAGAATGCTGCCACTGATACTCTCTTCCAGAGGAGATCCTTTGAGAGGAGAGTCTGTTGTATTAGTTTCTTTACTGTTACTCTATGGAGACTCAAGGATTTAGTGGTAAATTGCTTTTTAAAAATAACTGGAATCTGGAGGCCAGTCAAACCTTTCTGGGCAGATATCTCCTTGAAATACTTCTTTATTAAAATATTTGAAGAAGATAAGACTTCTTAGACCTTTGGCTTGACATTCTGGGATTCCCAGACTATATTGTTCTTTCATAAGCAAATAATAATAATCTGTTATCTTTTTAGATTCTTCAGAATATACACATCTTTACTTTAAAATCCCTCACTTGAATCATGTAATCTTTCAAAACCTAGTTTCTACCTTCCCAACAACAGGATAAAGTCAGAAATGCAAGTCAGAGAGCAAGCTCACAATCACATGACGGCAGAGACAACAGTCACAGACAGTTCATGAGATGGCTACCAGTTATAATGAAAAACTAAAAGGAAGTTAAAAGGGGGCTTCAGAAATTTTACTCCACTAAAAAAGAATGTGCTGAATCACTTCCAATCAGTATACACAGACTTAACCAATGCTTGCTCTTAAAAAACCCTTTTGAGCTTAGAGTAACCAGTGAACCCTTTGTTACCTTTATGGAAAATGAGTGCTTCACTCCAGCTGCTTTTACCCAGCCCAGGAACATTTGGGGTCAGTTTACTCTCCCTGTTTATAATTACAGCGAATTCAGGGCTGTCTAATAAATATCTAAGTATTTATGTGAGAGCTGTACAAAGTATGGGTAGGTTGAAAGGGTAACTGGCTAGAAAGAAAATTCAACTTGAGCTGTCCTCCAAAACAAAACATAAATCTTCCCTCAGATTCCATACCATTCTGGTAGGCTGCCAAATCCTAGGTTTTTCAACATCATGTGCTTCTGTACTTCCTAATTTGGGCTGAGTCGAAGAAGCTAGAAACCACGTGAGAAACTGGGCTTCCGGGTATTTCCAGAGCAGTTTTACAGAACAAAAGGTTTGGGTAGGTCACTGGCTGGAAGGAGACTCCTCTAACCTTGACTGTGACTATCCGGGCAGCCACGGAGGGAATTGTTCAGTCGGCCTTACGTTGCATTCCCCAATTAAAATACTGCTGGATAAAGGCTATCTACACTTTGGCAAAGTCAAAAGCTAAAGAAATTGCTCTGGATCCAGAATCTCAACAGGATCACCTAATATTCCCAAACCACCATCTAGGCCAACAGCTGCCTTCTACTTTCCTTTTTCACTTCTGGTTTGTTTTTTTGTTTTGTTTTGTTTTGTTTTCTTGTTGTTTTATTGAGACAAGATCTTGCTGTCACCCAAGATGGAGTGCAGTGGCATGATCATGGCTCACTGCAGCCTTGACCTCCCATGCTCAAGTGATCCTCCCACCTCAGCCTCCCAAGTAGCTGGGACCACAGGCACATGCCACCATGCCCAGCTAATTTTTATATTTTTGGTAGAGACAAGGTTTCGCCATGTTGCGTAGGTAGGTCTCAAACTCCTGGACTCAGGCGATCCTCCTGCCTTGGCCTTCCGCAGTGTTGGGATTACGGGAATAAGCCACTGTGCCCGGCCCCTTTTCTCTTCTGTAACAGGGTTTATTATTGCCTAGCTAGCACGTTATTTGGCCCTCACATGTGTTGAGGCAAACTCTATATTCTTACTCTCCAGAGTTCCAAAACCCTTTTTTATTTTAAAGAAAAATAAACAAACATACTTCATTCTGCCCAGTATATTCTCTTGATCTGTACAAGCTACACTTTAATCCTCTTTGGAGAGGCGGCATCTGTTAAGTTAGAATGGGGGATATTTTCTTGTAATGGTCATGACTAAGAGGCCAGGGCAAGTATCACTTAACGAGGGTCCTTTGGTGCTCCCTGTCTCCCTGTGCATCAGCTTCATTCACTGGGGTCAGGTTCTTAAGGGGTCTCTTCCACCAGTGTGCTAGGGAAGGACTGCCGTCACCTCTGTTTAACACACAGCTACTTTCTTAAACACAATAAGCTTAAAAAGATGACTATGGATTTACAGTGGAGGCCACTATAAGCCTTTCATACTTAAAACAGATCAATATAAAACAAGTAAACAGGAAAACACCAAAACACAGCAGCAAAAAGATTTAGCAATCAACGTTTCTGCAAAATGCAAAATTAACTTCTTTAGCAGTAGAGGACTAAAGAGGAAATCAGTTAGACCAAGGGGAGACACATGCCCTTGGTACTATGACCACTAGGACAGCATTCATATTACACCACAAGTGACTGCTTTCAAAGCCCAAATGATTGTCAAGCCACTTCTCAAACGACAGATAATTTCTGTTGTTCTTTTTTATACAAAATGTTAAGACAATAGGCTTGAAAATACAGCCTAAGCACCAATTATGATAAATGCATATTGGTAAAATGTGACTTCTGGCTTTAAAAAGACATTATTGACCGCCCTGGGGCTAAAGATTGCACCTATGTGAGTAATACACTGCTAAAGAAAAATTCATTTTTTAAGATCTATAGAGGTTCTCCACTAGGCACAATTCATTGCTGAAGTTGGATCATGCAACAGTTTTACAAGAGAAATAGGAAAACATATATATACTGAATATAGTGAATATAGTGCATATCACCATGAAGACTTTCAGGGTGTAAGATTAAGACAGGAGAGTGCTTTAAAACACTTGCATGGATTTGGGTTTGCCTATTCAAACGAAAGGGAATTCATTGAGATTTATATGGAAAAATTCCATGTTGGGGTTAATGGCCCACCACTCTGAACTGAGTCCAGTAAGAGCTTGAGGAATTTGGCTTTGTTAGTACAGACCTTCTCCTTGCACTCCTCTTCTCAGTATTCAAGTTGTCTTTGTTTAAAAATATGCAAAATGCACACTGATTTTTGGAGTGGTTCACGTGACTTTTACTGCTCATTTTGTTAAAAATTGTCTTAAGTTAGAAGGTAATTTTTGCTTTCTTTTCAACATGTGAAGAACAATGGGAAAAAAACATTTCTTCGCCTTGTAATTGGTAACGGTGCTACCTTTTAATTAAGATCTGAGCCTTTTACAAGTAGATTTTCTTCACATATTTAAAATAGATCAAAACTCTGTCTCAAAAAAAAAAAAAAGATAATGAAGACTAAATGTTGATTTTGTATCAACAAATGGAGGCAGAAGAGAGTAAATGACTCTAGGGCAGATTTGCCAAACCCTAGCTAGGAGGGACTCCCATATTGTCCTTCATGCAGAAAGCAGATACTACCATCAGTCTGAGGACTAACCCTAAAGGGGCCACACCCATTAAAGCTGAGGAGTGTCCAAATACCAGGGCAACAAAATGTCATGGCAAATAGTCTTCTGCAGACATGAAAACCCAAGACTGTGGTCTTCGTATCTTTAATCCCCCAAATTCTTTTTTTTTTTTTTGAGACGGAGTCTAGCTCTGTCGCCCAGGCTGGAGTGCAGTGGCGCGATCTCGGCTCACTGCAAGCTCCGCCTCCCGGGTTTATGCCATTCTCCTGCCTCAGCCTCCCGAGTAGCTGGGACTACAGGCGCCTGCCATCTCACCCGGTTAGTTTTTTGTATTTTTTAGTAGAGACGGGGTTTCACCGTGTAGACCAGGATGGTCTCGATCTCCTGACCTCGTGATCCACCCATCTCGGCCTCCCAAAGTGCTGGGATTACAGGCTTGAGCCACCGCGCCCGGCCAATCCCCCAAATTCTTAAGTTGGTGTTCTGAGTCAGGACTCTATTTCAAAATAGGCTCTCACATCCAAGGAAATATGTCCTTCTGTAGACCAGTTCTTACTTGACTATGCTTCAGGGAAAAGAGCAGCAGCATCTATAAATATACATGTATGTGTGTGAGTGTGTGTGTAATAAAAGGGGACCCAGAGCCCCTTCTTGATTATAAACTGGAAGTCACAATAGGCCAAATTGTCTCCTTAAATAAAACCACTGATATTAAAAAATTAAAAGATTAAATAGATCACAAAAAAAATCAGACAGGTGGTGGAGAAGACCCCAAAGAGGAGCTACAAATTTAACACATTTGGGAAAGTAAAGATGACTTTAAAACAAACTAAACATAAAGAAATCACAAACCCAAACTCAGCAGCCTAATGGAACCTTCATATGGGGAACTGGAAGGCTCCAGCACTGTCAGGTCACACTCCTTTCTAGACTACGCAACCCTCTAGGGTTTCTTCCAGGGCTGTTGCATTGGCAGCAAAGCGGGAAAGGCAGCAGTAGACATGTGCTTTTTTTAAGTTTTTTTTTTTTTTTTCTCTGCAAAGGGGCAATTATTCCTGGATAAGGCAAGATAACTGTGGTCACAAGAGAAGCAGCCAAATGCAGATCTGTTGAGCTAACAGGGGGAGTCTCAGTCAGCCTTTCCCAGCTTTGCAATCAGCTCATCACAGATTTTTGTCAGTTCTTCAATTTCTTGGTTCTGAAAGACAAAAGACACAATTACGCAGGCCACTTTGTATTATGAAATAAAGGCAAATAGAGTTAACTAGTCCCAAGTCTGGATATACCCTACCCTAGACATCCCAATTCAGTGATTTTTAACTTTTCTACATCAGAGATGCTTTAAAGAAAAAAAGGCTACACATCTTCAAAACAATGTACTCATAAAATCATGCTTAAACTGAGTAAAGGGTGAAGACAATCACCAGCCCTCTGAAACTTGTCCATGAATCTCTTAGTTCCCCAATTCTCTTGTTATCAGAGGAATTATCTGGGGTACTTGTCAAAAACATAAGTGTCTGGGTCTCACTCAATCCATTAGTATCTCCAGGGATGCTGGAGTCTGAATCTCCTAGGGAGCACTGTTCTAGGGGCTATCAGACCCTGTGATAAAAACTCCTGCTTTTGGCAGGGCGCGGTGGCTCAAGCCTGTAATCCCAGCACTTTGGGAGGCCGAGACGGGCGGATCACAAGGTCAGGAGATCGAGACCATCCTGGCTAATACAGTGAAACCCCGTCTCTACTAAAAAATACAAAAAACTAGCCGGGCGACGAGGCGGGCGCCTGTAGTCCCAGCTACTCGGGAGGCTGAGACAGGAGAATGGCGTGAACCCGGGAGGCAGAGCTTGCAGTGAGCTGAGAGCCGGCCACTGCACTCCAGCCTGGGCGGCGGCAGAGCAAGACTCTGTCTCAAAAAAAAAAAAAAAACCTCCTGCTTTTGATGAATGGATGGCACAGGTATGAGTACATAATTGGAAATGCAGTAAGGAAAATACACCAGAGACATATAAAAATGGAAAGCTAAAAATTGCTTAGTGAGAAACAGGGATTGTTGCTAGTCCTGGTTTTCACTGATCTACGGCAGTTTCTCAAAGCAGCACTGCTGATGTTTTCGGATGGGTGAGTGTGTTGTTAGGGGCTGTCCTGTGCATTGCAGGATGTTTAACAGCATCCCTGGCTTCCTGCACTTTATATCAGTAGCATCTCCCAGTGGTGACAACCAAACAAATATATCTCCACACATTACCTAACACCTAACACCCCCTGGAGGGCAAAACTGCCCCCAACTGCAAACCACTGATCCAAAGCAATAAAGGGGGAGATGGCTTCATATTAATATATTGCATAAAAACAAAAAGAAAGAAAGAAAGGCAGTCTCAAGACCCCAACTAGGAAGGTGTTCTGAACTTCAGTTAAAATGCAACTTTCTCTCTGTACCCTGCCTATGGATGATTTCCGCATGATGTGCTTGTAAATTTAATGGTTTGACTTGTTTGTTTCCGCCTGGATCAGTTCAGAAAGGAGATGGACTGAAGTGTCTGAGCAGAAAGCCAAGGCCTCTTTCACCCAGATCTGTCATAAGCGAGTCACCGCTGAGGAGGAAAACCAAACGTCTCTGTGGCCACCCAGATCAGGCCCCTTTCTGTACCTTCTGCTGTAGGGCCCTTTCCAGGGACTCCACCTTCATCTGCTCTTTCCGGAGTCCAGCATGGAGAGCTGCACTCTCAGCCTTTGCTTTTGTTCGAACCTGAGCAATCTCCTCATTGGCTCTGTTTATGGTGTTTGGGTGGAATAAAGAGACAAAAAGCACATGATCAGCCACCAGTCAAAGCCAGGATACTAACCACTGACATCTGGGAGGCACAGCCCCCAAAGAATTGACTGCATGACAAAAGAAAAAACAAAAATCGGTGACGTAAATAATCCCATTTTAATTTATAAAAATTCAATTTATAGACAACTTCAAAATTTGTGTCTCACAGCAAATGATTTCTACAACAGTCTTAGATTTTTTTTTTTTAGCCCATTACAAAAGCAGACTGGATAATTTTGGAGACGATCACAGCTAGAGTCGGGATACTTACTAACCACCGACATCTGTGAGACACGGGCCTACAGGGAATGAGTTATTAATGAGAAGTGAAAGACATTCTTAAAAACCATAAATGTCAGTTGATGAACAGCCAGTAAACTGATGAAAGGATGCTAACGCCTCATTAGTAATCAGAGGCATGTAAATTAGAATGATAAGCTTTGAAAACTGAATTGGCAAAAATTAACAAGGATAGTCCTGTGTGGGCCGAGATACAAGGAGACAGGCAGGCTCCTGTGCCAATGGGCGGTTGGAAACTGGCGCTGCCCTGTGGCAGGCAATGCAGTAGTCACCAGGACAATTTAAAGTGTACACGCCCTCCAACGCAGCAATCCCACTTTCAGTTATGTATTCACAGAAATACTTCCACCTGGCACAATGATGAGTGCACAGGACGTTCGCTGTAGTGTTACCTTCAATGGAAGAAAGTTTGTAACTGTCTAAGTGCCCATCAATAAAGAAATGCTAGAGTTCCACGACCTAATAAAAAGAATGAGATTCAGCTGTATGTTCTGACGTGAAAAAATGGCCGTGATACGCTATTGAGGGAAAAAGGAGATTTGTCTAATGTGATTCCAATATTGTAAATATTTTTTACAGTTCAAAATCATAGTATTTATACAGGCACAAAGAAAAGACTAAAGGGATATACAATAAACCTACGTATAACACATAGAGGGATCTGTATAACCTATGGAGAAGAATACACAAGAAACCTAATACAGTACTATGGGAGTGGGAAGGGGGCAGGGTAACTTCTGTTTCTACAAATAGAAATTTAGGCAGCAAAATGCAGAAGTATGTATTACCTTTTAGTTAAAAAGTCAAGTTGGAGGCCAGGCGCGGTGGTTCATGCCTGTAACCCCAGCACTTGGGGAGACCAAGGCGGGTGGATCACTTGAGGTCAGAAATTTGAGACCAGCCTGCCCAACATGGCAAAACCCCGTCTCTACTAAAAATACAAAAATTAGCTGGGCATGGTGGCGGGTGCCTGCAATTCCAGCTCCTCAGAAGGCTGAAGCAGAAGAATCGCTTGAGCCCAGGAGGTGGAGGTTGCAGTGAGCCGACATTGTGCCACTGCACTCAGCATGTGTGACAGAGTGAGACTCTGTCTCAAAAAAAACAAAAAATCAAGTTGGATAACACTCCCCAGGATAAACTCCAAATGCGTTAGATTTAAGGATTAAAAAAACTAAGCCAAAAAGTGTAAGTAAAACATGGTAGAATATGTTCTATCCAGCATGGGGAAGACACTTGTTACTATGACAAGGAATCCAGACGCTGTAAAAGAAATGACTAATACATTTCAGCACATAAAAGTAAATTTCTGAGTATCAAAAAACACCACAGGCAGAGGCAAAAGACAAGTGACAAACTTGAAAAATTATTCAAAATTCTTATCACAAAGGGCTGGTGTCCCTAATATATAAAATATATAAACTGACAATAGGAAAATGGGCAAAGAATAGAGTAATTCATAGTAAAGCAAATATATTAATAAATGAATGCTAAAATATATTCAGTTTCATTCATAAGATAAATGCAAATCAAAATTACATTAAAATAAATGCTCTGGGGCTGGGCGCAGTGGCTCACATCTGTAATCCCAGCACTTTGGGAAGCCGAGGCAGGCGGATCACTTGAGGTCAGGAGTTCCACACCAGCCTGGCCAACATGGTGAAACCCTGTCTCTACTAAAAATACAAAAAATTAGCTGGGTGTGGTGGCGTGTGCCTATAATCCCAGCTACTTGGGAGGCTGAGGCAGGAGAATTGCTTGAACCCAGGAGACGGAGGTTGCAGTGAGCCTAGATCGCACTGCTTCACTCCAGCCTGGGTGACAGAGCAAAACTTTGTCTCATAAAAAAATAAAATAAAATAAACAAACAAATAAATAAATGCTCTGTTGCTTGCCAAAAACAAATACCTATGTTGAAATACCATTTTCACCTATTTGATTTGCAGAAAATAAAAATGTTGATCTGTTGGCATAGCTGCAGAAAAAAGAGATGCTCTCATGTATTATATAAGGCTATAAAATGATAAAAGTCTAATGGGGCCAATCTGACAACACTTATAATTACAAATTCATATATGCTTTGGTCTAGCAATTCCTTTTCTAACATACAGATCATAAAGATAACTCACAGGCATGCAAAACGATCACCTACCAGGTCACTTACTACAGCACTGTCTGTGGCAGCAAGATATTTGAATTAACTTTAATGGCTAACAGGAGGGGACTGTTAAATAAATGATACATTCCAACAATGGAATACCATTAGAAAAAAAAAGAGGAAGCTCTTCTTGCACTGACAGGGAAAGATTCTCAAAATTATATTGCTAAGCAAAAACAGCGAAGTATGCTATAATCATATAAAAAAGGAGAAAAAAATTTGAATAGGAAGAAAAAACAGAAATCAACAACAGTGATTACCCGGCATAGAGAAAAATGGGAACCCAGTGGAAGGAGGCAGGAGCAGATATACTTTTTCTTACTTTTTAATGTTTTAACAATGGGAAAAGGGTTTAAAAAGTGAAATAAACACATACAAATACAACCTGGAGTTGCAAAACAGTGAATTTTTTTTTCTCTCTGTCAATCTTCCCACAACATCATGAAGAGTGAAATTCCAAATTTACAAGCTCTTACTTGTCCAGCTTTTCTTCTGCGTGGATTTTCAGGGCCTGGTATCGCTGCTCCTCTTGTTTAACTCTGGCTAAGTAATCCTGAGCACATTTCTTCAAGGCTTCTTCATTCTGTTCCCAAGCAAAAATTGAAACTAAACAGGTCATTTCGTTTCTTCTAATCTACCACGTATCAGAGTTTTCATTTTTTAAAGAATGGAAAAATCTAAGTAATTCAGATATCTGCCTTTTATTCATACTCTGCAGTAATCTGAAATAGCCACATGTAATTCTCATTGAGGAAATTCTACATAATGTCTTCATGTGTTAATTTTCAATATCATACAGTAAGGGTCAGTTATACCAATATGCCTACTTTAGGAAGGCAGTTATTCAAAACTGAATGGCACTTTGACTTCCATATTTGATAAACTGGCCAGTTTCATTTTAATTTTAATATGAAAATAAAGACATTTCCTTGCTATAATTGTGTCTAGTTGATATGGTAAAGCTAAATTAAATCAACAGGCCCATTTATATCTAAATTTGAAATATTATACTTAATTCTTCTAGAATATGCAGCTTGAATTTTTCAGTGACATGGAATTCCTTCTAATCCCTTTTACTAAAACTGAAATGGTGAATTATCAGAAAGAACATTTCTAGAATTCACCTGAGGTCTGAGGGTTCAATTAATAGTTCTTGCAGTCTGCGCCACAGCCTGGGGTTTATTGGCTTGACACAGGAGAGGAATGGCCAAGACATGGCCACCCACTGGGCCAGATGCCTGAACAACCAAAGAAGGAAAAATGTGGAAAAATCCAGCTTCACTGGAATAGAGGATACAAGGCCAGTAGGTCCTGAGCTCCTATTTAAAAGGATACCCACAACCTCTGGCATATGTATTTGATGACCAGTTACCAAGGAAATACACCATTGGAAATGCACCAGGAGACAGAGGGAAAAAACACTCTTACCTTCTTGAACCCTTCCAGAACACCTTTCAGGTTCTCGTATCTCCTGAAGAGATCAGAAAGGGACCTTTCCACAGAGTTAAGGTCGGCCAGGGCCTGTTCCTTCTCCATGGTCAGTTGCTGGAAACTTTTCTGAGAGGTCATACTTGTCCTTTGTTCATCTTCTGGGAATCACAAGTCAAAACGAATGACATATTTATTCAACAAATAGAGACTCCCGAGAAGCCAAGCAGTGTTCTCGGTGATAGGGATACAGCTGGGGATGTGACCAAGTTCCTGCTCTCATGGCTTACATTCTAGTCGGGGGAGATGCATGGTGACAAGCGATGGGGAAAAAACAAGGCAGGGTAAGGGGGAATGGGGGTGAGGAGGGGGCTGTTACTGTACAGAAAGTACCCGCTCTCAGGGGAGAGATTTGAGCAGAGACCAGACAGAAACGAGGGTGTGAACCATACAGCTACCTGGGAGGAGAATATTCTATAGAGAAGAACAGCTGTGGTAAGGCCCGGAGCTGGGAAGGTGTTAGGTGATGTGGACAGTAGAAAGTATCATTTCAGTAATTTAGTGGAGAAAGGCCAGACTTTGGTTTAGGGAGTCGATCCTTATGCTATGGATGAGAAGAGACTCTAAATTCAATGCAGGAGGCTCAGTCTCTGTTGTTTTGTAAAGGCACCACTGGGTCTGATGCAGAGAAATTACAACCTGCACTAGAGTAAGAACCCTGCACCAAAACATAGGATGCTCCCAGCGGGTGTTAATGATATGACCAGGCCACCAACAATCACAGAATTCAAGGCCTGCCATCCTCTAAAATGAACCTAACTACAGTTGACCCTCATTATTCACTAAGTCCATATTTCCAAATTCACCTACTTGCTAACATTTGTCATCCTAAAATCTATCCTCCTGGACTTACAACAGTCCTTTGTGGATGTGTGCAGAGTGGCAAAAATGCGTTAGTCACCTGATATGCATGCTCTCAGCTGACAGTGAACAAAGCAGTACTCTGCCTTCTTGATTCATTCCATAAACAAGTGTTCTTCTTGTGGTCTATTCGGGCTACGTTTGTTGCAATTGTGTTCTTTTGCTGGAGACCTCACTGTTCTGAGTGGCCTCCAAGGGCAGTGCTATAGTGCTGTCTAGTGATACTAGGCACAAGAAGACAGTGAGGCTCCTTAAAATAAATACATTACAGAAGCTGTGTTCAGATGTGAGCCAAAGTGCCGCTGACTGTGAGCTCAATGTTAATGAATCAACCATATATATTAAATAAGGTGTCTTTAAACAGGAACACACATAAGACAAGGTTATATACCGATCAGTCAATGAAAATGTTGTGGCCAGATGCAGGAATCTAACTCTGTCTTTTCCCTAGGAGCAGTGTTTATTTACTTATTTTTTGACATGGAGTTTTGCTCTTGTTGCCCAGGCTGAAGTGCAATGGCACGATCTCTGCTCACCACAACCTCCGCCTCCCAGGTTCAAGCGATTCTCCTGCCTCAGCCTCCCGAGAAGCTGGGATTACAGGCATGCGCCACCATGTCCAGCTAATTTTGTATTATTAGTAGAGATGGGGTTTCTCCATGTTGGTCAGGCTGGTTTCGAACTCTCAACCTCAGGTGATCCACCCATCTCGGCCTCCCAAAGTGCTGAGATTACAGGTGTGAGCCACCATGCCTGGCCAGGAGCAGTGTTTAGCATTCACTAATTCAGTGTTTGCAGCAACTTTACAGAACATACCCCCCACGAATAATGAGACGACTGTATCTAAGTGACAGACAAATAAAAGTTTGTGACATGGTCTGAAAATCATCCAGGCATCCGGCTATGGTCTTATAGTTTATGCTACCCCCAACCCCAAATCTGTGTATTGAAACCTAATCCCCAGTGTGTGAGTATGTTCAGGGTGAGAGTAGGCATGGAAGGGAATTTGGGAGGTGATCATGTCAGGATTAGTGTCCTTATAAAAGAGACCCCAGAGAGCTAGCCAGTCCCTTCTATGAGGAATGGGCCCTCCCCAGACATCTCATCTGCGGGCACCTTGAAATTTCCTGTCTCCAGAGCTATGAAAAATGTTTGTTGTTTATAAGCTACCTAGCTTACAGTATTTTGTTATACCAGGCTGAATAGACTAAGAGATCCTATGGCTAATACCCTCGAAAAACAAAATGTTCTCCTTACCAATCATTTGAGCAATAGTCTTTTCATATTCAGCTACAATTTTCCTAAATGAGAAAAAAAGAACTTATTACCAGGGGAGGATTTTCAGACAATGAAAGTTGGAGAAATGCTGCCCCAAACAATTAAGCACATTAACGTATACCACCAATTTATGTAACCCATTTATCTGCTTTGGGGCTCTTGTTATCTCTCTCTCTCTTTTTTTTTTTTTTTTTACATTATATAAGGTTTCTTAAGGTTCAAAAAAGGTTTCTGTTAAGATTTTATGCTTAGTCAAACTTACATTTTACTTATAGAAACAACTGCCTTCCCTTTCTCTTTGTACCTATTTGAATATCGCAAGGAAATAGATTCATTTTGCTTAGACGAGTCAATCTTTTACAAACTAAGTTAAAGATATTCTTCTGGGCTCTTCCTAAGAGATGCGATCTGACCTTAGGCTTTCCTGACCTCAATCCACCCTTTCAGACACTCTACCTCTGATTCAGTTACAAGTTTTATTTTGTGACCTAATTCCGAAAGTATTTCACTTATTCGAAGACTTTAAAGATCATCCTCTTGGGTTAACCTTTCCTCTAGTGAAGAGTGACAATGTCCTTCTGACCCAGTCCAGTGCTGGGTGCTCTGTGAGCCACATCACGTCCTCCCCTGCCCTCCATAGTGGTGCCCCCATCACTTTTGACGTCATATCCAAGTTGGTTATTATGTATGGCTACCACTCTCTCAGAGCAGGAATGTCCCTTCCTTTCCATCAAGCCCAGCAAAGGGCCTTACACCCAGGAAATGCTTAAAAGACAAATAATACAAGAGCAACAAATTAGAGGGATATATTTAAAATGTTTTTTAATCATTCAAGTGTTGACCACACAGTGTGTGAATTATTTATGCCTTTTCTTCTCCTCTACTTTGATTTCATCTTTAGTCATTTCATGGCTCATAACTCTCTTTTCTAAAAGTGAGGAAAAATAAAAAGATTTTAATTTCAAGTCAATCAATTTTGTTTCTTGTTAACAAGCTTTCTATCATCTATTTGGTGGTTACATAATTTGAAACTGTCATGCATAATTAATTTTTTAAAAGTATTACGGACCAGGTGCCATGGCTCACGCCTGTAATCCCAGCACTTTGGGAAGCTGAGGCAGGTGCATTGCTTGAGCTCAGGAGTTAGAAACCAGCCTGGGCAACAGAGTGAGAGCTCATCTCTAAAAAAAATTACACAGGCATGGTGGTGCATGCCTGTGCTCCCAGCAACTTGGGAGGCAGAGGTGAGAGGATCAGTTGATTCCAGGAGGTTGAGGCTGCAGTGAGCTGTGATCACACCACTGCACTCCAGCCTGGATGACAGAGTGAGACCCTGCCTCAAAAAAAAAAAAAAAAAAAGTAGTAGTATGAATTCCAATGTCTCTATCATTGGATAAATCTTATTTTTCAGTATTCTAAATGGATATTTTGATACAAATTTCTGTCAATTCTTCTAAGAAGATAAGAATTATGTGGGTTCTGTTTACATGTTATGTTCTGAACAACACAAGATAAACTACAGTATTTGAATATAATAACTGGTTACCAGTAACTCCTGAAATAACATTCTCAATCACAAAGCAAGATGCAAACAGCAAAGCCTTCAAGCTCTCAACACGTGGTTCTGTGGCAAGCAAACACTGTCATCACTTCATCTGTATCAAATCTAACAGTGCATAAAAGTATCCAGCCCCTCCCCAAACCTCCAGTCTAACCTCATCTCCAAAACTTCTTGCCGGGTCTCTTCATATTTCTTCTTCCATTCATTTGCTTCAATCTCTTTAGTGATTATCTAAAGTATAATAAAGCTTAGTTTTACCCAATCTATTACAATTTGCATTTGAGACTGGGAACTGAAATAGCACACAACCACATCTAACCCAAGATACTCAATCTATATTAGAAATATAAACCTCAATATTTAATGTTTGTAAACATTTGGAAAAGTGTACTCTAAGCCACACAGGATGCTGGGATGTAAACACGGGAATAAAGATGAGTAGAACATCTCCCAGAAATTCCAAGTGGTATTTACGGCGTCTGTGAACTTTACCTTGGTCCAGGGTCTAGCTCTCAGCTCTGCAGGGCCAGGCCCTGACTGGGACAGACACCAAGAACAGAGCCATCTGACTGGGAGGTATTCACTCTAAGGCCATGTAATCGCGGCTGATGCCAGGCCACCAGAGAATGAAACTGCCACAAAATCAGAGCATTGGAAGTTGGCGTGAGCAACACATTATCTTTCTATAGAGATTTTTAACAGCTTCATAAAAATGGAGTCAGAAGGAGGGGGCTCAGATGAGCTGGCTACATCTAGCTATAGCATCCGTCACCATCGGTAGAGTCTTGCTAGTTAGCCTGGAACCTGGGCTCATATTTGGGATGCTCTTGCTAACTGGAAGGAAATGTTCTAAATTCATTGCCTCAAACTCCATTTGCCCTGGGCAGGGCTTGCATGGGCAGCCATGGCGCTCCACTTACTATACTTCCCTGACCGTGCCTCTCTCTTCCTAATTGGTAGTTTCGTTATATTTATTAGGATCTCAAGAACATAGAAAGATGCATCCTGTGTGCTTCAGGTAATCAGGCATCTCTTTACTTTGATCCATTAGGTGGTGATCTCATAGTTTAACTCCCAGGAAAAAGATCAAGTCATTTTTCTCATTTACAAGATTTTGGCCAGGCACAGTGGCGCATGCTTGCAGTTCCAGCTACTCAGGCGGCTGAGGCAGGAGGATCGCTTGACCCTAGGAGTTCGAGGATGCAATGAGCTATAATAGTGCCACTGTACTCCAGCCCGGGTGACAGAGTGAGATCTTGTCTTTTATTTTACTTTTATTTTTCTGAGATGGAGTTTCGCTCTTGTTGCCCAGGTTGGAGTGCAATGGCGCAATCTCGGCTCACCCCAACCTCTGTCTCCCAGGTTCAAGCGATTCTCCTGCCTCAGCCTCCCGAGTAGCTGGGATTACAGGCATGCACTACCACGCCCAGCTAATTTAATATTTTTTTTAGTAGAGACAGGGTTTCTCCATATTGGTCAGTCTGGTCTCGAATTCCCGAACTCAGGTGATCTGTCTGCCTTGGCTTCCCAAAGTGCTGGGATTACAGGTGTGAGCTACTGTGCCAAGATTTTCTCAAAAAAAAAAAAAAAAAAAACTTTTGGTGGGTCTTCTTACCACTGCTCCCAAGTTCTGAAAACAGGACTAGCTGACATCCCTCATTACCAACTTGATGCTATTTTATAAAGCTGTAAAAGACCTACAGCTGAGGTGCTTAACCACTTTCAGCATACTATAAAAATTAAAACTAAAAAAAACTATGTAACTAAAACTACAAAAATAAAATTGCCACACAGTCCTTTAAGAACAGGTGGAATTGTCAAGAAACACACAAACCACACAAAATACAGCATAGAAATAGGACAGGAGAGGGTGGGTAACTGATTAATGGTACACAATATTGTCTTTCATATTTTTCAGATAACCAGGAAAGGCCTAGCAGTGATCTATTTTGAACAAAGGCTGTTAAAGAAACACAATACAGGAATCGGAGAGTTGAACTGTTTAAAGAATGAATGAAAGTAGGAAACAACTGTGTATTACTGCAAAAAAATTACAAATGTTTAGGCATGAGTATATATCCTCTGTAAAATAAAAGCACTGATTTCGTTACACATGTGAGCAAAGCTGGCAAAATTAGATATTTTAAATGCCAGGACTGAAAGATAAAGAAGGGTACAAAATTCTTAAGAATATTTCAGATTGTCAACATTTTACCCTGGAGACCAGAATGTCAGGACTCCAGCACCACTGCCACAGGGGGCCCTTTTTACGACCTAAACAAGCTGGAGGTAATAAAAACTTCCAGCCTGGGATAACTTGAGCCAGCAGAGATACAATCTACCTGCTGGTACGTGGGCCTTACAAAGAAATGGAGTGATAAGCAGACCAAATAGGAGAGCTTTTACCTCTTCTCTTATTAAGGTGAGCACGGCTGTCTTGTCTGATTCGCTGAGGCAAATCCCATCCAGGGGGCTCTCACCTCCACAGGACACTGACACAGCAGCCTTCTCTGCAGAGGACTCCAGCAGCCCCTGTGGAGAAAGGGATTACATTGAATACATCAGCTTTCAGCTTCTTAACCCCAGACATCCTTCAACAACTTCCTCATTATTAAATTGATCACACCCTTTAAAACCATGTTTAAAGAAAAGTCAGCGGGCGGGGGGGAGCAAAACAAATCTAATTATGGAACTAACTAAAGAAAAACTGTTATAATGACTCTCAGAGTGGTCTTAGCTTCTGTTGAAAAGATAACCTAGAGAAATTTTATTCTGATCTAAAAGGGAGAAAGTGTGCTTATAATAGTGGTCAGTCACCAAAGAACCACATGGATGACAGAGAAACACACCCATGATTAAGTTTCTGGGGATAAGCTCCATGTAAATGGAATTTTCTTTTTTTAAAAAAGAAAAAACAAAAACAAGTGACAGCTGCTCCTGTTACATATTGATGCTTTGTATGTATTTTTATTTAGCCACTGCAGATGGAAATGTTTCTAAAATACTAACTTTCAGGCCTAAGGAGGCAGAAATAGCAAAAATATTTGAACTCTTTGAACTCTCACCCCCACCCTTTCACCCGGATGATTCAGGATCATCCTGAACTTCCACTGCTCTGCGGAGACCTCCTGCGGTAACCCTGCCTGCTGGGTGTGTGCCACTGTTGCCCATATGCAAAACGGCCATACTTAAGTCAAGGTCCGTGCCTGTGCGTTGATTCCTCCTTGCTACTAAGCTTTCCACTCCCTTCTGGCAGCACTTCACTCTCTGAGGTGCTTGATCGCTTCTATCATAAACTCAGGTTCCACAGCGAAACACTGGCAAACTTTTTTTTTTTTTCTCCATGAGAACACGGACTTTGTACTACTATTTTCCTTCCTAAAAGACGTTTTTGGCAGCTATTCCTCCCACCTATGGAAGTAAACTTTTTATATAAATGAGTCATCTAATATTTTGGGAACATCCAAAATGCCAAAATGACCTGGAATAATCCTAATCTTAAATGTGGGATAACTAATCAAGTAGTTATTGATTATAATCGATCAGTTACATCTTGTGTGAATCAACACTAAACAGAAAGTCCAAGGTGAACGTAGACCAGTGGCTTTTAAATTTTTCAGAGTCATATAGTTTTACCCTCTCTCTAGAAAATGCTCAGAAACAGAATTTTAGCATGCGGCCTCACAGACCTCAGCCATGGGCCCAAAACAGAAACCTGTCTCAAGCCACAGAAAAGCAAAATACAAAAGCCACAAGCCAGCAGTGCCCATGTTCCAGCAGCATTTGGGGGAGGGCAGCCCACCATGCCAACAGAAGTCCAAGGTCCCCACAAAACCTCTCTTTTCTCTCTTGGAATAGATCTACCACTAGAACCAGAAGGCACTTGCAGTGGGCAGCCTCTAGAATGCCCCCCAATAACCCCTACCTCCAGTACTAATCCTCTCCCTCTGTAATCTCTTCATGTGTAGGCTGGACTTAGTGACTCATTAGAATATGGCAAATGTCATGGATGTCACTTCTGAGGTTAGGTTTTGAACAAACTGACTTCTATGTTTTGAGAAGCTACAGGGAAAGGCCCATGTGGCAAGGAGCCGATGTCTCTGCCGACAGCCAGTGGGGACCCGAGACTTGCTAACCACCACGTGAGTGAGCTTGGAAGCAGATCCTCCCAGGATCCTCCCTAAGTCAAGCCTGGATATGACTGCAGCCCTGGTCAACACCTTGACTGCAGCCTGCAACAGACCCTGAGTCAGAGGCACCCAGCAAACCTGCCCAAGATTCCTGACCCACAGAAACAATGAGATAATAAACACTTGCTTTAAGTGTTGGAGTAATGTGTTATACAGCAGCAGATAGCTGATACACACCTGAACATCTGAATCATCTCATTAACTTCCTATGCCTTGTTTCTTATCAAGAAACTGTTACTTGCTTAAAGGGAGGTAATACAGGAGGTCAGGTTGAGACTTGATTCACCTCACTGTTACACTTCTGATTCTAAATTAATAACATTTCATGGGTCTGTCTCTTGTGAGTTCTTAGTTTAAGCCACGAGGTTGAGTCAACTTTAGGAAACAGACTCTCAGTGCTTTCCATGGCTACCAGGTTCGTGAGAATTTGGGAAATAGGCCCCCTAAAAATCTTCATAGCCAGGAAAACATCAACGTCCATTACAGAGTTCAGCATCTCATTTATTTGTTAAGAAGGTAAATGAATTCAGTCTGTCTGCTTAACAACTCAATGCTAACACATGTGGGGTCCAGAAGAGGCAGTATCCTGAGCAGGAGGTGGGAGATCAAACCTTAGATGGTGTTTGATGTCTCCAGGTGAGTGGGCTCTTCAGCCTGCTGGCTTTCCCCAGTCACTCTCCTCTCTGCCTGGCCACATTTACAAGCCTCACTACTCAAAATGCAACAATTCTTACAGGTGTAAGGGCAGGAATGTATGCCCTTGCCTACTTTAGCCATCTTTTCCAGTCTCCTAGGATTTAACTTTTTACATTCCTTAGTACTTTAGGTTGCTTATCAAAAAGTGCAGAACATCTCACAGGGGTGTCCAAGGAAGAGAATGCAGTCATGGGTTCTTAGTTTCTGTTTCTGGTTGGGGGCAGTAAAGCCCCTTCCTCATCCCTCTTTTCCGCTTATCACTAGAGACAGAAACTAAAAACCATGGCTTCAGGCTGCTAACAGCCTAAAACAAAACCAATCAGAAGAGCAATAACAACAACAAAATTAAGCAAGCTGGACAAGCTTGTTATAGAGAATTGGCCAGAAGATCTCTTTTAGGCCTGGGCCATCTAGTATGTCTTTAATGAAGATGCTAAATCAATCAATCACATCCTTCCAAAAGGGCTTCATTTCATGTTTGCCAATGCTTCTCCCAGTCCCTCAAAACGTTCACAACTGAGGATCAACGAAGACCAGTAGACAACAGAACTCAATGTACTCCTGGTTGCAAATTTACAGTGAGCACAGATGCCACAGATTCCCGTGGCTGTGTCCTCGCAGCAGGAGAATTCGTACCACTAATCTGTGGCAGTGTGCTGACTGTGCTCATTTGTTCTCGATCACAACCGAGCAGTACCAGCCCCTGCCGTACTCTAACAGAGACATGCCCGAAAAAGTCAAATGAACTCACCTTTTAAAAAATTTTAAACTTAAAAAGAAAAGTTAATTTCTTATATGAAAAATGCTGTGGAACAACAGCTGAAAAGCAAGGAGAGACTGACTCCCACCACTGATTGTACTCTGGCCTCAGTCCAGCCATCACCTACCGCTGGGCAAAAGACCGCATTGGAATGAACTTCAGAGCAACACGGAGAAACTTAAAAAGTGAATGCTGGATTAAATAGATGATTTTTTCATTCAATGTTTTGCATGGTGAAATTTCTTTATACAATGTTTATTCAATGTTCTAAGGAAGTAGGAGTTAATTTATGTGGGGAAGTTCAAATGGAGTTGCTTTTAAAAGGTCACAGCATATGATATGTTCCTCACCAGCTGCCTTCAGAGACAGTGTTTGCCATTTTTCTTTTCACTCTCTTCTTTTTCACTCTTATTTCCACGTTTCCTTATCAACACCACAGCAGTGTATTCTAACACAACAGTATATTCTAGCACACCACTAGTGTATTCTAGCACTTTACAGCTTAAATCTTTCACGTTATCATTTTATCTTATCCTTACAACCATTTTGATGAGGCAGATGGGTGCTACTCATTTTATGGATGTATTAGTTGGGAATCAGGAAGTTAAAAGTTTAAGAACTGAGTAAACGGGCCGGGCACAGTGGCTCATGCCTTTAGTAATCCCAGCACTCCAGGAGGCCAACACGGGTGGATCACCTGAGGTCAGGAGTTTGAGACCAGCCTGGCCGACATGGTGAAACCCCATCTCTACTACTAATACAAAAATTAGCCAGGTATGGTGGTGCATGCCTGTAATCCCAGCTACTCAGGAGGCTGAGGGAGAACTGCTTGAACCCAGTAGGCGGAGGCTGCAGTGAGCCGAGACTGCGTCACTGTACTCCAGCCTGGGCGACAAGAGTGAAGCTTGGTCTCAAAAAAAAAAAAAGAACCGAGTAAACCAGCCAGGTGCGGGGGCTCATGCCTATAATCCCAGTACTCTGGGAGGCCGAGGTGGGCAGATCGCTTGAGCCCAGGAGGTTGAGACCAGCTAGGTAACACGGCAAGACCCCATTTCTACAAAAAATACAAAAATTAGCTGGGTGTGGTGGCACGCACCTCTAGTTCCAGCTACTTGGGGGGCTGTGGTGGAAGGATCACTTGAGCCCAGGAGGTGGAGGTTGCAGTTAGCCAAGATCGCACCACTGTATTCCAGCCTGGGGAACAGTGAGACTGTCTCAAATAATAATAATAATAACAATAATAATAAAAACCTTAGTTAACCCAATACATCTGAAATGTTATCATCTCAATATGTAGTTAATATAAAAAGTTGAGACATTTATGCTTCTTCTTTTTCTGAGTAGCTACAGTTCAAGAGTGCTCAACAGCTACCTGCAGCTAGGGCTACTCTACAGAACGCTGCAGAGACTACGTGTTCCTCAAGTGAAGAAACTATCTTATTTACATTTTATCCTCATCACCTAACACTGACCAGAATTTAACAAATTCACATGGGCTTCAAAACAAACACTGAAAAAAATCTGAGCCCCACCCAGCCCTCCACATTCAGGAACTTACAAGCACAGTGGACCCGTCTTCTTCCATCTTCTGGCACGTCTCCTTCTCTATGCCTAGGACAGAAAGTCATTTTTATAGTTATCCCAAGAAGTTGGTTCCTTTCCTCCCTAGTGAAAGGCTTTTGGAAACGCCAGTGCAGGCCGAGAATGACTACGAACACATGAAACGCATTTTAAGATTTTATTTAAAAGGAACGCTGGCATTTTCTTGAGCGTTGTTTTAAGTCCACGGCATTCAGAAGAGGAGCACGTGGTTAGCCGCCAGAACAGGTCGTCAGCCTTCAGGCAGAAAGAACAGCAAGGCTGCCCCCTTGTGTCCACTTAAGTTTGGAAAAATGTGTTGTACTAACTGTGGCATTATTTCAGAGAGGGAACACTATGTAACACTGATTTTTTTATCATCAAGTCGGAGTGAATTTAAATTCCAGCCCAGAATGGTGGCCTTGATCTAATTAATGCAGCAGATAAGATAATAAGCTTTAAAATTCAAGCCAGCACAACTAAACTCATTCTCCCCTCCACACCCTTCAAATGGGCTACCTTGTCTCAGGTCTATCCTCTACTCTACTAGGGTAGAGGGGGACATTTAAAATAACCAGAAGATGGCTGGGCACGGTGGCTCATGCCTGTAATCCCAGCACTTTGGGAGGCCCAGGTGGGTGGATCACCTGAGGTCAGGAGTTCAAGACCAGCCTGGCCAACACGGTGAAACCCCGTCTCTACTAAAAATACAAAAATTAGCTTGGCGTGGTGGCGCATGCCTGCAATCCCAGCTACTTGGGAGGCTGAAGCAGGAGAATCGCTTGAACCTGGGAGGTGGAGGTTACAGTGAGTTGAGATAGCACCACCACACTCCAGCCTGGGCAACAAGAGCGAAACTCAAGTCTCAAAAATAAGAAAAATAAAAAATAAAATAACCAGAAGATACACTCATTAAAGTAAACATAAAAATACAGAAAAGCATATAAAAGTTTACAATCTAAAGTTACAATCCTCCACATGGCAATCACTAACTACTATTGTTGTCAATAGCTAATTATTTAAAACACAAATGTGACCATCACTCCCTCGTTCAAAAACCTTCAACCTCCCCCTCCCTACCTATAGGATCAAGCCCAGATTCCATGTTACGACCTTGTTTCCCACTTGGCCAGGTACTTACAGAAAACAACCAGGCCTTTTACCAACATGGCAGCTTCCTTCCCATGGCTGTGTAAAAGTCTCGTTTCCTGGAGAACATCTAGTAAGTATCCATCAGGACCCAGTTCCAAGGGGACACTCCCCAGGACACAGTCGGGATTCACCTAACAGGGCCTGTAGCCACTCCCACACCCAGGACCGCAGCCTCCACTTGCCTGTGATGTGGCTGATCAGTTACAATGTAACCACTTGTTCAAATCTGTTCCCTTTGCTGTTTCCTAACTTTGAAAACAGCACTGTATGCACAGGGTCCCAGCTTTCTACATAAATTTTTGTTGAAGGAATTTCCTCCAGTGGGGAAGAATATAATTCAATAAATGTTTACCATGTACTGTGTCAAAGGTGACTCAAAGATGACTGTCTGGTAGTCTCCAACCTCAGTAAGTTTATAGTATTACCTTCCTGTAATTAACACACTGCACTAGGTACTGTGGAACAGGAAGGGGGAAAGGAAATGTGGGAGCATAAAGCATGCTGCAGAGACCTGAAGGGATGTGCAGATCTGTGTAGGAGGCGGCAAAGGAAGACACTTCAGATGGAAAAAAACCAAGGCAGGTGTTAAGAATACTCAGGATTAACCCCAAGAAACTGGGGGAATGGCAAACAAGGGCTTAGGGAAAGATGTCAGGGCAGAAGGCAGTATAGGAATAAATCAGGAACAATGCCTGGCACATTATTTTATGAGAGACTGAGGCCTGGGATGAGGAGGAGGCCAGAGGGAATAAATTGCTCCAAGTTCTTACTTTCCATCTGCTTCCCTGGCTTAATGGCAGATCATGACTTTTAAAATTCTATGCATAAAAGCCCACATATAAAATTATGTTAAGGCCGGGCGCGGTGGCTCAAGCCTGTAATCCCAGAACTTTGGGAGGCCAAGACGGGCGGATCACGAGGTCAGGAGATCGAGACCATCCTGGCTAACATGGTGAAACCCCGTCTCTACTGAAAAATACAAAAAACTAGCCCGGCGATTTGGCAGGCGCCAGTAGTCCCAGCTACTCGGGAGGCTGAGGCAAGAGAATGGCATAAACCCGGGAGGCGGAGCTTGCAGTGAGCTGGGATCCGGCCACTGCACTCCAGCCTGGGCGGCAGAGCGAGACTCCGTCTCAAAAAAAATAAATAAATAAATAAAATAAAATTATGTTAAGAAGATCTGAGTTTTTAAATAATGTTTAATGTAGTCAGGAACATGGTTCTAAACTTAAGGTTTAAGGCCAAGGACGTAACTGGGGTCCCAAAAGAGGGGCTTAGCTCTAGAATGATCTGACAAGTCCATCAGTAAGAGGTTTCAGCCCTGATTAGTCCAGGTTCCTCATTAGCATGTTACGAAAGATTTTACAGTGCACGGGTCAATCTCAACTTACCACATCTGTACCAGAAAAATTTACAGTAGCCTAGTATCATGAAAATAATCTCTGCATACTTTGGCATTGTGGCTAAAAGACCATGGAACCAGACTGCTTAGAATCAAATGTAGTTCTGCCATTTACTAATGACGAGGTTCAGAACACACTTCACCAAAATATGGTGCCTTCGCATTTGAGGACACAGCAGAGGCAGGGGGGTCTGCCCTCTTCCCTGAAGCAGGCCGTAAAGGAATCCCTCAGACCTTCCCCCGAAAATAGGTCATAAGACCTCATTACAGAGGGACCTCCTTGTACACAGAGAAAAATAATGTCCTTATCCCGAAAGACACAGACACCAAGAGGAACTGAAACAAACAGGACTTGCTAAGTTCCCCTGGTTTATTACCATAGATCATGCCCTTCTGTTCTCCAATTATACTTCTACACAACTATCTGTAAAAGTACAGTTTTCCCTGTTCCTTTGGGTCATTTCTGGAGGCTCTAATGTGATATAAAACTTACATTAAATACATTTGTATGCTTTTCTCTTGTTGATCTTTTGTTAGAGATGTCTCAGCCATGAACCTTGTGGTGGGTGAGGAAAAAGATACCGCTTTCCTGTCCTACCCTAGCCAAGTGACTTTAATCAAGTCACTTAACTTCTTTGACTTACTTTGTCTCTCTGAAGAAGGGAGAAAAAGGTAACACCTTGCTATGAATGAGTATATGCAAAGCACTTAGAACAATGCCTGTACATGTTAAGGCACCATACATGTTAGTTGTTATTTCTCTAAGTTAAACAATGAGTATAACAATCACAAAAAAGTCAAACGTATGACATATTTATAGGCCATTTGATATAGTTTAAATATTTGCCCCCTATATCTCATGTTGAAACCTGATCAACAGTTGGAAGTGAGGCCTAATGGGAGGTGGCTGGGTCACAGACACGGATCCCTCATGAATAGCTTGCTGCCCTCCTTGTGGTAATAAGTGACTTCTTGCTCTGTTAGTTTCTGTGAGATGTTTGTTAAAATAGCCTGGCATCCTCCTCCCCCTCTCTTCCTCCCACCCTCTCGCCATGTGACACACTTGCTTCCCCTTGCCTTCCACCATGATTGGAAGCTTCCTGAGTCCCCCTCACTAGAAACAGGCACTGGTGCCATGCTTATTCTACAGCCTGCAGAATCATGAACCAAATAAACCTCTTTTCCTTATCAATTAGCCATTCTCAGGTATTCCTTTACAGCAACGCAAATGAACTAACACACCACTATACTTTAAGAGGTGGCCATATTCACATACAATTATAAAGAAATTCAAGGAGTCTCAAACACATCAGCATCTCCTATACAACTTGTCACAAGTATCCCTATGTTCCTAGTACTTCAAGAAGCCCTTTTTTTGTGTCCCTTTTCCGGGTAAAGAAGCAAAGCATAGGTCAGCATCCTAAATCTATCCTTCAAGTGACCCAATTCTTTAATCTCTGTAAGGCGCCTCCTGCTTTATTAGGCTTTCAGGCATTTCCATGCTTATGTACATTAGAAAGATGAAGATATGCTTCCATACCTGCTTCTGAGGATGAAAACGCATGATTTATGGTAGACACGGGAACATTGGAACATTCAAAGTACTCCAGGTCTTCCTCTGGCTCACCTTTCACCTCGGCCCCAGCTGATTTCTGACCACATGACGTGGATGCCAGTTTCTCCTCATCGGTAGCATGGCCATCCCTATTAGAAATGTCTGAAATCTGGGAGATCACTGCTCCTTCATCCTGAGAAACACAACAGAGAAGATGCTACCCTTTAGGAGGGCAAGCAATGGGGAAAAGTGACATCCCATGAATGGAACAAGGTAGACACAACTCCATACAGATATGTGAGAGGTTAACCACAGATCAGGGTACAAAGCAAGGAGGAAGTTGGAGTCTTTCAATTGTGAGATATTGTTTTATAGAACCTAGTTTCTGTAATTTGAGTCTGAGGTTTTAAAAAATGATCTTCTCTAGGTTAAGTTTATAAGCAAGCAGTTTAAGTGGTTTAAGACAATGGTTTTCAATTTTTTTACTTGTATACCTCCTAATTTTTTAAAAAATCTATGTACCCCATTGCATTTTCAAGTGACAGCTAAAAACTTTTTGGCATAAGTTTAAATAATTACAAAGAATGTAATATCTGGAATATTCTAAATATTGAATTTGCTTAATTAATGCTATCTAGTTACCTTGGTGATTTGATACCATATGTAAATTTACACTAACAAGTTCCTGAATAAGTCAGAAGTTTATGTTATTCCTTTTCCTCTCTAAATCTGTATTTCCATTTCACTTCCATCATGAAATCCAAATGAAAAACATCTGCATGGCTGAAAGTCTTTTAAAGGTCTCTATCCAATGTCTCTGTGAAACTTTCTTCTTTGACTATAGGTCTTACAATTTTTTTTCTGCTGGAGAGTTATTATATTAATGCATAACTTATTTTCAAAATATTGCAAGTTTTGATAAGTATTATCAGACACAAAAGTAAGTTGTTATATCAATTACAAAATGTTTTATTGCACTAATTCTTAAAAACTTTTACAGTGCAATAAATGGGTTTTATTTTATATCCAATAAATGGGTTTGGGGTTTCTTTTTTCTTTTTTTTTTTTTTAAAGAAGACCAAAGATAAATTTCTCATAGTTCTGGCTGCCTACTTTAGCAAAATCTGGGAGAATCTTTTACACATTTGTAACAGATGAAAAATAACTCAGATTGCAAATTTCCCCCACCACACCCCTTTTTTACATTTTACATCATATACCAAGTTTCTGGTCCAAATTGTATAGGATAAGTTATGTTAAATTGAACTCTATTAAACAATGAATTTATTCCTGTAATACGTATACTGACAAAGTTTTAAAAAGAACAAAAGGATCTCACTGCAATCAGATGGGCCTGGGTTTCGGTTTATTTATTTTGCAATTAGTCTATACAGTCATGGATGGATACTATTTATTGCTAGAATGTAACAAAGGTCAATATCAATTTTATTCCTGGTTTCTATTTTTATAAATATAATCATTAAGAAACCTTATTTATACAAACAATAGATGAAACAGAAGGTAATTCTTTCTGTAACATAAGTGCCTTTCAATTCTTTGAACCCCTTTCCAAGTTACGTGCCCCAAAAAATCTATCATCAAACATTATTTTTAGATCAGTTGACAACTCAGGTTTTCCTGTATTGTTGAAAGCAATGAATTAGAAAACCGTCTGACTTAAGAAAAATACCATCCAGTTATTAGTCAATTATCTTCTTAGCACCTACACCAATATTTCAGATCTTCCCTTTGGAGCCCTGGTGACTTTCACACCCTGTGGTGATGGTGATGCATCTTTGTAGCACTTAAAGTGGGAATTTTACCAAAAAAAAAAAAAATGTCATTGTGAAAGGGTTTCCTTGTCTTCAGGGGCCTTCTCTTCAGGGACAGTAAGGATCTGCTTAAAACTGAGTACTCAGGCACCCATTGGAAAGTCCTTTTGAACCACCCGCCAGGGGGATGCAAACTCCCACCAGGGGACCCCGGTCTAAGAGACGTTCTGGGGATGGACACAGACTCACTCACCTGGGAACATGCATCCAAAGCGAGAGACTGAGTTTCATGCTTCTTCACCTTACAGCCACTCCTAGAAAGAGAAGAAACACAAACAAGCCAGTTTGCAATCACACTGACAACTGTCAAGGCATGAAATGGAGCAGAGAGCAGTGTGTGCGGATAGAAGCCAAAGCGTACAGCACCACACAAATCATACATCGCCGCATGAGAGAGGCAGGGACACCTTTTATGCCTCTGAGTTTTCTCCAGAGAGACGAAGTAAGTAAAGACCTACAGTGGGGCTCATTCTCTGAAAAGACCACCTCCGCTTGCTTCTGTGAATTGTCAAACAGTAGCACTCTAATGTCTATGGTTTTTAATTACACGCCACCAAAAGCTTTTCAGACAGTAGAGCCTTAGCAGCTGGAGACATTCAGTTCCTTTGAGCCTCACTCACTTGGCTTTGACGTTCATTAGAAAAATCATCACACTGGACCAAATTCTTTAAAAATTCTTTATTGCACTAAAACCCATAGACGTTTCATAAAACAGTTCCAGTTAAGACTTGTGTGCTCACAGAGAAGAACTGTCAATAAAAAGTATAAAAATAAAAATATGTGGGTAAACTGTTACCATTTCTATTAAGTAGTAAGATGGAAGATGAATGTCACATGCTGCACAAAGCCTGAAACTGGGGAAGCTTGAACCACCTGTTATTTGTAGATTAGCACACAACTTGTGATCACGGGACTAATTCAGATTCTCTTCTAATAAACTTAGAATTTCCAGTAAAAACACCACTGTGACCAAAAAAAGAGAAAAAATTATTTGCAACTTTTTTCTTTTGTGAGAAAAAATACAAAGACAAGCACATAAGTTACCAGAATGTGCATAATCACTAGTTCATGATCTTCTTTCCCTAATCTTCTTACTGAGTACTACCCTCTTCCACCAAACTCAAGTTGAGCTGACTCAGTAAAATTTATTAACTGTTCCAAGCCAGTAGCTTTATCCTACCAAAAAAGCCAATGATTTCCAATATTAAATAGCAGAACAGTCCCTCAAACCACTGCTGCGATGATCTTGGGGCCAAGCCAGCTTTTGGTATTGTCAAAGCGCCACGTGACACCTGCCAAGCCAGGGAGCGCAAGCTCTAGCACCTAAGGTGTAAAGACCAAGCCCCACTCCCTTAGGTATGGACAACTGCAAGGCTAAGCTGACTCATGAAGTGACTGATGAAATGCAAAAAAAATCATCAGAAGATCAAACTCAGAATTAGAAGCAAACATGCTATGGAGAGATGGCTGGGGGAAGGGGGAGAGGAAACTGCCAATGGTCCCAGTGACAAAAGAAACAGCAGGAGTACTTACAACAGAAAACAGAGAAATTTCACTTGTTCAGTAGTCCTGATGCACCAACCAAATTAGAGACAGGAAAGAGACAGACAGATGGAGAAAAAAATCATGTAAAGATTGGAATATTCAACTCTAGTCTGGCAGATGTAAAAGCTGCACAATTCTTTCTATGAGGTGAGATACAAATTAAAAATGTATTCATGAATGTTATCACTAGTGAGTGAATGATGAACAGACCTCATCTACAAAACAGACTGGTAGAAACACTCAGAAATGCCACAAATTCAAATTTATAGATGAAAAATAAACTTCCAAGAGGTCTAGCACTCCTTTCTTCTAAAAAGAACAAGACGACAAGATTTTTTATTGCATAAGGACTTAAACCCCTATTAAGTGTATTAGATCAAGAAGTTCATTCAACAAAAACAGAATAGGGGAAAAAGGTTACTGGGTGAGGGTGGTAGGACTCAAGAGATGGTGCTTCTTGCTGCTGAATATAAAGTGTAGAATAAATTACCCTTTCTTTGGCCCAGATTTCATCTTATTTAATGCATTGGTGGCATGCAACTGAAAGATTCACAAACGACTCCTTATCAACTTCAGTAGGCAGAAGCATCCCACATTTAGGGGAGGAAGTATCTAGGCAGTGATGTGCCCAGTACATACCCTAAGTGCTGCCTAGAGAGAAGTAACCAACCTTAAAAGCCACAAAAGAGGGCACCCAATCAATAATATTTTCCAACAACCATTTAACTGCTTATATACAATCAAGGAACAGATCGAGAGCTACTAATGACATTTCACTCCCCTTAGCCATTCTGGGGCTGCTGAGGAACTGGTTCCTACATCTCTCTACTTTCTTGGTCCTGAAGTCGATCCTTCTGCTCTTTAAACCTCTGGGCATCTTCCTTTCTGCTGTAAGTCACCATGATATCCAGAGTTTTTCTTTAAGTCATAGCAATGCTGAGAAGCATTTCCCCAACCGATCTATAGTGAGAACTACAAGCACAGTGCTTCTCATACTCCTTGTACATATTTCATCCTGCATCTCATTGGTCCTTCTTTATATCTACATTTTACTCAAACTTTTTAGTAAAATGTCACAGGGCCACAAAAGGATATACAGTCAGGTGCCATGTAATGACATTTCAGTTGTGTATACGATGGTGGTCCCGTAGGGTTATAATGGAATTGAAAAACTATTGTCTAGTGATGTCCTAACGATCCTGACCCAGGGTAGGCCTAGGTAATGTGTGTGTCTGTGTCTTAGTTTTTAACAAAAATTTTAAAAAGTAAATAAAGAAATAAATAATTTTACACAAAGAAAACTTACGGAATAGGGATATAAAGAAAGAAAATATTTTTGTATAGCTGTACCATGTGTTTGTGTTTTAAGCTAAGTATTATTACAAAAGTCAAAATTTCTTAAAAAGTTAAAAAGTTGATAAAGTAAACATTACAGTAAGCTAAATTTAATCTATTAATGAAGAAAAAAAATTAAATAAATTAAGTGTAGCTGAAGTGTACCGTGTTTATAGAGGCTACAGTAGTGTACAGTATTGTCCCAGGCCTTCACATTCACTCACCACTCACTGACTCACTCAGAGCAACTTCCAGTTCTGCAAGCTCCATTCATGGTAAGGGCCCTACACAGGTGTATTATTTTTTATCTTTTATACTATATTTTGACTGTACATTTTCTATGCTTAGATATGTTTAGATACACAAATACTTACCATTGTGTTACACTGCCTATAGTAGTTTTTGTTTTTGTTTCAAGATTGGGTCTTGCTCTGCCAGCCAGGCTGGAGTACAATGGCATAATCATGGCTCACGGTAACCTTAACCTCCTGGGCTCAAGCAATCCTCCTGCCTCAACCCCCTGAGTAGCTGGGACTACAGGTATGCATCACCACTCCCAGCTAATTAAAAAAAATTTTTTAAAGAGACAGGGGACTGGTGGGGGGTTCTATGTTGCCCAGGCTGGTCTTAAACTCCTGGCCTCAAGGGATCCTCCCACCTTGGCCTCCCAAAGTGTTGGGATTACAGGTGTGAGCCACCACACCTAGCACCTACAGTATTCAGTATGATAATGTGCTGTACAAGGTTGTAGCCTACGAGTAATAGGCTGTACCATATAGCCTAGGTACGTAGTAGGTTACACCACCTAGGTTTGAGTAAGTTCACTTGATGATGTTCACACAACAAAATCACCAAAGGATGCACTTCCCTGTGGCTACCCTGGGGCTAAGTGATGTATGATTGTATTATCATCTACTCAAGTTTTGTGATAAAGTAATCCTGTAGCAAAGTTAAACTGAAACTTGATATGGAATATGACCTTAGGTAATTACACTGAAAACTCCAAGGACCTTGCAAAAGTCAGATAATTTCCCAGGAGAGATGGGGGATTGACTAAACCGACTACTTTACTCAGTTTTAACTGATCATGTAACATATTCTTGATTCTTATTAAAAATTTACCTTTTGGGCAATGAGCCAGAAATTACACATGGAGATAAGAATTCTCATCAATTTTTAGTGGTAGGTTTGTTTCCCACAAAAATCACAGCTTTCTGTTTATGTAAAAAGTCTTCTTTCTACAAGACCCTTTTGGACCATTTCCCACGTTATTGACGCTACAGAGGTAAGTTATAGGATTGGAATTTCTGTTTTATCCATAAAGAATACGAAGATGGTGGCCAGCACTGCATTTGAATTGTCTATAACATGACTCCTAACAGCCCAGCCAGGATTTCTGAAAACCATGAAATCTCTACCTGCCTATCTCATGTCTTTTTTTTTTTGAGATGGAGTCTTGCTGTCTTGCTGTCGCCCAGGCTGGAGTGCAGTGGCATGAACTCGGCTCACTGCAACCTCTGCCTCCTGGGTTCAAGCAATTCTCATGGCTCAGCCTCCCAGGTAGCTGGGACTACAGGTATGCACCACCATGCCCAGCTAATTTTTGCATTTTTAGTAGAGACAGGTTTCACCATGTTGGACAGGCTGGTCTCAAACTCCGGACCTCATGTGATTCACCTGTGTCAACCTCCCAAAGTGCTGGGACTACAGGTGTCAGCCACCACGCACAGCCTTTTTTTTTAAAACATAAAAAAGTCTCTAGGGCCAGGGGAAAAGAACTTAGCTGATTAAGCCAAGGATTCAGAAATAAGGCAACAATTAGAAAAGGAAACCTCTGGTATTTCCGATTCCACACAATAGGCCAAATAGTGAAGACTGCAGGTTAACATTACGAGCTTTGTATCAACCTTGGTGCACCTCAAAGGTAAACTCAGTTCACCAAAGCCAAAAGTAGCCAGCTGCCAAACTCAAAGAGAAGACACAGAGCACGACACCCAGCGCCCACTGTCACTCACGTTATTAAACGCGACTTTGCCTTCTTGGGTGATTCTAAGATTTCATTAACATGATTACCAGTGGGAGAACAAAAGTCACTGCTTGTTAAGGTCGCAGTTGGTTTAAAGGGATCCACAGATTCGTCAAAGTTATCTGGGTCAAAGTGGTAGGAACCCTCAGAAGACAAGGATGGGGAGTTCTGCAGAATAGAGTGGCTCCCAAAGGGGTTGAAGCTGGTGTTTTCCCACTGACTAGGATATAGCTTGGAAGATGTTTGGGAGAGAGGCCCGTCACGTGCCTCTGGGTCTGTAGGCTGTTCTAAACCTGCTGACTTACTGATGCCATCTTTTTGCATCTTGGGAATCAGTTTGCTACCCGGTTTCCTGCCAAGCTTCCTTGGAAGGGCTTTCCTGGCCTCTATGTTTCCCATATCTTCTGTGAAATCAAACTCAAGCTTGAGAGGTAAGCTCCTGGACTCCTCCCCCAGCTCAACCCCTGAGTCGTTTGTGTCACTACTGAGAGTGCCGGGAGTTTCTTTAAGGTCAGGGGGAGACTTCTGGAACCTGGCACCTCCTAGCGAAGGACTTGTGTTCTCATCCAGCTCTTCGGGACTGAAGTGGTAGGATGCTTTGGGGAGAGGTGTACCCTCCACAGCAGCGTCGGTGTCTGAGAACTCTCCTCCAATTGCTTTCTTCCTCAGGGGGACAGGCTTGGGCTTTCTCAGCTTGCTTCTTCTGCTGGGCACAGGCTCTGGACAGGAGTTACCAGCTTTTAGATCGGCTTCTGTGGAGGCCTCAAGGGTGACCCCCATGCTGCCTTCCGTCATCGCCTCGTCCTGGAGGGTGTCTGGCGGGCTGGAAGGCAGAGCCTTGCCTGAGATCGCAGTTACACAGCCATAAGCTGCTTTTGTTCCAAGGGCTGCCGAGATATCCGTGGGATCCCTCGTTTCTATTGAAAATGGCCTCACAATGGAAATTTTGCTAAAATCACGTTCAGGCTCCTCTTTGAAATTCTTGACTGAGTGAGAGTCAATGGCCTGCTGTGGCACTTCATTTTCTGAAGGTTTAGAACAAGTCTTAGATGAACATTTTTCAACCACTTCTGCTACAAGCTCTTCATCAGCTTCTTGTGATTCTAAAATGAAACACAAAAACCATCTATTAAAGAATTATCTTTCTGTCATTGGTAAATATCTTTTCCTACCTGAATTCATATAAACAAATAGCAAGTTCTTCCCCCTTTGCTTTTATTAACCATCTCTAAAGTTCAGCAAGGATGGCAGCACAGCCTAAAAGAGAAGAGTAGCACAACACCCTAAAATGAATTTTCCTATCCCAAGTTGTGTATGCGTATTATCCAAGTGATACAAATGGCAAGTACACCAAAAGGACTATTTAGAAAAAGGATAAATAGAGCAAGAGTCTGCTGCAATGTATATTATGTGATGCTAACATTCTGTAGGGTAAAACTGGTCTGGAGGAATCTTTAGAAATCAATAGCTACAGTGCAGGGAGTCAGATTGGCGCTGAGAACAGTTCCTAGGCACAGCCGGACAGCTTCAGGGTCAGAACCTTATGCAGTGAACAGATCTGAATCTTTGGATGTTAAAAACACAAGTATCTTGGGAGGCCAAGGCGGGCACATCATGAGGTCAAGAGATCGAGACCATCCTGGCTAACATGGTGAAACCCCATCTCTATTAAAAATACAAAAATTAGTTGGGTATGGTGGCAGATGCCTGTAGTCCCAACAACTCGGGAGGCTGAGGCAGGAGAATCACTTGAACCCGGGAGACGGAGGATGCAGTGAGCTGAGATTGCACCACTGCATTCCAGCCTAGATTCCGTCTCAAAGAAAAAAAGAAAAAAACCCACAAGTATCCACAGAACAGAATTTAAAAAGACTGTTTCAAAAATAAATTTAAAAAATCTACTGTGACCAACTCAGAATCATCTCTCTGTAGACCTAAAACCTAAAAGAACCAAATAAGAAAGCTAATTTGAAAAACCAGATATGGAAATGGCTTTAAAACAAATAGCCCTTATTTCACTAAGACACAAATTATAAAACAAAAAAGTTATTTTTTCTTTAGAACCTCTGTCTCTAAGCCAGACTAGGAATTCTCTAAATCACTTGTGAAAAATAAAAATCCTTTTTAATTGTGGTCTTACTAGGATAAGTGCTGCAAATATTAGGAAAGTGTGAATGAGGTAATTTCATTAAAGCACAAAGTGATTTCCTGACATAGATATCTGAAACAAGAGTAGCACAGAAAACTCAGTGAATTGGTTATAATATCTCATGATTTTAAAGGAAATTAAGAGATGACCCTCTAATCCTACTTCCTAATCCTAATCCAGGGGCAGAGTCAAGTACCACTGGAATATCATAGCAATAGTTTTTATTTTTGTTTTTCTTGAGACAGTGTCTCTGTTACCCAGGCTGGAGTGCAGTGGCCTGATCTTCGCTCACTGCAGCCTTGACCTCCCCAGGCTCAAGTGATCCTCCCACCACAGCCTCCCAAGTAACTGGGACCACAGGCATGAGCCACCAAGCTCGGTTAATTTTTATTTTATTTTTTATGTAGAGATAGGACAGCCAAGTTGCCCAGGCTGGTCTCACTGGGCTCAAGCAATCTGCCTGCCTTGGTCTCCCAAAGTGCTGGGGTCACAGGTACAAGCCACTGCACCAGCCTGTTTTTTTTTTTAAGGGGTCTCTCACTCTGTTGCCCAGGCTGGAGTGCAGTGGTGTGATCACAGCTCACTGCGGCCTCAAACTCTCGGGCTCAAGCAATCCTCCCACCTCAGCTGCCTAAGTAGCTGGGATTTAGAATAGTTTTTTTAAAGCACTCACACACCTTTCTCATGAATCTTTTGTGATTATTATTGGGTAGTAGTTTATAAATTATACTTCACAAATATACTTCAGATATTCTACAAATGTCCAATTAAAATTTTTCTTATAAATATATGTTTATTATTAATACTAAGTCTCAGTGCTTCATAGCCAGAATTTGGTTTAACATATTTCAAAAGGATTTTTTTTAAAAGAGATAGTAAGTATGGCAAAACCTTGGTAACTGTTGTCCAGGGATAGGTATATGGGAGTTTTCATTGTATGATTTTCTCTGTTATACACTTGTGAAACTTTTCATAATAGAAACTTTAAAAACTCAACTGCAATACACACAAAATTTTAACAAGAACATTTTAAACTGTACTGACAATTTCACTCATGTGTACAGAGTCTATTATCTCTGTCCATGTATGCGAACTGTTATAAACGTGTTATTGTTTCTTTGTGCTGATGATGGGGAGGCAGACAACTGAAAACAAGCCATCAACACCCTAGGGCTGCAAATATCCATGTGTTTCTGTGTACAACTGGCTCAGTTAAAAGACAGGGCAGTTGTACAACACTGAGTTTTGATTATATCAAGGTTTAGATAGTTATCACTCCTTTTAAGTGTTGGTACTTATTGTCAGCTTTTTAGATTCAACACAGATGGTATAATAAAAATATGTATTTTGCCTTTGTCCTCAGTCCCTGGCACGGAGCTCCTACAACCCCTGGAACCTCCTGACTGATCAGAGTGTCTTTTGTGCGCTAATGAATGACTAGGTGCTGGGGGTCCCTTGACAGCTGCAGGAACAGGTTGGTCACCAGAAAGATCAAGCCAAGATTAGAGGGTTGCAACTTTCAGCACCGTCCCCACTCCTTCCAGGGAGGCGAGAAAGGCTGGAAAATGAGCTCAATCACCAAGGCCAATAATTTAATCAATCATACCTATGTGATGAAACCTCTATAAATACTCTCAAATGACAGGGACAGGGAGCTTCCAGGTTGGTGGACACGTTGACTTACTGGGAGGGTGGTGTGCCCAGAGGGCGTGGAAGCTCTGTACCCCTGCAGGTATGGGGATACCTTGCCCTATGTATCCCTTGCATTTGGCAGTTCCTGAGTTGTATCCTTCATAATAAGCCAGTAAATATAAGTATTTTCCTGAGTTCTGTGAGTCGTTCTAGCAAATTACTGAAACTGAGGAGTTCTGAGAATCCCCAAATTTATAGTCAGTTGGTCAGAAGCACTGAGACTTGCGACTGGTATCTGAAGTGGCGGCAGTCTCGTGGGACTGAGACCTGATCTTGTGGGGTCTGCACTAGATAGTGTAAGAAATGAACTGAATTCTTGGAAACCCAGTTGGTGCTGGAGAATCTGAGAACACCCAGAACAGGAAATGTGCCTTTTAACAGTGACTAAGAGACACAGCACTAAATTATCTGAGATTTTTAAAAATGATACTTCTAAATATCTCAGTTTTATATTTTCTACCAAAAAGATTTAAACTTATGAGGAACCACTTTATGTACTATTTCTAAAATTTACATCTATAAAATTAATAAATTGGACGAATTGTTAGATATTGTTAATAACTCACATCTGAAACACAAATTCCCCTCTGCTCCTCTTTCAGACTTTTGGAATAGTTTAATTAAGGCATGCTCTCAGGCACTAAGCTGAATTATTAAAAAACTTATCTGCAACTACTGACCTGCATAAATCAAGGTTCTTTCAATCATGTAACTCAAACGCTACTGAAATAAATTTGATTCTTTTTTTTTTTTTTTTTTTTAACACGGTTTCACTATGTTGCCTAGGCTGATCCTGAACTCCTGGGCTCAAGCCATCCTCCCGCCTCAGCCTCCTGAGTAGCTGGGATTACAGGTGCATGCCACCACATCCAGCTTAGTTTTTAATTAGACTCTGATTTAGTTATTTTGTATGTTTCAATCTCACAAATCTCATTGTTTTAAAAACTAATGTTTTTAATCTTTACAACTATAATATATGTCACCTTAAAGTCTATTATTTACTAGAGTCCACATAATTTTTTTTTTTTTTTTTGAGGAAAAGGTTCTACTGCCTTAAGATTTTGAAAACTATGGTTAAATTGGAAAGTGCATCTCTAAAAATGGTGATATGGAAGTAAGTGGGGATGAATAAGCCTTCTAGGAACTTAATACACGTGTCCTTTTAAGGAGAACTTCAGCATCTCTCAGTTGTACTACAGATGACCTCACTGTAAGTAACAGATCTTGAAAATCCTATACAAGAGGTTGTATTTTAACGTCTTCATCCTGGTACGCCCAGCAGGAGTAGATGCCGTGGCATGGTGGGAGAGCCACCCTTTCCATATGCTGACAAGCAAGAAATGGTCCTGAGCCACTGTTTCTCCATCTAGAAAACTATTTTATACTACATTTTACAATAAATCAAACTGATATACTGGAAGAACTTGTTACCTAACTAAATCATGATGGATTTGGTAAAAATAAAAATTCTACTTCTAAAATATTGGTATTATACATGTATTTTCTTGTGTACAATTTATAAAGTGATATTTACCCATAAACTAAGTAGCCTATATTAAATGTTAGGACAAGAACTACCTCCTTTCATTTGCTTTGGATTTGTTTTCCAATGGATTTTCTTATTTGGTTATTTCAGTACTTTGGTCTATAAAGAGGTGATTCTGGGCCAGATATGGGAGGTTTTCCATTTATTTTTGAAACAGTCTGATTACTTAAACCCTGTTCTGTGGAATAGGGAATACAGTTATGTGTTGGTTAACAACGGATTCTGAGAAATCTGTCATTAGGTGATTTCGTCATTGTGCAGGTCACTGTGTGATCGTTATAGAGTGCACTTGACACAAACCTAGATGGTATATTTACTACATACCTATTGTATAGTCTATTGCTCCTAGGCTACAAACCTGAACAGCATGTTACCGTACTGAAATACTGTAGGCAATGGTAACACAATGCTAAGTATTTGTGTATCTAAACACAGAAAAGGTACAGTAAAAATATGGTATTATAATCTTACGTGATCACATCATATATGCAGTCAGTCACTGATCAAAACATCATTATGTGGTGAATGACTGTATTTGTATTTTTAACTTCCAAACATTCAAACCTGCTCACTGCATAAAATTCTAACCCTGAAACTGTCAGGCTGTGCCTGGAAACTCAGTACCCATCTGCATCCCTCACATTTAAGCTGTTGATGTCCAATGGCTCCTCTGGACCTACAGAATGTTAATACCACATCAGATACACTGCAGTAGAACCTTGCTCTACTTAGTCTTTTCCTAAATAAATTATATTTGCATTATCCAAGTGATACAAAAAATCAACAGATTCTCTCTCAAGAATCTGAATTAAGACAGTAAGTGGATCTGTAGGAGGCTGAGGTCAGGATAAAATAGAGACAGAAGACCATCCTATACCAGTTGGCAAGTGATAGAGAACAGAGGTATCTGAGGACTTTTCAATGCCCACAAAGGCCTACCTACACTGCCCCAGCTTAATTTCCATGAAACTCCCCTTTCTCAATGATGTATACGTATTTAAGCTAGTCTGAGTGGACTTCTACCCTTTGAGACCAAATGTATCCAAACTAAAGTGCACAGAGAACTCAAGTCCCAAGATTCTGAGATCAACTGATGTCACCTAATGAGAGACAAATACATAAATCCTTCTGATATGAAAGGATGGGCATTACAATCACGCCCTATGCAATGTCTTCAAGGAGCTCAGAGATGAAGAGCAAACCTGCACGTAGGTACAGGATGAGAGACCTACCTGAACAACCGGCCAACATTTTCTAACACGTGATTGCAGTTAACTGCAAACTAAATACAACCCATGGAGACACAACTGAGCACAAAGCAAATGCAATCTCAGATCCCATTAACAGATAAACAGAAACATCAATGACAACAGTATTGAGTAAAATGCACTGAGGGTTTGGATGGACCAGGCAATGGGCTACTAAGAGCTCACCAGGATTATCCTATTGAACCAAGACACCAGTCTTTACCAGTAGGCAAACCCAAATCTGTCCAGACTCTAAGGCCTGGGTACTAAACCACAGATTAAATTCATCTCTTGATTGCCAGAAAAGTTTCTTGTAGTCTCCTCGATTACACAACATCTGGGATTGTGAATTCAGTTAGATTCTGAATTCAGTTCTAAGCTCCTCATCTTAAAAAAATTGTGAACAAAAATGAATGTCCTTAGAGGAATGTGGATCAAGGTGGTGTATCTGTAAATAATCAGTCTAAGATATCTGGCCTAGAAAACTAAGAAACACTATAAGAGTCTGCAAATATTTTAAGGGCACTTGAGGTAAAGGGATTAGAATTATTGTAGCTTCAGAGGATAAAATTAGGATCATGTGGACAACTATTAAGAGGAAAGTGGATTTCAACTCAGTAGAAGAGAAAACAAACAAACATGCATTGAGTGCAAAGAGAAGCCAGCTCCCTATCCATCAGGAATGGTCCACTCCTCCATTTCACTCACACATTCACTCAGTCATTCAACAAATACCCAAGCATTTTTACATACTGGGCTCTGCACTTGGCACTGGGGATGTAACAGCAAGCAAAAAAGAGGAGGGCTCTGTTCTCATGCAGTTTAGAGACTAGCAGGATAGAAAGATATTGATTAAATAATTACTGAAAGAATGAAAGGGAGAAATGAGGCTGGGAAAATAGAAAGGCATCATGCTTACAGAGCCTTGCAGGCCTTGTCAAGAATCTGGTTCTATTTTAAGAGCAACAGGAAGCCATAAGGAGTTTTTAAGCAGCAGAGAATATACTCAGGTTTATATTTCGAACAGACCCCAGTTGCAATGTGGAAAAGGATTAGAGAGGGTAAAAATGGAACACGTAAAACTGCTAGCATGTTATTCTAGGGGCTTTGACAAGGGTGATGCTAATGAATAGGAAGTATCGGGGGAACCCACCCCCAATATTTCAACGTAGGTTCTTTCTATTTTCCCTAAGTGTCAGCCAATCTGAGAAATAAAGAGAAAGAGTACAAAGAGAGGAATTTTACAGCTGGGCCGCCGGGGGTGACATCACATATCGGTAGGTCCGTGATGTCCCCCGAGTCACAAAACCAGCAAGTTTTTATTAAGGATTTCAAAAGGGGAGGGGGTGTATGAACAAGGAGTAGGTCACAAAGATCACGTGCTTCTGAGGCCAATAAAGATCACAAGAAAAAGGGCAAAGCAAAGATCACAAGGCAAAGGGCAAAATTAAAATTACTGATGAGGGTCTATGTTCAGCTATGCACATATTGTCTTGATAAACATCTTAACAGAAAACAGGGTTCAAGAGCAGAGAACCAAAATTTACCAGGCTGGAATTTTCCAATCATAGTAAGCCTGAGGGTACTGCAGGAGACCAGGGTGTATTTCAGTCCTTATCTCAACTGCGTAAGACAGACACTCCCAGAGCGGCCATTTATAGACCTCCCCCAAGGAATGCATTCCTTCCCCAGGGTATTATTAATATTCCTTGATGGGAAAAGAATTCTGCGATATCTCTCCTACTTGCATGTCCGTTTATAGGCTCTCTCCAAGAAGAAAAATGGCTCTATTCTGCCCGACCCTGCAGGCAGTCAGACCTTATAGTTTTCTTCCCTTGTTCCCTGAAAATTGCTGTTATTCTGCTCTTTTTCAAGGGGCAGTGATTTCATATTTTTTAAACACACATGCTCCTCAATCAATTTGTACAATAGTGGTCCTGAGGTGACATACATCCTCAGCTTACGAAGATAACAGGATTAAGAGATTAAAGTAAGACAGGTGTAAGAAATTATGAGTATTATTTGGGAACTGATAAATGTTCATGAAATCTTCACAATTTATGTTCAGAGACTGCAGTAAAAACAGGCATAAGAAATTATAAAAGTATTAATTTTGGGAACTAATAAATGTCCATGAAATCTTCACAATTTATGTTCTTCTGCCACAGCTCCAGCTGGTCCCTCCATTCAGAGTCCCTGACTTCCCACAACAGGAAGAGAAGTTATACTGTAGAGAGGAAATAAAGAGGTGAGACTGATAAGGCTGGGTGATAAGCTGGATACAGGACTGAAGTAGGAGGAGGTAGCAAAGATGATTTGTAAGTTTGAGCCTTTGAAACTAGAAGACTAGTGCCATTCAGTGAGATTCAGGAAATACTAGTAAATGCTTAGGGACTGTTGAAGTGGGGCCATGGGTTTGGCCTTGGACATGTTGAGATCTGTTTCAGGTTTTTTTTTTTCCCCCCCATCATTCCACACTTCATTTCAAACAAAATTTAAACATAGCTTAAATACATTGTTATACTTCATTTATTTTAGAGAGAGGATCTCACTCTGTCACCCAGGCTTGAAGACAGTAGCATGATCCTGGCTCACTCCAATCTTGACCTCCTGGGTTCAACCGTTCCTCCCTCCTTAGCCTCCCAAGTAGCTGGGACTACAGGCACACCACTACACCCAGCTAGTTTTTAATATTTACGTACAGATGAGGGGGTCGTACTACATTGCCTAGGCTGGTCTCAAACTCCTGGGCCCACATCATCCTCCTACCTCAGTCTCCCAGAGGGATAGTATTACAGGTGTAAGCCACCATGCCTGGCCTGTTTGGGGATTTTGAAGCAGAGATGTTGAATAGGTAGAAGTATGTTCAGAGAAGAAATCTGGGCTGGGAATAATATTTGACATCACCAGAGCCATGGATATAGATGTGATCATCGTAATTCACACTGAATACAACATAATAATAAGTGATATCCATTCTACACTTTCATCTTTGAGCTTTAACATATTTTAAATCCTAATTTTAAGTTTTAAATACTTATTTATTTTTTGGAGACATGGTCTTGCTCTGTCACCCAGGCTAGAGTGCAATGGAGCACTCATAGGTCACTGCAGCCTCAACCTCCTAGGCTCAGACAATCCTCCTGCCTCACCCTCCTGAGAAACTGAGACAACAGGCATATGGCCAGAGTGCCCAGCTAATTAAAAAAAGAAATTTGTAGAAATGGGGTCTTATTATGTTGTCCATGCTGGTCTCCAACTCCTGGCCTCAACTGATCTTTCTGCCTTGGCTTCCCAAAATGCTAAGACTACAGGTGTGAGCCACTGCACCCAGCCAGAAGTTTATTTTTAAAAAAAGTTTACCTAAAAAATATGAATCTAATCTGAATTTTAAACAGATTTTTAAATTAAAAGAGTAATATTATTGATAATTACATCATAGGTATAATGACATGATCATAGGTGGTATCATGATATCTGGAATTTGCTTTTAAAAATACCTAAGTAACAAAATGAAAAAACAAAAAAAGGAGGATGGTGGAAGCAAGTATGGCAAAATCTTGATAGTCCTTTATCTGGGCAATGGGAATACAAGTTCTACTTTTATATGTAGTGTTGGAAGCTGATCCTAGTTTTTTAAAGATTTTTTACAGTTACGTAATTTCTCTCTCACTCTTTTTGTCATGGACTCCTAAACATTTACTACCATTCTCCTTCATAGGATCCCAGGGCCAGAATATCTAGGGCTATGTGTTCTTTCCCTATAGCTTCCAGAAAACCTAAGGGTTAAAGGGAAGGGAAGTAAAGCGCTACCAACGCTCAGCTGTCAGGAGCTGAGAGGCCCTTTTCCCCTCCTTCTGTAAGTCCCATACTCATCCACCTCTTGGGGTTCTTTTTTTTTTTTTTTCTGTCACCCAGACTCCTTCACCATCAATCCCACAGCCCCCAAAGAAAGGAGTCTATGAGAATTACCTTTTGCCGAACTCTCTCCTAGCTTTCTATTTCTGCCCTAATCTCCGTAACACAAGGACAGGGCCTTTCCCGCTTTCTTCCACATGTACCCACTCCTTTTAGAGTCTTCCTCCTCTCTCCATCATCTCCACCAGCTGCTTTTACCAAACTGAGTCCCTGAGATTCTCAAAACGGGATGTGCACCAATCAGTGACGGGGCAAAGCCACCCGAGAGCCGGGGAAGGAGGAGGAAAGAAAAAGGAGCACATCTCAGCACAAGACAAAAGCTCTAAGTCTGACCCTGTCCCAGCAACTGTCCCTGGACACCAAACGCTCTGCAGTTTAAGAACAGCCGTGTCATCTCCTCACCCTACACCTAGGAAGGGTAGTACTGTGTGAGATGGCTTCACCCCCACATGCTCCTCTCACTGGCACTTGTGTTCCTACATCAGTCAAGCAGCTGGGAATCAAGAGATTTATGCAAAGTTAGCATCAGTGACAGGGAGCCTTATCTGCTACATTGTAAAACGCATGGCCCTGTCATGGTGGAATGGAGAAGGAAAACAAACACCATCCCACTCAGTCCCCAGGCTGAGCAGAGGGCTGAAGGAACTCCACTGAAAAGACACCCCCACTGAGTCATTTCTTGGCCAGCTCAGGGCAGGTGCCAGGTAAATAAACTTGATCAGCCCTACACCAAGTCATGCAGACCCCATATCTCCGTCTGGCACCTTCAGTCACCAAGAGAAGGTCCAAACAGGCAGAGGCAGTGGGTGGGAGAGGAATGCTCATTTACTTAAACCAGTTTGGGGAGCCCTGAGAATAAAAAAAAAAAAAAAAAAAGAGAAAAACAAACTAACCACATAACTTGAAAAGGTATGTTTGGGTAAGATTCTATTTGCATTTACACTATCAGCAAGTGTCTCAGTACCAGCTGGTACCAGCTGACCCCACATACCTAGTGCTGCCCTAAAACACTAGGCCAGGCCCAGCAGCTCATGCCTGTAATCCCAACACTTTGAGAGACCAAGGTAGGGGGGATTGCTTGAGCCCAGGAGTTCAAGCTCAACCTGGGCAACATGGTGAAACCTCATCTCTACAAAAAACAAAAGTAAATTAGCCAAGCATGGTGGCACATGACTGTAGTCCCAGCTATTCAGGAGGCTGAGGTGAGAGGACCACTTGAGTCTAGAAGTTGGAGGCTGCAGTGATCTATGATCACACCACTGCACTCCACCCTGGACAACACAGCAAGTCCCTGGGAAATGAAAAGAAAAAGGAAAGGAAAGAACCTAAACTTCAAGTATCCCACCACAAGTAACTTTTAGTAATAAGTTACATATCCAGATCCTCAGTAGGCTCCAGGTCCCAATCTCCCATAACAAAGAGTTTGGGCCACAGCAGTCAGGCCTTGCTTTTCATCTGAAAGCACTGTTATGCAACTAACCTACCTTTATGGGCCTTTCCATTTTTATAGAAATCCTGTGTTCCCTAAACACCTTCTTCCAGGGCACTGTTAGGCTCTCTCTCTAGAATGAGTTTGACGAGTTTGATTCTGACAAGCACAGCATTGCCTGGTGGCTTGGTGAATACAGACAGAGATTAGATCAGTAGATGAATTAAAAGCAAACACAGAGGAAATCCACAAATAGACCAAAATTTCCACTTCTGGTCCATTTGTTACTGTTAATGAAACTCTTCCTTGCAATAGTCAGCTTCCCCTAAATCTAAAAGGTTGTGTGAATCGCCCACGGGTGATCTTAAACAGTAGATGCTTTTTATGCTTATTCAGGGTAAAGACTATTCTCAGTAAAAAGAGTTCTTCCCTCTCTACATATTTTTTTAAAAGAAAAGGCACGGAATGCAAAATTTTAAGGATTAAGGGAAACAGCTTAACATTCTAGTTTGCACTCTGGTATGCTGAATATATACTGGGTTAAAATTCAAATCTACGAAAAAACTTGAAAGTCTTAGAATAGGGGAAATGTTATCACAAAATATTTTTGAAACTTCAGAAAAATGTATTCAACTAACATACTGAGAATCAACTGGTTAGCTGCTTTTACATGTAGAATCTCATTTAAGAAGAGATAAGACAGCAACCACTTGGAAAACAATGTACATTAACACTTCAGATTTGGCATTATTCTCAGCTATGCTTGACTTTTCCCTCCCAGATTTTAACTGTATGGCAAAATATTGTCTAAGAGCTCCTTTTAGATCTGTCCACCACTTCCTCTCCTTTAGACAGATAGTCCTTTTTATGGGTTTCTAAACATCTGATATGATAATTGAGAAAGCTGCCAGAATTTGGACAAGTCTCCTGTATTCTCACATACACACACGCTGGCTCTCTTTCTGACCTCAAAACACATAAACAGTATCTCATATCCAAGTGGCTTCAGGATGGGGGCTGGCCACCAGAAAGACCAAACACACGATTAGAAGACGGGAATTTTCAGCACTCTCCACCCCCATCTCTGAAGAAGGGAAGGGGGCTGGAGTCCAAGTTATAAAAACTCTTGGAAGTATGAGCTTCAGAGAGCTTCTGGGCTGGCAAACACAGATGTGCACGGAGAGTGGCGTTCCCAGAGAGGGCATGGAAGTTCTGTGCGCTCCTCCTTATACCCAGCTCTCCCATGTGGCTCTTCCTGAGTTGTGTAACAAACCAGTAAACTTTAGCATTTTCCTGAATTCTCAGAGTTATTCTAATGAATTATCAAACCTGGGCGAGGGTATGAAAACCCCAAAATTTGTAGAAAAGTCAGACAGAAGTGCAGGTGACTGGGACATGGGACTTGCAACTGGCATCTGAAGTGAGAACAGTTTTGTGAGATTGAGCCCTTAAGCCTCCGGAGTCTGAGGCTAACTCGAGGAAATAAGTATCAGAATAGAACTGACTTTTTGAAAACCCAGTTGGGGCTGGAGAATCAGAGAACTAGTATAGAAAAGAACTGCATATTCCACAAGCTACAGGTTAGCCACTGATACATAAACACAGTCTATTGAGCAGCAAGAATACAGGCCTAGAATCCTTCTTAGTAAGCACAAAAATATCTTCTTACCCAAAACCAAGTCCCCTTCTACCCATTTCTCCTCTGCCTCCACTTCATCACAGGACTCCCATTCTCAACCTAGCCAGCCCCATCCCTCTTCCTCCTCCCAAGATAGAGGGATGGAATTTATATTCTCTCTCTCTGTCTCTCTCTCTCACTCTCTCTCTCTCCCTCTCTCTCTCTCTCTCTCACACACACACACACACACACACACACACACAGGCAGACCATGACTCAATCATGCTAGAGGCCCCCCCAATTAATTCTAGAGCTATCTTCATTCATTTAATTTCTCTTCATTCACAGGATGAACCTGAGAAAACCCAAGTGGACCATAAACCAAGGAAGAAGGGCTCCAGGGTTCCTGCTGATAGCATGATGGAGTCAAGGACATTGCTCTGTGCTGTCACACCACTGGGAGCAGGCAGGCATGGAGCCAGGACGGAAGCAGATGGCCTGTCTCTAGAACAAACCCCTGGGGCCATGCTTCTGAGCACCCAGAAGTCAGACAGGGAACCCACATGACCACACTGGAGCCAGGTATCTCAAACAGATGGAATTATCTCCTAGCTCCTCTATTCTGTCCTCATTAGTGGAGGTGACCTCACAGCTTCACATAACTACCCAGGTTGCAATATGTCTCATATTAAGAAGCCTCTGACAACAAGAGAATAGAAACCCTGGTTACCAAGGCAGTGGCCTAGATTTCTGAATTCAAGCCCCAAGTGTGCATCTCTGCCACTGAGGGCCACATAAAAGACACACAAAGGATGCCACAAATTTGGAAGGTTCAGCACTAATGGTGAAATTTTACAAACATATAAAAGCAACTGACTGTAAGCCATAGTATTAAGAAATTCTAATAAACATCCAAACCAGATGTTCAATGTCGGTATTCTGTAATTCATTTAAATTGGTAGTTTTGCCAGGACCTGAGGCCCCCTATTGAACCACAGAGTATCTTCTCAGATCACCATCCAACCAACCAACCAACCAACCAACCAACCAACCAAGCACAGGTCCTTACCACCAGCAGCACATCCTGTGCTGGGCACAGGCACAATGGAGTCCCAAAATAAGTGCAAGGGGCCTATTCAGCATCCAGTTAAGGAGGCAAAAGTCACACTCAAAGCCCCTTGAGACCAGCTGAGTACTGAGTCAGGAGGAAAGCCCTATCACCGCCTCAGGACTGCCACCTCAAGGCCCACAACACATTTGCACAGAAAACCCTGCAGCTGGACTTCTGCTTTTAAAGGAGTCATTTCCTGTGTCACCAGATTCCCTTTCTCAATGAGTTACTTCCTTTTTAAATTTGTTTTCGTATTCAGCAAAAGAAGAAACCTCTAGAAAAAATTATGCTTTATTTTTGAAGGCCAGCTGATTTGTATTTTTAAAGGACCTTTATTATTGACTTAGAAGTAAGCTGCGAACAGGTGGGAATGTAAATAATTCATCTAAGGTATGGGCTATGAGAGAGGTTAGGAAGCCAAAGAATAGATCATGCTCAGTGATTCTTCAGAGAAGAAAGGAAACAGCTGCTCTCAATGCTAGCCAGGAACAAATGGGTCAGAGCCCAAAGATGACTTCCTAATGGGGCACTGATGCCCTTTGAGCCTGATACTATAGGATCTATGTTCTGCTATCCCTCAAGAAATAGGGAAATAGGTCCAAAAATCACTTTAATTGTCCTTTCAACTCAATCTTAGTTCATATTCCTTTGGTAACAAGGGCAATAATCTCTCCCCTCAAGTGCAACTCACAGAGGAGGAGCAAATCACAAATGTTAAAAAGCTTCATAAACCGTAGACAGTTGGGACGCCAAGTTAGGGGGATCACTTGGGCCCAGGAGTTTGAGATCAGCCTGGACAACATAGGGAGACCCTGATTCTACAAAAAAATTAAAAATTAGCTGAGTGCAGGGGTGTTTGCCTGCAGTCCTAGCTACTCAGGAGGCTGAGGCAGGAGGGTCGCTTAAGCCTAGGCGGTTGAGGCTGCAGTGAGCTGTGATAGTGCCACCGCACTCCAGGCTGGGCAAAAGAGTGAGACCACATCCGAAAAACAAAAAATTGCAACAGGTCGGGTGCAGTGGCTCATGCCTGTAATCCCAGCACTTTGGAAGGCTGAGGTGGGCGGATCACCTGAGGTCAGGAGTTCGAGACCAGGCTGGCCAACACGGCAAAACCCCCATCTCTACTAAAAATACAAAAACTTAGCCAGGCATGGTGGTGGGTGCCTGTAATCCCAGGTACTTGGGAGGCTGAGGCAGGATAATTGCTTGAACCCAGGAGGCGGAGGTTGCAGTGAGCCAAGATAGTGCCACTGAACTTAGCCTGGGCGACAAGAGTGAAACTCCATCTCAAAAAAAAAAAAAATTGCAACAGTGGTGAACACTGGGCTACTCTTGACGTTGAGTGTGAAAAATGCAAAGGAATTTAATGTAAGATTTGTTCTAGAACAATTGTTTTCCTGTAATTAAAAATTTAGAACAAATAAAATACTTCACATGTATACAGCCTTCAAAGCACTTCCGTAAACATTACCTAACCTGATCCTCAAATTAACCCTGTGCAAAAGGCACAATAGGGCTTATTAATTTCATTAAAAAATAAGAAAAGGTACCATGAGTATCTAACAAATTAGACAATTTCGATAAAATAGATCAATTCCAAGAAAGACACAAACTACTGAAACCAACTCAAGAGGAAACAGAAAATCTGAGTCTAAAACAGGCAAAGAGATTAAACTGGTAAATTTAAAACTTCCCCCAAAGAAAAGACCTGAAGCAGACTGATGAATTCTACCCAACATTTAAAGAATTAATACCAATTGTTCGTAAACTTTTCCAAAAAATACTGAGGGAAGAAGCACTTTCCAACTCATTCCATCACACCAACATTACTCTGGTGCCAAAACCAAACAAAGGCATCACAAGGGGGAAAAAAACTACAGACCAGTATCTTTTATTGAATATAGATGCAAAAATCCTCAACAAAATACTAGTAAACCAAATCCAGCAACACATAAAAAGGATTATACACCACAAACAAACAGAATCTATCCCAGGAATGCAAGGTTGCTTTAACATCTGAAAATCAATTCATATAATATACAGCGATCAACAGAACAGAGGACAAAACCCACATGATCATCTCAATACAGAAAAAGCATTTGACAAAATCCAACACCCTTTTATGGTAAAAACACTAAACAAACTAGGACTAGAAAGGAACCTCCTCAACTTAATAAAGGGCATTTATGAAAAACTCACAGCTGATGTCATACTTAATGATAGAAGACTGAATGTTTTCACCCTAAGGTCAAGAACCAGACAAAAATGTCTACTCAACATTGTTCTAGTAGTTCTAACCAAGGTAACTGGCAAGAAAAGAAATAAAAGGTATCCCTATTGGAAAGGAAGTAAAACTATCTCTATTTGCAGATGAGATAATCTTGCATATAGAAAGTCCTAAGGAATCCACCAAAAAACTATAAATGAAACCAATAAGGCTGTAGGATGTAAGATCAATGTGTAAAAATCAATTGTATTTCTATACACTTGCAATGAAAATTCCAAAAAAAAAAAAAATTTCTAAGAAAACGATTCCATTTATAACAGCATCAAAAAATAAAATATTTAGGAAATAATTTAATGAAAAAAATATAAGACGTTGATATAGTTTGGATATTTGTCCCCTCCAAATCTCATGTTAAAATCCGATTCCCAATGTTGCAGGTGAAGCCTAGTGGGAGGTGTCTGGGTCATGGGGGTGGATCCCTCATGAACGGCTTGTTGCTGTCCTGAAGGTAATGAGTGAGTTCTCATTCTATTAGTTCTCCTCAGATCTGATTATTTCAGAGCCCAGCGCCTCCTTTTCTCTTTCTCTCTTTCTCCTTCTCCTCTCTTGCCATGTGACACACCTACTCCCCCTTTGCCTTCTGCCATAATTGGAAGCTCCCTGATGCCTGCATCAGAAACAGATGCCTGTGCCATGCTTCTTCTACAGCCTATAGAACTGTGAGCCAAATAAACCTTTTTTCTTTAGAAATCACCCAGCCTCAGGTATTCCTTTACAGCAGTAGTCCCCAACCTTTTTGGCACCAGGGACCGGTTTTATGGAAGACAATTTTTCCATGGATGAGGGAGATGGGAGGTGGGGGCATGGGATAAAACTGTTCCAGCTCAGATCATCAGGCATTAGATTCTCATAAGGAGTGCAAAACCTAGATCCCTGGCATGTGCCTTTCACAACACGGTTTGAACTCCTATGAGAATCTACTGCCATCGCTGATCTGAGAGGAGGCGGAGCTCAGGCAGTAATGCTTGCTCACCCTGCTGCTCACCTCCTGCTATGTGGCCCACTCCTAATAGGCCCAGGGGTTGGGGACTCCCGCTTTACAGCAATACAAAACGGACTGAGACAACTTATACTATAAAAACTACAAGGCCAGGAGCAGTGGCTCACACCTGTAATCTTGGCACTTTGGGAGCAGCAGACAGGAGGATGACTTAAGCTCAGGAGTTAGAAACCAGTCTGAGCACCATAGGGAGACCCTCTCTCTAAAAATAATTTTAAAAATTACCCGGTCATGGTGGCATGTGCCTGTGGTTCCAGCTACTAGGGAGGCTGGACAGGAGGACTGTCTGAGCCTGGAAGGTTGAGGCTGCAGTGAGCCATGCTCGCATCACTGCAATCCAGCTTGGGAGATGGAGTGAGACCATGTCTCAAAAAACAAACAACAGGCCGGGCACAGTGGCTCAAGCCTGTAATCCCAGCACTCTGGGAGGCCGAGACAGGCGGATCACGAGGTCAGGAGATCGAGACCATCCTGGCTAACACAGTGAAACCCCGTCTCTACTAAAAACTACAAAAAACTAGCCAGGCGAGGTGGCGGACGCCTGTAGTCCCAGCTACTCGGGAGGCTGAGCTTGTAGTGAGCTGAGATCCGGCCACTGTACTCCAGCCCAGGCGACGGAGCGAGACTCTGTCTCAAAAACAAAAACAAAAACAAACAAAACAACAACAACAACAACAAATAAACATTGCTTGAAGCAATTGAAGAAAACTTAAATAAATGGAAGACACCCCACGTTCATGAATTGGAAGATTTAATATTGTTAAGACAGCAATACTTCCCAAATTTATTTACAGATTGAACACAATCCATATCAAAATCCCAGCTGCCTTCTTTGCAAAAATTAACAAACTGATTCTAAAATTCATATAGAAATGCAATGGACTCAGAATAGCTACAACAATCTTGAAAAAATGATCAAATCTGGAGGCCTCATACTTCTTGATTTCAAAACTTACTAAAAAGCTATAGTAATCAAGACAGTGTGGTGGTACCAGCATACCAAGAGATAGAGAGAAACAAAATTGAGAGTTTAGAAATCAATCCTGGTACCTATAGCCAACTGATTTTTGACAATGGTGCAAAGTTAATTGAATGGGGAAAAGAATAGTCTTTTTGACAAATGGTGCTGGGACAACTGGATATCCACATGCAAAAGAATGAAGCTGGACTACTCCCTTACACCACATGCAGAAACTGACTCAAAACGGATCACAGATTTAAATGTAAGAGCTCAAACTATAAAACTGTTAAAACAGAGAAGTAAATCTTTGTGTTTGTGGGTTATGCAAAATCTTCTTAGACACAACATCAAGGCACAAGAGGCAAAACAAGTAAACTAAATGTTATCAAAATTAAAAACTTTCGCACTTCAAATGATACCATCCAGAAATGAAAACACAATGGAAGAAAATATTTAGTCACATATCTAATAAGGAATTTGCATCTAGAATATATAACTTAGTGATAAAAAAGATAAATAATCTAATTAAAAAGTGGGGAAAGAATCTGAATAGACATTTCTCTAAAGAATATATACAAGGCCGGGTGCGGTGGCTCAAGCCTGTAATCCCAGCACTTTGGGAGGCCGAGACAGGCGGATCACGAGGTCAGGAAATCGAGACCACCCTGGCTAACACGGTGAAACCCTGTCTCTACTAAAATACAAAAAACTAGCCGGGCGAGGTGGCGGGCGCCTTTAGTCCCAGCTACTCGGGAGGCTGAGGCAAGAGAATGGCGTGAACCCGGGAGGCGGAGCTTGCAGTGAGCTGAGATCCGGCCACTGCACTCCAGCCTGGGCGACAGAGCGAGACTCTATCTCAAAAAAAAAAAAAAAAAAAAAAAAAAGAATATATACAAATACCCGATAGCTATATGAAAAGTTGCTCAATATCATCAGCCATTAGGGAAATGCAAATGAAAACCAAATGTAAATCAAAACTACTCCACACCTACTGGGATGGCTATAACCAAACAGACAGACAATAAGAAGCGTTGGAGAGGATATGGAGAAACTGAAACCCTCAAATACTACTGGCAGAAATGTAAAATGGTGCAGCCACTTTGAAAAAGTTTGGCAGTACCTCAAAATGTTTGACATAAAGTTACCATATGGCCTAGCAATTCTACTCCTAGGTATATACCTGAGAAATGAAAACATAAATCGATGAATATGAATGTTCATAGCAGCATTATTCATCATAGCCAAAAGTGGAAGTAATCCAAATGTCCGTCAACTGATAAACGGGTAAGTAAAATACAGTATATCAATAAAATGGATATTGTTCAACAATAAAAAAGGAATAAAGTCCTGATACTTGCTACAACACAGCTGAACCTTGAAAACATTACAGTTAGTGAACTGATTCAGTCATACAAGACTACATATTCTACTATTCCACTTACATGAAATGTTCAGATAATCAAATCTACTGAGACACAAACTAGATCATCAGTTACCTAGGACTGGAGGTGGGAAGGAAGAGGAATGGAGCGTGACTGCTAATGGGTATAGGGTTTCCTTTGGGGGTGATAAAATGTTCTAAAAATTAAGTTGAGACAATAGTTATACAACTCTGTCGATAAATTAAAAACTATTGTAAAGCTTTTAAATGGGGAATTGTATGGCAGGTAAACTATATCTTAATAAAACTAGTTTTTAAAAAAGAACATGGAGGCTCAGACATGAGGGAAATGGAGGAGGAGGAGTGTCCTGTGATTTCTAATAAAATGTTCAACTATACTACACAGATTTGCTCTGTTGTCCAGGCTGGAGTACAGTGGGGCAATTACAGCTCACTGCAGCCTCAACCTCCCAGGCTCAAGTGATCATCCCACCTTAGCCTCCTGAGCAGCTGAGACTAAAGGCACATGGCACCATGCCCTGCTAATTTTTGTCTGTTTGTTTTTGGTACAGTCAGGGTCTCATTTTGTTGCCCAGGCTGGTCTCAAGCAATCCTCCTGCCTTGGCCTCCCAAAGTGCTGGGATTACAGGAGTGAGCCGGCACACACATTCACAGTACATGCTTTAAATAGTGTCTTATGTGTGTCACTTGGAGAGACACATGCTTGAGAGAGGTGGTAGGTCTCACCATCCGATCAATTTGGGGTTTTAAATTTCCCTTGAGGAAGCCCACATGTGCTACATAAATTCTATTTACAGAAAGAGGTGAAAAAAATGACATCATCCCTCTTTTCCACAACAGATATAGCCAAGTATGGTATGTGAAACATTCTAGAGTTATGATAACTGTCAAGCCCAAAAGGCTTTTTTCACTTTGTGGGCAGGGGGATTTTTAAAATTCTAACTTTTAACATTTGACTTCTTCCTTCTAACATTCTACTTCCAGATTAGTGGGGGAATTTCTTCCCTCAAAAATTCCCTATCTTTTGCTGCTAAAACTTCTTGGGACACCAAGGAGGCCAAGAGGTCTGGGAAACAGGACAGGGCTAGCTCCCTCCAGACTCAGAGCCCCACAGGGGCCTTACTCTGTGTATCCCTGGAAGTGGAAACTGGGCACCCAAAACAGAGATGATGCTCAATCAGTGCCCACTGTAGGGCAAGTGTCTGATACATGAAGGACCCCTTCTCACCTGATGATCTGTCGCATACTGAGAAGGCCTAGCTAACCTTAGTTCAGTGATGCTGCAGCTCAGCTTCAGGCTAACGGCTGGGGGATGGCTTGGCATAGCTCCTCCCTTGGTCCTTTACCCTGAAGGTCCCACTCCTCCGTTCTGTGCCTTGGTCTTGCCCTCCCAGCCCTCCTCCCCGACGCTGAATCAAGGGCTTCAGGAGGGAAAAAAGCATGATTCTGGCACCAACCCTTTCTGCTCAAGTGGTCTGCCCTGAGGAGACTGTTAATAAGGTGTATATTAGCATTAATGTTAAAAGTCTAAAATGTGAGTGTTTTTTTTCCCCCCAGTTTCATGTCTTTGGGTTCCCAGTGTCTCTGATTCCTCCAAAGTTGAAGTGTATTTTATATATGTACGTTCTCACTTAGTCATCAGCCTTAAAATGGAGAAGACAATTTATTGTCCAGGGTTGGAACAACCGTACAATAGGCCTTTTTCCAGGAATGCGGGAGGAATCTAAGGGTATGGGCTGCATAGCTCACATTGCTCCGACAACCACTGGGGCCCAGGCTCCCCAGAACCATGGGAGAGGGGTGGGTCAGGGGGATTCTGAGTGGGTGAGTCAAGGCAGACCATCCTCTTAGGTACATCATAGTTTTAAGATGTCTCACCAACCAAAGCAGAAAAATACACACACACACACACACACACACACACACAGGCAGAACCCAGACAACAAACTACCTTTTTAAACCCTTCCTTCCTAACCTCCAAAAAAACACCAAACATAAACATTACCCAGAAGCTAAGGGAGGGCAAATTTCATTGCTTTTTTAAGAGACAGGGCACCAGCTGTACTGCTGTTCTCCTGAGATAAGCTTCTAACTCCTGAGAGAGGCTCCCCCTAAAACCTGACTCTACAGCTAAAGAATAATCTGGAAAACCACTTGATAAACTGAAAAAAGCTTGTACTAAGGATGAAGAAAGCACTTCAAATTTCCAAGACAGCACTTTATGCTATTTTATTTAAAAAGAGACCCAAGCCAGGTGTAGTGGTACATGCCTGTAGTCCCAGCTACTCGGGAGGCTGAGTCAGGAGGATCCCTTAAGCCTGGGAGTTGAGGCTGCAGTGAGCTATGATTGTACCACTACACTCCAGCTTGGGCAACACAGCAAGAACCTGTCTCTTACAAATAAAATAAAATAAAATAAAAATAAAAAGAGACCCAAACTGTATCTCTGAAGGCCAAGATTATAAGGTAAGAGGATGGGACTTGCTTATGAGGAAGTATCCACCCACCAGGAAGCCAAAGCTTCCTTCAAAGAAGCCAATCCAGCAATGAATGTGTCCTCTCTTCTCACTCATGAGATGCCCATGGGTTCTGGAACCATCTGGATTTGTTTGAGTTTATATTTTAGATACAGTAGAAATCCACTTCCACAGACAGAAATCATAGAAGGCCCTCCCCACAAAACTTCTCCCCCATTCCCAAGCTATTCTGGCAGGAAGAGCAAGGGGGGAAAGAGCACGTGCTAACAGATGGGGCTCCTGTGCAGAGATCTGGGATTGTGTAACTTCAATCTGTTGCTGCCAAACAACCATAATGTGCATCTCTTCAGAAATAATTACTGGAAAATTCAAAATACCAACTGCCTCTCTCACAAAGTAGCAACCACCTACACGGAGCTGAGAAGCTGATGCTGGATAAAGAAGAAGAGGGAGGAATGTTCAGCAAGAGAGGGGCCTCCAGACAGAGCAATCTCACCCAGCATGCTGGGTGCACGAGACACATCCACGGCAGGACCACGAGACAATAGGCGGCTATATAATTTCTTCGGCCTATTCTGCTCCTGTTTAAGAAAGAGGGCAGCAGGAAGGAGTGGGGTTGGGAAGGGCAGTGAAGAGACGCCAAAGTAAGAAAGCAGTGGGAAAAGCTTTGCCATCTAAGAATGTATACCCTTGTATATCCTTTCATGCAAGTTTTTTAAAAAGTGGAAAAGGGCCTTGTGGTAGCCAGCCTCCAATATGACCCCAATGAGTCTCACCTCCTGGTACACATGCCCTTGGACTGACCTGTGTAACCAAAAGGATACTGTGGAAATAAGTGTGACTTTTGAGGCTAAGTCACAGAAGACACTGCAGTTTCTATCTTGCTTGTTCTTGGATCACTCACTCTGCGGCAGCAAGCTGCCATGTTGTGAGGATACTCAAGCAACCAAGCAGTAGTCCACATAGTGAGGACTGCAGCCTCCCACCAACAGCCAGCACTCACAGCCCAGACAAATTAGTCAGTCACCTTTGGAGAGGATCCTTGAGCCTCAGTCAAGTCTTTAAACAACTGCAGTCCCAGCTGACATCTTGAGAGCATTCTTACAAGTGACCTGAGCCACACCACCCAGCTCCCAAATTTCCCAACTACAAAGACTATGTGAGATGTTCATGGTTTTCAGTTTTGGAGTAATCTGTTATGCAGCCAGAGATCACCGATAAAGGCCTCTTAAAAACTCCTCTATCTACCACAAAACAGGCACAGAGCCCCAGGCAGCTGCACACACCTCCATACACCTGCCTCTTCTCAGCCATGCATGACTCAGGCGGAGACAGAATGCAAAGGCTAGTACTGAATTTGTCCACTCCTTCTTTATTTTTCACTGATGAGCTGAAGCTAGGCACTGAGGAAGCAAAATGTTTTCAATCCCACTGCACTGCTTATCCAGTGATGATTTTTGCTTGACTATTAATCTATATCTAAATTGTGTTGCAAGCTTCCAAACTTCTGATGTTTCAACTTCCTAAAATACATTTCATACTTCAGAATAATACGTGCCAAGTTCACACATGTGGAAGACGTATTTCCTGATTTTTTTAAACTACTATCACTTGACAGAATACTTAAGACGATGCTTTCCCCCATCATACACCCTGCTCTGGCAACATTTTAAGAACCTTTAGTTCCTCTGATACGTGTTCTCTTCAGATAGTGAACAAGAGAGAGGGATTCACAAATTTCCTGGAGAGAAAAGCTGTATAATATGTTCCAAAGAGCTCTCAATCTGCAGTCTTAAAAGCTGAATTCAAAACCCAGGTCCACTACTAGCAGTAAAGGCTCTGGCCTCAATTTCCCAATCTGTGAAATGGAAATCACTTGTGTTCTATCTCACAGAATCACGGTCATAAAAATCAAATAAGATGCTGCAAATAAAGATTATTTGTTCCCAACACATCTAATAAATAAATACGGCTGAAACAGATAGCTGCTGATCTGCCAGGTGGGAATATTGTAGTGGGAAAGCTGGAGATCAATCATTTATTGTCATATTTCCAGCAATGATATAAGAAAGAGGGTATCTCGACTGGCTAGGAGAGTATCTGCATCTGCCAAACAGAACTGTCAAGATACATTTTTCATTTGTGAATAAAATACTCCATGCCATTACTATTATTCCCTTGTGAGTTTGGCCATCATCAATCTAAACCCTGGGGATCTAATCATGTTTGTGCGAACTCATAAAATTAGGTCATGTAAATGCAAAGGTGAGGGTGAGATCTTCAACTCACAAGCAGCAAAGCCTTTCTAAGCCCAGATTTAATAGTCACCAGGCAATTTAGCAACATTGGTTATGAAATCTCCACTGAGAGGGCTGTTTTGGGTGGATAAACCATGATCTCCCATCACTACTCTGGATTTAGAGTGTGACAAAATGCTTTATACCCCACAAGACTTCCTCTGGGCAGTATAACTGGTAACCTGAAAAAGACTGCAACTGCTCTTTCATTTAAATGTTTAAATGGCTTTAGGCCACAACCATTTTGTAGGTAGGACATTACACGGCAGCAACATGATTTCAGAAGGATTGCCTGCTCCCAAAACACATACACAGGTAGAAAGCATCTTTGCCACCCACAAGCCAAAGTAAATTCTACTGCTTTATTTGATGCTTGGGTAAACCCAAAATGGAGGCGTGCAAGGTCTTGATTTTATCACTCATCTTAAGAGAAAAATTGTGATTTGACAGTTACTGAAATCTTTCCTTTCTGCAGGTAGACTTTGTTCCCTGGAGTTTTTTATTCAGACAATGTTGCTCCTCTGCGGTTCCGCACTCTCGCAAATTTCTGCTGGAAAAACTACACTTTTTTCCCCAGAAAGACATTCCCTCTGGTAAGGCACCATATAGAAGCAGAGGTGCTTCCTAGGCGCACATTTACATTGTGATAGAGCAACAACAATAAAAAACACATGACTCTGATCTCATTTATTAGCTGGTTGGAATCTCCAATTTCAGAGCTAAAAATACATTTAAAAAGTAACTATATCATACTGCTAAGATTTTCAAGCTTTAAATACCTTAAAATGGAATGATATAACACAAAACAATCAAACTGTGAAAGAGGCAATCACAGCAAAACATTACAAAATTAAAATTAAAAGCACCAGCCTGCAATGCTGTTGAAGGAGCCACATGGGTTGGACTGCTGGACTAGGTAATATGAAAGGTCCTAATTAGTCCCATTATTTCTAGGAAACTCTAATTCCCTTGTTGGAGCAGGGAAAGGATGTTAAACTAAATCCCTAGCAGGATTTACTTATAGACTTGAATGGAACACTTCAATGTGTACCTAATGAAAATTTTCACATAGTATCTGATTAAACATATAACCCAAAGCTTTAGAATAAAAAATCAAAGGCTCGGATTTTAACAAGGTTTCCGTTCTGTATTTTCTATAACACACATGCGCGCGCACACACACACACAGAGTCTAAAACATTCTAAAAATATACCATATCAACCTTTTAAGAGATCTGTACAGTCAACTTACAAAGTCTCATATACCCAAAGTTGCATTAAAGACATTTAATGGGTTGGGTGCGGCTGGCTCATGCCTGTAACCCCAGCACTTTGGGAGGCCAAGGTGGGAGGATCACTTGAGCCCAGGAGTTCGAGACCAGCCTGGGCAACATAGTGAAACCCCATCACTACTTAAAAAAAAAATTTTTAAGAAAATAAAATGTTAAAAAAAAATGTAATGGGTAAAAGTTAAAAGTCTATGTGTTTGTACTTCCATTAAATGATTCCAATATTCTCCCCATTCTTCCCTAATTTCCTTTTTAAATAATTTTTATTTCTCCTTAGATCTTTGAGTCAATTGATAATCAAGTTCACTGACAGACCAATTACATCACTTCCCTTTTTCAAAGATAACAAATAGCCAGGCCACTTCAGGCTCTCCCCTGGGCCTTCCCTGAACATGCAGGCCTAGACTAACGGCACCTCGTGCCCACAGTTCCTTTGTTCAGCAGGTATAACCTTGCCACCTTTTCATTCTTAAAGCCATTATTCCAAATTAAACTCTGTATTTTTACTGAAATTGTCATAAGTATAGACATAGGTTAACTTTTTTTTCTGTACAAGATAGTAAATATGTTAGACTTTTGCCAGACATTTGGTCTCTGTTCCAAGTACTCAACCCAAATATTGTAGAGTGAAAGCAGCCACAGACAATACCTGAATGAATGAGAATGGCTGTATTCCAATAAAACTTTATGGGGATGACAGTGGTGGTTCAAACTTGAAATCCCAGCATTTTGGGAGGCGGGGGTGGGAGGATCACTTACTTGAGCCCTGGCGCTCAAGACCAGCCTGGGCAACATAGCAAGATCCTGTATCTACCAAAATACAAATTTCATATATATATATATACACACACACACATATATATATAAACTTGATGAGCCCTGAAATTTGAATTTCACAGCGTTTTCACATATCACCATTAAACCATCAAAAAATGTAAAACTCATTCTTCTGCTCGAGGGCCACGCAAAAAAACGGGCCAGGCAGGGCTTGGTCTATGAGCCACAGTTTGCTGATTCTGATCGAGACTACCAAAACTGTGTCAACAAACAACTTGGCATTCCCTCATAGGCCTGAGGCAGTAAGTATCTGTGCATAGATCCCATTTATCTCTTTCCTCCTATTCTGGGGAAAATTCCAGAGAACTACAGTTTGTCTTTGAAATACCTAGGCATTTAATTAACACATCAAACTGCAGAGTTGTTCCAAGGGTGATGTGAGAGCTTCTACACTAATTAAGATTCTGTTTCTCAGAAAGAGGTAACAATCTGTAGATAAAGGTGTGTGTGTTTGGGGAAGAGGGGCTGTTGGTGAAGGGGGGCTCTGCCCTCAAGGGGCAGAGGGCACGTACTGCAGTTTTTGTGACTAAAACAGCTACACAAAGCCATAGCACTTAAGTCCTCCATAAACACACACAAGCACACACAAAAGCCAGGCAAGGTAGCTCATGCCTATAATCCCAGGACTTTGGGAGGGTGAGGCAGGAGAATCCCTTTAGGCCAGGAGTTGGAGATCAGCCTAGGCAACATAGCAAGACCCTATCTCTACAAAAAAATTAAAAAATTAGCCAGGCATGGTAGTGTGTGCCTACAGTCACAGCTACTCAGGAGGCTGAAGCAGGAGGATCACTTGAGCCGAGGAGTTGGAGGCTACAGTGAGCTATGATCATGCTACTGTACTCCAGTCTAGACAGAGGTCCTGTCTGAAAACAAAACAAAACAGAGGATGAACTTGAGATTATACCTCCTCAAAAGCCCATGCCTAGGGGATGTTTCTTCACCAATATATTTCTCAGCAAAGAGAAAGAACACCACAGTAGCAGCAGCGTTAAACACCTTTAGTGGGAGAAAACAGACAGATAGCAAATACAGACCAGCCCAAGCTCTACAGCTAACAGTCTGGTTATTTTCAGGAAATCTCTTTAGCTAGAGTTTTATTTTACCAGTAAGCCTAAAACTTGCTTCTATATGTGGCTTCAAAAAAAAATCTACAACCTTATCCACCACTTAACTTCTAGCATACAACTCTTAGGAAGAGTCATTATACAGTTTAGATACTGCAAGTTCCTAAAGTAGTTCCAGTATAAGAAAAGTCATTTCAAAATAGTCTTAGATGTTTCCCTGAGTTCAAAGAATTATACAGAAGTCAGCATGGGAGCCATGGGTATGGTATATGTAGCCCACACATTTGAGGGCCATTATATACCAGGAAGCCAGAATCTTTTACATATTTCAACTACAACTCCTAACTCCTCATAAATCATTCCTCCAGAATGATTTAGTCTTATATAATTTATAACTGCTGTCCAACCATGTCTTGGAACCACAAAAATATAAAAGACTGATCTTTACCAGGAACAAAACAATCAATAATTTTGGGAGAAAGGAACTTATCCAGTCCCAGAAATTAAACTTCAGTATGTTATGACTCTGCAGGGCTTTCTGCCCACTGGAATCCCCTCCAGTCAGACCTGTTCTGTGGCTGTCTTTGCACATTTTCTGTGTATGTGTGACAAGGCCATCAGCAGTACTCTGGACTAGCTCTGGATGTTGTACACAAGGACCCTGGAAGTCAGGGTACTACCAGGTTGATGAGCAATCATCCTATTGTTAAAAGACCCTAAATTGAAAGCCTTCATAATATGCAGGGTTGTTTCCTGGACTGGACACTCCTCCACCCCTAAAATTATAGTCTGCATTCATGAACTACCGCACAGAGCTTTCCTGATCCATAAACATTTAAAAGTTTTCCTTTTAGAGAGAATGAAAAAGAATGTGAGAGTCACTGGTACAGGAAGGACCAAACAATTGGGTCTCTGTGGTTTTGGGGGCCTAGGTCCTCCAGGCCTCTATTCAACTGGCAAAGAATCTGGTGGGATGAATCAGTCTAGCAGCTGACAAAATGACGAGGAAGGGCCGCCCAAGCTGACGGCAATTCAAAAAGGCTTTCAAACAGTTCCTTAACGTGTCTTATGAGTTTTATTTAAATTTGATGGAAAGGCCACCAAATAGTTCTTTCAAGCTTCAAAATCTCCCTTCTGATCTGCCAATCTTTACAGAAGAAAAGGGAAGCTATGAGGAACAAGTGTTATCTTCATCACTGAGAGTGCTACACAGCTATGCGTCACACACAAATTCTCCAGTATATAAATTTGCCTATTCCCATGTTGTTGTCCCTGCCTAGAACAATGGCAAAATGCAGCCCAGGGCAAGGTGCCGGTATTGCTGAATTCTCAACAGGGTAAGCACAGCATGGAGCAATCAATTTAAAGCAAAACCAAACCAGTTTTTTGCTGATGTCATTTTACCAATAATTCCAGCTCCATCATGCAGTCTATTACCAGAGTAACTTGACTTCCTTAGGTAACCTACGAAGAAGTTGCTAAGCAATAAAAATACTTATTGGGGAGAGGAGAAAGTCACAATCAGTGCAAAATTTAGGTAGCTAGATAACTGAAAGCTGGCTCTGCCACTTCAGGGTGACAGCGTCAGATCCTGGAACAGAGAAACAACATAAAAAGGACTTCCATCCTAGAGTCCCTTCTCCACACAGCAGCCCAGGGAGCCTTTTACAAAAGAAGTCAAAAGCACAATCCCTCTGCTCAAAGCCCTCTGTTGTGGGCTGAATTACGTCTGTCAAAATGATATGTTAAAGTCCCAACTCCTAGTACCTATGAATGTGACCTTATCTAGAAATAGTATCTTTGAAGATGTTACCAAGATAAGATGAGGTCAAACTGGATTAGGGTGGGCCCTAACTGGTGTCCTCACAGGAAAGGCACAGGAAGACAGATACATAGGGAGAAGACAGCCACGTGTTGAGGCAGAGACCAGAGTTCTGCTGTCACAAGCCAAAGAACACAAAGGATTGCAGACACCCATCAGGGGCTAGAAGAGGCAAGGACAGACTCTTCCTGGAGCCTTCAGAGGAGTAAGACCCTGCCAACACCTTGACTTCAGACTTCTGGTTCTGATTTCAATTATTCAGGACTGTGAGAGAATAAATTTCTGTTATCGTAAGCCACTCAGTTACTTTGTTATGGCAGTCCTTGGAAATTCATATACCCCCCAGTAGCTTTCCACCTTACTCAGAAAGAACACCAAATCCTCAATGCAGCAGCATCTGGACCTCCTCTGACCACGCTGACTTCAGCTCCTCCTGCTCTCTGAGTAGTCAGTCCACACTGACCTCCTGGCTGGTCCTCAAACTGTACCGTGAACCCTCCACCTTAGGGCCTCACCTGCAGCAGGCTGGTGCTGTCAGACCTTTGCAGATGCCACTCCTTCTGCTGGAAGGGTTCCTACCTCAGGAACCTCCAAGGCCTGCTCCCTCAATCTGCCTTCAGGTCTCTGTTCAAGTAACCTAATCATGAATGCTCCCCCTAACTCCCCTTCAGCTTTCCCTATCCCCACCCCATATTCCCTATTCTCTCTTCCCCTGCTTCATTTTTCTCCACAGTGCTTCACACAAGCTGACATAGATATTTCACTTGACCCTTAACAGGTTCTGCCTCCATAATGTTAGCTCAAGAGAGCAGAACTTCACTGCTGAATCACAGTGCACTCTGTTTAGTGAATAAGCATATGAATTATGTGGGGACAGGTGGAATTTTATTCCGAACTGGCTGTGTGACAAAAAAGGTTTCTACTAATTAAGTGAGACAGTGGAAGCTCCTGCAGATGGGCTCTGAGGGGCTGGGAGGGAACCCATGTGCCAGGTTTTCCTAAGTAGACTGAAGGGCTCTCACCACATCCCTGCATGGAAGTGGGTGAGGTGAGTGATTCTGAAACAGCTTCTTAAGAACTCTGCCTATCAAAAATTAAGTCAAGTCTTACCTGTAATTTTTGTCTCCAGCCACACCCCAGGAGAAAGCAACTTAGCCCGAGAAATTTGTGAAGTCAAATATAAACATGATCTTTCTATTTCATTACTATACACTTTTTTTTAGGGGCTGAGGAGAAAGACCTAGTAGGAATGTTAGATAATGATAATCTCATACTGCAAATGCACAAACTCTACTCAGAAAGCCTCGATCACCACACGCCTAAAAATATGTATGCCAGGAGGTTTCAAACAGCTCTTTCTTGGTCAAACCCTCTTAAATGGTTCTAAATTTACACTTTTTTCCTTCCTTCATTGATATTTTTCAAAACTTTTAAAACAAAACAGGCAGGAAAAATGCAAGTTTTTCTTTACCTTGGCTTTTGGCCCCAGGTCCTGCCAATCCCAGTGATGGATCACAGGACTCCTTGAAAGGTGATTGGATCGGGGTTTCAGCTTCAGGGGTCTCAAAATTACCTTCAGAATCCGAGCTGCCAAGGAGGAAAAATGAGGAATTACCACTTTCAACGGTATTTCCGACACCCTTTGAAATCTACATATTCACAAAGGCTAAAAGTCCAGCACGTTTGTCTAACTTCACAACCAACGGGTCCTCAGCAGGGTCTGACCTGCGGAGGCAACTGCGGTCTCTGAGCAGTGCCCTCCTTGTGCTTCTCAGGCTGGCATCCTGTCTCTTTGAAAGCTCCTCCATTCCCTGGAGCTTTTCTCCAGCACCATTTATTTTTGAGGTCATCCTTCCCTCAGACACCTGAAAAATGCGCTTTTCCAACAGACTTCTTTTGTCACAAGAGCCCTTTCCCAGAGGCTTTAACAATTAATACTGGTCCTACCCCCGAGTTAGGCCGATGCTAGGCATTCCTCTTTGCTGGGTAGGCCTCTACCTGCTGGAACTCCCTGGGCCGGAGGCTAAGAATGCTGTCACCTGCCTTCCGCAATCACGCGGGTGACAGCCCGGCAGAGACCACCATTTCCCAGCAGCTGCCAGGGGCCTGTCATCACGCGACCTTCTTCACCGCGGCCGCGTTTTGGGTACGCGGCAAGGCCGCGGGAAGGGCCGGGGAGCGACTTCTTCCCCGGGGGGGGGGGGGGGGGCCCTAAGTTGCACTGGGTGAGATCAGTGACGCTGCTCCTGTGTGGAGGGGCGGGGGCTGGGGGTCGAAGCTTAGAGAAAGTGACCGAGGCCAGCGAGGATGCGGAGACTGCAGATTCTGGGTTGGGTTCGGAAAGCTCCTAGCGAAACGGGGGCCAGAAAACACATGGGAGGACAGAAGATCCCGAACTTTTGGACGTACACGGGGACCTGGCTCCGGGCGGGGACACGGCACCGCAGTGAGGACGGTTTCGCGGGTGGCCACCATACACACGCACACAGAGGGAGCCGCAGATGGATGGAGGCAAGCGCGTCTGCATTTCGGCGGGGACGCCCTGTACTTGCCTGAAACTCAAGGATTTGGTCTCGGCTTGCGAGTCTTCCTCCTCGGGGTCGCCCTCGGGCCCGCCGGCCTCGTCCTCGCCAGCGGCCCCGCCGCGTACCGCAGACCACGTCCATTTCGCCCACTGCACGGGGGACAGGATCTGCCACGGGCTGAACGCCATGAGCGTGGCTCCTCCGGCTCCAGCTCCTAGGGGCAGGGGAAGGGGTGGGGAGAGCCTTTTTCCCTTTCAAAATGGAGGGAACCGGTGACAGGCGCCAGCAAGCGTTTCCAGCGGAGACGCGGATGTGGTTAAACGAGTGCCGTCGGGGGCCCTGGTAGAGCGCTTCCTCCCGCCGGCTGCCGGCGCCGCGTCCTCCTCGGCCTACTCCCCACACGGTGCAGCCGCAGCGGGCCCCGCGCCAGGCTCCACTCGCCGGGAAGACGCCCGTCCTGTGGCCTCCTCACGCCCCCGGCCCGCAGCGCCCAGCGGCTAGACCTTGGCGGCTCCCGCTCCGGGCTCGCGGACTCCCGCCTCCCGGCCGGCGGGGCGCGCATCAGCTGCCGCCGGAGCCGCGCCCCAGAAGCCGCCCCCTCGGACTGTACTACTCGCGCGCGCGCGCGGGGGCGGCGGCGGCGCCGGGGCTTTGAAGTCGGACGCGCGCCCGCCGGATCCTCCCGCCGCGGCGTCACGCTGGTCGCGCCCCGACTGAAGGCCGGGGCTTCCCGGCGGCGCCTGGGGAGACCCAGTAGCCCCCCAAAGCTCCGCCGGCGTCCCGAGCGGAGGAGGACGATTTTCTGAGTCGGGACACGCGGCGCTCTTCCTCTTTCCTTATTCTTTTTTAAAATGTTTTAAACGTTTTCATCTGGCCACTGTGACTTCACGGCGATAGTGATACTGGACCGCACAGAAGTTAAGCCCCTTGTTACCAAAAAAACAAAATACAAAACTTCGCGGCCGCTGTGGACTGTTGTTTTCCCCTCCCTAACCCTGGCAGCGTGGGGGATTTCAGCCTGTTCATCTCCATCCCTGGCATTCCCGGGATTTGAAAATCCCTCGGCAAAGCCACAGGAGTGACCGAGAACTGGAATTTAAGATGCCCTCCCCGTCCCCAAACCGCACTCGGGGAGGCTTCCCAAGTGCCCAGGTCTTGTCTTAGGTAAGAGTGCTAAATTCCCTGTGAGATTACAGCCTGATGGGTTTCCCATTCTCCATATTTATTTAAAATACAGATGGGTGACTCAATATGTTGCCCAGGCTGGTCTTGAACTCTTGGCCTCAAGCGATTCTCCCGCCTCTGCCTCCCAAAGTGCTAGGATTCCAGGCCTGACACCGCGCCTGACCCCATTCTCCTTTATGAGATTTTCTTTTCATAACTTCTAAGTCTTTGATTTCTGACTTCTTTCGCTGCTTCAGCAACAAGCCAAGAGGCCTGGTGACAACTTTAGGTTTGAAGGCAATGGGAAATAGCTGATGTTCTCCATTTCCCATGGAAGGATTTCATGTAGGGATTGTTCCTCTCAAAACCACCAATGCACCTTCTTCCAAGTGAATCGATTGCCTCAAACACCAGGCTTAATGATCCCCTTGCCTGGATAAGGTGTTTCGGGTGGTACTGTAATTTCCGACTTGTGGTGCATCCGCGAGGTGCCTGCAGGTTCCCACAGAGACAGCAACTCCAAAATGTGCACGTTGAAACTTGCAAGAGACTAACCGTTGCCTCTGAAAGCATTTGGCATGTATATTCATCGTGACTGTTTTACACATTTGATAACAAAAACAGGAGCAAAATACAAGATAAGACTTGGCAGGGTAGTTTTACCAAAACCGAAGGGCAGGAGTTAGGCTGAAGTCTAGAGAAAAGAAAGGGGTGGGGTGTCAGGATGCTTTCGAATTCATCCTGGCTTCTTCCCAGAAATAAACTGTCATGAGTTGTTCTAGCGACTATAAAGAAGTGAACTAGGCAGGAGGTCCATGTGAAGTGTATCACACCACTTATCCAACTGTTGTAGTTTTAGGTTTGTGCTCACCCAATAAAACTTCAGGTTCTACGGTCCCCCAGGCTCTTGGATTTGACACAGTGTTCTGTTGCTAGGAAATAATACTACCCCAGCAAATTAGTAACTGGCATACACTAGGTCCTGTTCTTCCTTCTGAATAGTTCTCTCATCTTTTCATTCCCTTGCATCCCCATGGTGACTGACATAGTTCCCGCACTCCCCATCTTTCATGATCTACTGTAAATAACTCCCACCTAGTTTTACCTCTGAAGGCTTTCTTGCCTGAGGTCACCCCTGCCTGGCTGATCAGTGACTCATGCTCTAATCTTGCGGTTCCCATTCGCCTCTATGCCCATCCTTTTGTATTCCTAGCCACAGTCACTAGAGAACTTGTTGTCAATCTTTAATATGCCCAAGAATCATCAGCCAGCCTTCTTAAAAAAAAAAAAAAAAAATCCAAATTACCAACAGGGTCTGGAAATCTGTATGTTCACTGAGTGTCCTGGGGAACTATTATCACAGGGTAAATTTGGGAAACAGTGCCTAACTTGAACCAACTGCTTGCTGCTTGGGGAAAAGTCTCCCTTTGCCTGCAGAGAGAGCTTTGCAGATTCTTGGAACACACCTCCTCCCCAACCCCAGCCCACCCCAAGTTCCCAGGCTTCGGCTGCCCGAACGTCCTTCAGCACTTAGCTCAAGTGTCTACAGGGGGAAGCAGGCTGATTATCCTTCCTTTCTATCATTTCTATACCCCAAACATCCATAAAGAACTCTTCCTGTGGCCTTAGATCTCAAAGTGAAAGAGAGCATTCTTAACAGTTACACGGGGACTATAGGCATAAACCAGAGTGTCTCCAGAAGACCAGGATGTAAGGCCATTCTACACTTAGCACACTGTATATAACATATTTATTTACATATTTGTCCCACAAGCTTCTAAAGGAACTTTAGCCCGCTTTGGAACTTCCCCCTAATTGGAAATTAGGACAGAACCACACACCCAGGAGGTGTTCAACACATACGTAAGAAAAAACAAACATTCTAGTTTACAAATAGTCTTGTGAGTTTGGCTAGGGTGACATAAATTCCTAAAGCCTGACTCCTCCTGGGGAAATCTAGTTTCTGGGTCACAAAATAACAGAACCCAGGACCAGTGATGGCCCCAGTAAGATTAAGCCTCACCTATGCAGCAATTTACTTTTTTTTTTTTTTTTTTTTTGAGATGGAGTCTCACACTGCACCCAGGCTGGAATGCAGTGGCGTAATCTCAGCTGACTGCAACCTCTGCCTCCTGGGTTCAAGCAATTCTCCCTGACTCACCTCCCAAGTATCTGGGATTATAGGTTCCTGCCACCACGCCCAGCTGATTTTTGTATTTTTCAGTAGAGACGGGGTTTCCTCATATTGGCCAGGCTGGTCTTGAACTCCTGACCTCAGGTGATCCGCCCACTTTGGCCTCCCAAAGTGCTGGGATTAGAAGTGTGAACCACTGCACCCGGCCTGCAGCAACTTCTTGACACCGGACAAGCAAATAAATGCCTAAGGTTTCTGAAAATCACTCCTCTGCAAGTTCTTGAACTTAGTGTGAGCAGTGATGAATATGAGTCCATCAGCTGGACCGCTCCTCTCAGTGTGCTGCTCCTAGTCCTGGCTTCGTTTTTACCTGGCACAGGTTGCAAAGTCACAACTAGGAACACTGTAGCCCTGTTAGTGAAGACGTGCCATTGCCAACAGGAGGCTGTGGCTACCCTATCTGCTTTTCTGCGCTTCCTCGGTCTAACCAGGCAAGGGCATGATGATGTCTAATCAAGACAACATTGCCAATAACAGCATCTGACCGCATTCAAATATGTTAACATGACAGTCTTAACCTTGCAAGATCAGATGTTGACCTAATTATCCTTTACCTGTAGATTACAATCATCTATAGAATTATAGTCTTCCCTCCACTACCCAAACACACCGAAATCAGGGATGTGTACAATGCGTTTATACAGAAAATTATAAAGAGAAGCACCTTTCCAATTTTTTTAAAAGAGAGGCCTCAGAGTATGTCCATAGTTAATACTCTTTCAGGCTGTGAGCAGTGGCTTACACCTGCAATCCCACACTTGGGAGGCCAAGGCAGGAGGATCACTTGAAGTCGGGGGTTCGAGACCAGCCTGGCCAACACGGTGAAACCCCATCTCTACTAAAAATATAAAAATTAGCCAGGTGTGGTGGTGGGTGCCTGTAATTCCAGCTACTCGGGGGGCTGAGGCAGGAGAATCACTTGAACTGGGGAGGCAGAGGTTGCAGTGAGCTGAGATCGTGCCATTGCACTCCAGCCTGGGCAACAGAGTGAGACTCCATCTCAAAAAAAAAAAAAAAAAAAAAAAAAAAAAAAAAAACTCTTTCAGAGTTCCAGGAAGATTAACAAAGATCCAAACTGCATTTATTAAAGACTTGGCGGAGCCCCCCACCTGGGGTCTACTCAAAGACCCTTGCCCAGGCTTTGCTCTGGTGAACAACTCTTGTCATATCCACCCATTGATCTATTTTCTTCTGTATCACAAAAGAAAAGTTTGCTTTCCCCAGAAAGTATGCCATTCAACCTAGGTCACAGATCAAGCCTATAGCAGAACTGCCACACAGAAGAGTTACACTGTGTCAGCTTTCAGAGAAGCTGGGGGGATATATATACACACACATACACATATATATACATATAAATGTAATATTTACACTATACTAGTGTAATTGAAGAGTCAGTTCTATGAGATTCTCTCATTTCCATCAAATATTCATGACTATATGTTTATTGACTTTATAAGAAAGTTCACTTTAGTTCTCTACTCTGTGATGTAAACGTATTAAAGAAGCAGTTGTTGAGTGCAAAAGATGTAAACAGAGTTAGGTCAGTCTGTTTATTCTAAGTGAAGAAAAATAATCCCAACATTATCCCTAATTCTTCCTGCCAACTACCACAAGTCCAAAGTTGAAAACAAGCAAACCAAAAGCAAGCACAAAGCTCCACTTAAAGCAGTGAACTATCTTTAAATTTAGGAATACCTTCTATAGACATGTTTGGTCTTTCCTGCTAAATAATATTATTGTATTTACAGAGCCTGTTAAACATGAATATCATCTTGGAGGATTACTCTTACTGATTTAGCACATTTTGTTTCCTTCTGTTGAACTCAGATTCCTTTCGAGCAGATTAGGTGTTAAAAAAGAGGGCTGTCCAAGTCCAAGTCTGAGAGTTTTATACCTAGAGCTCAGACAAGAAAACCATCTGAAACTTCCTCTATGTTGTTTATAAATTTAAGATTCTAATAAAGGACATTACTTCAAATTTGAGATATCTGCTTTACTACACTTACCTGTTTGTGGGGAGGGTGGAATTTAAGACTTGAATTAAAGAGGCTGAAGGAATTCAGGACATTTAAATAGAATAATATTCCTAGCCAGGCACAGTGGCTCACATCTGTAATCCCAACACTTTGGGAGGCCGAGGCGGGTGGATTACCTGAGGTCAGGAGTTCGAGACCAGCCTGGCCAACACAGTGAAACCCCGTCTCTACCAAAGATACAAAAATTAGCTGGGCATGTGGCACGCATCTGTCATCCTAGCTACTCAGAAGGCTGACACGAGAGAATCGCTCAAACTCAGGAGGCAGAGGTTGCAGTGAGCCGAGATCGCGCCACTGCACTGCATTCTGGGGGTCAGAACAAGTCTCTGCCTCAAAAGAAAAAAAAAAAAAAAAAAGAAGAAGAAGAATATTTCTTCACCTACAGCCATTTTATTCCTTCTTCTCTTCTCCACCTCCAAAATAAAATAAATGTCCTAAACAATGCATCCTCATGGATTAGAAGAACATTAATCATATAGCCCAAATGTTTCAAGATCATCCTAATATAAAATATTCTACTCACTATCCTCATAAATATATTGTGAGTCTTCAGGAGACCACAATATATTGTGGACCACAATATGACACATCTTCTTGTCACTAAGAAGTTACAAGGTAACAGATTGGGATGGTGGTTGGAAGGGGCAGTGAAAGGCAAAAGCGGATTCACTGGTAGGAGGATGTGGGGAGAAAAGGTCCACCTAGAGGAAAAGAATAAAATCACAAAAAGCTTTCGAAAATAACTGTGACACCCACTCCACCTTAATTCCTTAGTCTAGGGATTTGGGGGGATTTCATTACAGTAACTCACATGTTTGTGACCAATAATCTTCCTGTATTTCTAGGAGATAAAAAGATGGGAAAATAAGTAGCCAACTCTGTGACATGATACGCAGCATCCTGTAAACTCCAGCTTTTATCTCTTTAGAGTAAAAGTTTGATTACTGTATTTTGATCCTGAAACTCCAAGTTAGTAAAACACTATTGCTAAGATGGCAATACTACCCAGTTAACTTATAGGGCTAATTTGATTTCAATCAAAATTCCTAGGGGATTTTTCATAGAATTCGTCAATAATGTTTAAAAGTTTATCTGGAAAAATAAACTGGTGAACACATTTTAGATTTTGTAAAAAAAAAAAACCTACAACAACTAAGGGTTAAGAGTAGACTAGTCCTACAAGATATTGAGACACATTTATGCAAAAATAGCCAGATCTTTGTTCTGTAAAACAGAACAGAAAGCCCAGGAAAAGATCTTACAAGATACAGGAATTTATTATATACCAAAAAAGATGGCTTGAACCTAGCAGGCGGAGGTTGCAGTGAGCCGAGATCGTGCCACTGCACTCCAGCCTGGGCAACAGAGCAAGACTCCAACTCAAAAAAAAAAAAAGAACAAACAAAAAAAAAAATAAAGAAGATGTTACAATATGTAAGGAGAAAGAAGATTTATGATTGGAGCATAGTTGGCTGGCAATGGGAAAAAAGATCAAGTTAAACTCTTACCTCAGAGCATATACCAGGATAAATTCCAGATGGATTAGATGGCTAAATAATAAAAATCGAACCACTGGGAGAAAGCAATCTACAAGCAACAGAATCTGTCAGAGCTCTGTAGCAAGGGTGAGGATCCAACTTAGAAGTAATTAATGAAGTAAGACACAAAATAAAGATATATTTGGCTACATTAATAAAAATGAACCTTCTGACTGTGTGTCCTCAAGTTAAAAGGCAAACAACAGGCCATGGAAAAACAAAGGTTGTTAGTATTGTTATTACCTAAGGAACTCGTGAAAACCAGTAAGATCATTGAAGCCCCAAAAGAAAAGTGAACAATTACAACTGCTTACCATGTGTTAGACACTACACTTTACATAAATCGTCTCATTTAATCACCTCCACTTACTCTTACAGTCTCATGAGGAAAGTATTGTTATGGCCTTTTTGTTGTTGTTAACAAGTTAAGTTGGTTGCATTTTCCCCTCTACAGCAGAGGCTGTTGATCTGGGCTTAGCAAGGAAGGGTTTCAGAAGGTCCTGGCCTCCCTGAAATTGTATGCAAAAAGTATGTGTGTGTGCATATTTGCATCAGTCTCTCCCTCTCCTCTTCCCCACATACAGTCAAGCTCCACTCCAGGAATAATGTTTTAGGTTGACTAAAGATTGATTTTCGAATCTGAAAGTGGAACTAATATAAGATTCTTCAGTACAAGGAAGTACTGGCCAAAGAAGCCCTTACATGGAAAATCCAGACTGCCAGAAATTAGTATAGGAAACAGCCAGTTTTGAAGACACCCAGAGGGTGGAAAAGGGTGGAGAGCAGGCCTAGCAGTGCTCACCACTCCAGGAAGGGTGTGCCCTTCTCCAAATGCCCAGTGGGAGCCTGTGGCACTGGGCAGCCTGTGGGTTCCATCTAAGTGACTGTGTGGTGACCAAAGTGTGAAATGCTCATTTCGAGTAGGCATTTGCCAGTTGAGCCAAAGTACCATAAAAAAAAAATTAAAAAAAAAAAAAAAGCTTTTCAGCCAGGCATAGTGGCGTCTTCCTGTAATCCCAGCACTTTTGGAGGCTTAGGCAGGAGGATAACTTGAGCCCAGGACTTTAAGACCAGCCTAAGCAACATAGCAAAACCCCATCTCTGCCAAAAAATTAAAAAGTAGCCAGGCATGGTGGTGTTCACCTGTAGTCCCAGCTACTCTTGAGCCCAGGAGGATTGCTCGAGCCCAGAAGGTCAAGGCTGAAGTAAGCTGTGATTGTAGGATTGCGCTCCAGATTGGGTGACAGAGTGAGACCTTGTCTCAAAAGAAAAGAAAAAAAAATACCCCAAGGACCCCTACTGATACAAATGAGAATCCTCAAAGGCACACAAAATTGGGCCAGAGCATAAAAGGCATACTTTATGTGGGAGGTGCAAAAGGATTAATTTTAACATCTCTTTCTTTGGGATGTTCTTTCGCTATACTTCCTTTTAGGGTGGTTTCTTCCAAGAAACTATGTTGATGAGGGAAACGACACCCAGGAGCCTCTCCCCATCTGGGAAAAAGTAGGAGGGCTCAGCAAAGAAAGGAGGCATGAAACGGGTTGCCAAGGCCTGATTTTGTGAAGCAGGAAGCTTAAAAACTGGGGAAGCACTCTTTAAGAAAAGTGCTAAAGGACCCCATGAACACAGTGCTAGGGCCACGCTAGTATGAAGGGGCCCAAGCAAGTGAGAGGCCTGAAGCTTAGGCTTCCTCAGCTTCACGGTAAATTCAGCTCTGCCCAGAGAACAAAAAAGATCCCCGCCTGTGGCTCAGGAGTGGTTCAGCTGGCCTCAACTCAGTAAGAGAAATGTCCATTGATGGAGCGAGGGAGTCACACTGACCTCTGTCTTCTTAGAGGAAACTAAAATATTTAACTGTTGAAAACTGGATAAAACTGTCAAAAGATATCTCCTACACAGATTGTGAAACATAACTCATGGCTCTGTTCCTTCTGTACCCATTGTACACACACACACGCGCGCGCGCATGCGCACGATTTTAATTATTAAGATAAAAAAGCAAAAGGCCAGGTGTGGTGGCTCATGATTGTAATCCTGACACTTTGGGAGACGAAGGCAGGAGGAGCGCTTGAGCCCAGGAGTTTGAGACCAGCCTGGACCACGCAGTGAGATCCCATCTCTACACACATGCACACACACAAAGATAAAAAAGAAAAACTATAATGCTTCTTTAACATTGTGTGTCTATACACCTCTACCCTTTGAATTTCCACAAGATCACTATGGTAGAGCCTAACTCCCTCACCCCACATCCCGTATCCATCATTTCCTTATTCGTTCTGGTAAAAGAACCCTCTGAATTTTTGCTGAGCACATGGTCACACAGCAAGAGGCCACATTTTCTTCTCTACACCTAGGTGTGGCCTTGTGACTCAGTTATGACCCATGGGATGTGAGCACAAGGGGTAAGTGCAAATTTGGGGCAGTGTCTTTTTTTCTCTTTTAGAGACAGAGTCTTGCTCTATTGTCCAGGCTGAAATGCAAAATGTAATCATATCTCACTGTAGCCGTGAGCTCCTGGCTCTAGCAATCCTCCCACCTCAGCCTCTTGAGTAGCTGGAACTCCAGGTGCACACCGCCCCGGCTAATGTTGTTGTTGTTTGTTTGTTTGTTTGTTTTAGAAACAGGGTCTTGCTGTATTGCTAGGCTGGTCTCAAATTCCTGGGCTCAAGCGATTCTCACCCCTTGGCCTCCAGAAGCAGTAGGATTACAGGCATGAGCCATTGGGCCTGGCCCCTGGGCCAATGTCTTTAAACAGAAAAGTGCATGTGCAGTTTCTCCTGGCCAAAGAAGTTGTGAACTGCATGTCACAACTTCTGCTGTGTGAGGACCACGCTCTGAACAGACAGAATTCGCGCCAGGCTGACCGGGGAGCAGAGCAGCCTGCAGCCCTAGACTAACTGCTGCCTGAGAACTGTTCCGTGAAAGAGAAAAGTCTATCTTCTTTTTCTTTTTTTTTTTTTTTTTGAGATGGCGTCTCACTCTGTTGCCTAGGCTGGAGTGCAGTGGTGCAATCTCAGCTCACTGCAACCTCCAGGTTCAAGTGATTCTCCTGCCTCAGCCTCCTGAGTAGCTGGCATTACAGACATGTGCCACCATGCCGGGCTAACTTTTGTATTTTTAGTAGAAACGGGGTTTCACCATGTTGGCCAGGCTGGTCTCGAACTCCTGATCTCAAGTGATCTGCCTGCCTCAGCCTCCCAAAGTGCTGGAATTACAGGCATGAGCCACCGTGCCCAGCCTAAAAGGCTATCTTCTTTACAGGACTGTGTCACTGGGTCCCTTTGTAATGGTAGCCTCGCCTCTGCCCTCACATTACAACCTCCTCTGGGGGATTTCAGCATCTAAGCTTCCTTAGGTACGGGAAGAATCTGCCTTAAATTTCATTCTACATTCTTCTGAACGGGATTACATTAAATTCCCTTCAAAGATGGATGCATTTTTTAAAATGATACATTTACACAGGTTGAGCATCCCTAATCCAACAATCTAAAATCTGAAGTGCTTCAGAATGCAAAACATTTTGCTTGTCAACATGACACCACAGTGGAAAATTCCACACCTAACTTCATGTGACCAGTCACAGTCAAAACACAGTCAAAACTTTGTTTCATGCACAGAATTATTACAACTGTTGTTTAAAATTACCTTCAGGCTATGTGTAGAAGGTGTATATGAAACATAATGAATCTCATGTTTTGACTTGGGTCCCATCCCCAAGCTATCTCATTATGTATATGCAAATATTCCAAAATCTGAAATCTGAAACACTTCTGGTCCTAAGCATTTTGGATAAGGAACACTCTACCTGTATCTCAATGATGTCTTTTCTCAGGGCAGAAAATTCCCGAATCACAAGACTCAAGCCTGCCCCATGGAGGATGTCCTAATTATCCTAAAAACAGGACCGAGACTACCCTTCCTTCTGCCATAATGAGTTGAGCTGTGATACTGACTTTCTAGAAATTAGGCAGTTGCATTTTTAAAGATGACTGATGTGGACAAAAACGTTGAAGAGGGAGGAAGTAAATAGTTAGATTCCACAAAGGCCAAGTAGAATGTGATTTACATATTGATGAAGGTTATTATCTTCTTTGGGAAGATTTCCTTGAAATAATATGATTGTATAACTCCAATATTTGCCCAACTCTAAGGATAAACAATAATAATAATAAATAATAACTGACCCAAATCCTATAAGTGAATTAATCACTGTTCTTTGGCTTGAACACTAACTGGTGCTAGCGACAATTTCTAGCATACACACACAATTTTTTTAGAGATTATTTTCTTATGGGCTCAATTAGTCAAGTTATTTTGTTGTATTATTTTATAGAACTATGACAAGCAAGAGCAAGGTTATCCTCACCGGTCTTCCCTGTACCTCATCATGTACGATATAGGAATATCATATGTGTTTTCTGTTTCCTTTGGCCAAGGCATAGACACTGAGGAGAATATATTCGTTTTACATTATTTTCTGAACAAACGATGAATCACTGCTACAGACTGAATGTTTATATCCCCCCCAAATTCATAGGTTAAAACCTAATCTCCAATGTGAGAATATTAAGAAGTGGGGCCTTTGGGAGGTGATTAGGTCATGAGGGTTCTTCCTGGGGTCAGCGCTCTTACAAAAGAGACCCTAGACAGCTCCCTCTCCCTCCTTCTGCCAAATGAGGACACAGGGAGAAGACACCCAGGAGGTCAGCCCTCACCAGACGTGGAATCTGCTGGTCCCTTAATCATGGGCCCTCCTCTACCCTCCAGAACTTCCAGAAACGAATGACTGTGGTTTATAAACCACCCAGGCAATGGTATCCTTATAGCAGCCTCAACAGACTAAGATAATCACTGACTTGTAAGCATCCATCTTAGATCTCATAGAACCACAGGAATTTTTAGCTGGAAAGGACCTTTGCCAAAGATCACTAGGTCCAATATCCTTCTTTTTGGAAGGAGGTTTACTCAGGCACCAAAGTTTGCCACAACTAGGATTCATAACCCTTGCAAGGAAGGTACGAATTCTGGAGTTTCCCCCCAACCCCAAAATATAAGCCCACTTGGTATGTATAATAGAGATATGACTTCTCCCCAAAATTCACCTCATTTTAAAAGGCAATGTAAATCATTTTATAAAGCAAATACATACAAATAATCTTGTACTTTGTTTTAAAAGTTAATTTGTTTTTGTTTTCTTTTGAGACGGAGTCACGCTGTGTCACCTAGGCTGGAGTGCAGTGGTGCGATCTCAACTCACTGCAACCTCCGCCTCTGGGGTTCAAGCGATTCTCCTGCCTCAGCCTCCCGAGTAGCTGGGATTATAGGCACGTGCCACCATGCCCGGCTAATTTTTGTATTTTTAGTAGACATGGGGTTTCACCATGTTGGCCAGGCTGGTCTTGAACTCCTGACCTCATGATCCGCGCACCTCAGCCTCCCAAAGTGCTGGGATTACAGGCGTGAGCCACCGTGGCTGGCCTTTAAAAGTATTTTACAGCCTAGGCAACATAGTGAGACCCCATCCCTTCAAAAACAAAAACAAAAAAAATTAACCTGGTGTGGCAACACACACCTGTAGTCCTAGCTACTTGGGAGGCCGAGATGGGAGGATCATTTGAGCCCAGGAGTTCAAAGTTGCAGCGAGCTGTGATGCTACCACTGCACTTCAGCCTGGGCTATAGAGTGAGACCCTGTCTCAAAACAACAATAAAAAACATATTTTTAAATACCTTTACTGTTTAAGGCAAAATAATACATATGTACATTCATTCGTTCATTCATTACACAAATTTGACAAATGACCAAGCTTTGCCAGCCTCTGCTGAACACTGTGTTGAACAAAAGAGACCCAGTTCCTGCCCTCATAGAACTTGCATATGAGTGAGCTTAGTAAGCAAACAAATAAATATATAATATATAAGTTATCACGTATGAAATATAAAAATTGCAAGGGGCTCTGAGAATGGCTGGTGGAGGGCATCGGTGGAGATGTCAAGGGAGGTTGCTCTGAGGAAGTGACAGGCTGAAGCCTCAGGGATAGGCAGAAGCTGCCTAGGTGAAATGTAGGGTAACAGCATTCCCTCCTCAAGACACTAAGGACAGAAGCAGCCTTCAGTTTCAAGCAAGCGTGACTGAAGAGCAGCTGCTGGAGGGAGGAGAGGCGCAAGGCATGACAGCCTAGAAGACCATGTTAAGGATCCTTGTCTCTGAAAAAGTGAATTTTTGACAACACAGGCAGTTCAAAGAAGAAAAAAACCTTGCCCATAGTATTGTCTTTCATAAATAGCCACTGTTAAAATGTTGGTGAGCAATATACCCTTTTTTCCCTCTTTTTCAAAGTACTTTTTACATCTGGAATTGAAATATTTATATTTTTCTATTAATACTTATAATCTGTCTTTCCCTACTAGACGTAAGCTCCATGAACACAAAGTACCTTGCCTGTCTTGTTTCTTCTGCTTAATATTTGATGGCTGAATAAAGATTGCAAATCTCTCTCTTACATAACACACAAGCATGTACTTATTTGGACAAATGGAACAACAGATAGATAGATGGATAGATAGATACTTTTACACAAATAGTGAATAGGTACTCACCGCTAGCAAAAGATAATATGCATATTTAAATATTTATTGATTTTATTAATATTTACTGGGGTACATATTAATATTTATATTAATATTTAATTAATAGAAACATTAATATGTAAATATAAAATATTTTTATATTATATTAATATTTTAATTTATTTGATATGCATATTAACATTTATGTTAATATTTAAAACAATGAATTTTTTTTTGAGACAGAGTTCCATTCTTTTGCCCAGGCTAGAGTGCAGTGGAGCAATCTCGACTCATCACAACTCCACCTTCCGATTTCAAGCAATTCTCCTGCCTCAGTCTCCCAAGTAGCTAGAATTACAGGTGCCCGCCACCATGCCAGGCTAAGTTTTGTATATTTAATAGAGATGGGGTTTCACCATGTTGGTCAGGCTGGTCTCGAACTCCTGACCTCATGATCCGCCCACCTCGGCCTCTCAAAGTGCTGGGATTACAGGCATGAGCCACCGCGCCTGGCCTACTATTTATTAATTTAAGTATACATTTTGTCTTTTGCTAGAGGTGAGTACTTATTCAGGTTAAGTATTAATACAACAATAAACCTTAATTATTAAACCTTAATATTATAAACCTTAATACAAACCTTAATCAATAGAGGTGAGTACTTTATGTATGTTTAAATATTTATTAATTTTCTTAGTATTTATTTATATTAATACATAAATATGTATTAATATTTAATGTTCACAATATCAATTTATTGTTTCTCTTATTAAGGAACAGTAACATTTAAATCAATATGTTAATTTATATGAACATTATTAATATTTATTAACATTTAAAGTAACAAATTAATATTTATTGATATAACTGTACATATTATCTTTTACTAAAGGTGAGTACTTATTCATTATGCTGCTTGTTTTCTTCATAAGGTTCTGCTCTCCATGGAGGAAGAGGAAACCAGGATGTGCAGCCAAGTCCCGTCCTGACCCCTCACTGGGATCTGCCTCTCTGCAGAACCCACGTGTGCCTCCTTCTCTTCACTGCATAACATGCCTTTGAGTGTCTGTACAGAATTTGCCTGACTTGCTCCCCATGGAGGGATATTTAATGGGTTTGTTGTTCCTCATTATAAATGAAACTGTGATGAGCAACCCCATGCATATGCATCTTTTCACACACTTATCATTTCATAGAGTAAAATCCTAGAAGTAGGATTGTAGTGTCAAAACAAGCACATTTTATGTTTTGATACATATAGCCAAACTGCCCTCTGGAAAGGCTGTACTCATTCACATTTGTAAACACAGTGTATGAGATAGCCTTTCCCCTAAACCTTAATCAATACTGAGTTCAGTCAATCTTTTAAAACTGTCAAATGGGTGAAATGATAGACCACCACCAATGATTGCTGGTCTTATTTGAACATGTTTATTTCTGAAGTTTGAATGTGTTTTAATGGATTTATTGAAGCATTGGCTGCCTAACTGCCTGCCTGCCTTCCTTCCTTCCTTCCTTCCTTCCCTCCCCCCTTCCCTCCCTCCCTCCCTCCCTCCTTCCTTCCTTCTTCCCTTCCTCTCTCTTTCTTTCCTTCTGTCTTTCATAAATGGAGTGTTTAAGTCTTGCCTTAAACAGCAGTACTCAGTGTGTGGCCCCTGGGCCAGCAACATCAGCATCACCTGGGAACACCTTAGAAATGCAAATTCTATAGCCAGGCATTGTGGCGTGTGTCCTCGCTACTTGGGAGGGAGGCCGAGTTGGGAAGATCACTTGAGCCCAGGAGTTGGAGGCTGCAGTGAGCTATGATTGCACCACTGTACTATAGCCCGTGCAACAGAGCAAGGCCCTGTCTCAAAAATAAATAAAGCAAATAAAATAGAAATGCACATTCTTGAGCTCCACCTCTACCGCAAGAGAAACTTGGGGTGGGCCTGGCCATCTGTGTTATAAGAAGGCCTCTAGGTGACGCCCATAAGCACTTTTGTTTTCTTTCTCAGTCATGTTGTACACCCTCGCTCTCTTACACAGAAACCTGTCTCCAACATCCAAACTGGAGACAAAAAGCTTTTGATCAGCAGCAAGTTCAATTATTTCCTCCTCCAAATGGTACTTATGGACTGAACATCATTTGCTATTCCCTTTTGTCCACAATATCCTGAAACCCCTTAACAAACCTCAGAAGTGTATGGTGTCATGAGCGCCAAACTCACAGCCAAATCATAGCTGGAAGAGGGATTTTCTGTCCTTGTCTGCCTTCTGTCACCCCCCCATCTTCTATCCACAATCCACATTTTCTCTGAAACTCTAGGGGCCTGCAGCTTGGAGATCCTGGCTCCATCCCCCACTCCAAGGCAGGGTTGGGCAAGTGACTCAGGCCTGACTAAAGAGCATCTCCTACCCCTGTCTCTCCCCGTCTCTTTCCCAATACAGCACTTGGTTTAGCAAAGGGCACAAGACCCAAGCCCATCTAATTCATGTCTTCTGACAACCTTGCCAAACCTTTTCAATGAGCCAGCAAGGTGGGCATTTCCATCAGTCCCCGGCCTCTTGGTGCAATAATCCCCTTTATTTAAGATGCTGTGTAAGCCTCACGCTGACAACTGGTAGAGGCATTCCCTGGGCTGGTGGGTGCCAGGAATGGATATGTGAGATCGTGAGGCAACATTCCTCAGCCTGGTTCCGCGGCTCCTGGCCCATCTGTTTGGCAAAAAGCTGCTGAGAGATTCCCAGAATTCACTCTCCCTCCACAACACCATCAAGGGCCACATTTAAAGAGTTCCCCCGACTCTCAGGGATACAGAAGAGACTCCTGGTGCTGGAGTCCTTTTTTTCTCCCGTAAGAAAGAAGCTGGCTTTTTTTCTTCCCCAAATAAGATATTCAGAATCATTTTATCTCCAGCCAGCCACACTTTAATTAAAGTCAGTCATTCAAAGGCATCTATCGCGTGACTCTCAGCAAGAGCAGGGCACTCCAAGGGCACTGCTCCTCTCTGAATGTGACTTACAAAGCAGGCGCGGCGCAGACCGCAGCCTGCGAGGAACTGATTCTTTCACAGATCTCAAGCCTCTGGTGATGAAAGTGGAAGAGCTCAACTAGGACCAAAAAAGGAAAGAACATGATTCAGCTCCCAAGAGGGTTTCCGAATGTGCGAAGGGGGAGAGCGCGGCGGGGGGGGCCTGGAAGGGAAAACCCGAGGGTGGCGCTGGGACCGAAATCCACACTCTCCTCCAAATTGTTCAGAAGGCAGGAAATCTACCGCCCCTCGGGAGATGTCTGCATGCTGCTAAACAATGCGGCATCAAAACCCCTCTCTGCTTCATAAAGGGCGTGAGAAATCGTGGACTTGACACTGTCAGCTAGCGTGACACCACAGGGCCTGAAGAGGGCTCTTAGCTCAGCAGGGAAGCCACGGGCTCCTGATCTCTGTGGCCAAACCTGCGCTGCTGTGTGAGGAAGGATCCGGGAGAGCCAGAGCCGGCAGCGCAGGGAGCATTCGTGTTCACACTCACACACACGCCACGCCACACAGGGTCTCATGTATACACACATACCATTCACATGCACAGTCACGCATGCACCTCCCCAGCAGCCTCACACATCACACACCCCCATCCATACCCAGTCTCACACACACACACACCACACACACAGTCACACATACCACACAATCACACACCCCACACACCCTCACCCATACCCAGTCTCACACACACATACACCACACGCAGTCACACACACACCACACACCCACCTCATACAGTCTCATACACATACACACACCATACACATACCACACACCCCCACCCATGCAGTATCACATACACCACACACCTAGTTACACACATACCACACACACCCCCCACCCATACGGTCTTACATCCACATATACACACTACACATGTAGTCACACATACCACACCCCCAACCCATACACAGTCTCATACACATACACACACCACACAGTCACACACACCACACACCCCATCCATACACAGTCTCCTACACACACACACCACACACCTAGTCACACATATACCACACACATCCCCATCCATACAGTCTCACACACACACACACCACACAGTCACACACACCTCCCCCACAACAGTCTCACACACATACCATGTACCTCCACCTCCAGTCTCATATACACACACCACAGTCTCACACACACCACACATATCACACACCCCCACCCCCACAGTCTCATGTACACATATACACCCCACACACATAGTCACACACACCACACACAGTCACACACACACCTCCCCTGAGAGTCTTACATACACAGTCTCACACACACCACACATCCCCACCCACACACACTGAGTCTCCTGTATACATACAACCACACACACCACATCTCCCCCGCACTCTCATATAAGCCCACAGTCACACAGACCCCTCCCACACACAGTTTCACATATATATGGTGACACACACATATTGCACATATACCCCTCAAAGTCTCTCTGTGTCTGACACACACACACACTCAAGCACTTCAGTCCTAACACACGGCTTCTTGCTCAGCCCCTGGACCATTCATCCAGGGGTATGGAATCAGTCAAACAAGCACACAACCATCAAGGATGGAGGAGGACAAAATTGAACTTTTGACACTCCCGTTCCTTCTGCTGTGCAGCTTCACCAGCCAGGAGCCGCAGCAGCCACCAGAGGGCACCGGAACGTTCCGACACACCGCCCATCAACACATTTGTATGTGAAGAGAATTTCTTCAACATTTATACTTCTATAAATACAAAAAGTCACAATGAGTCCCCTCTGCATCCAATGCAGGGTGTTTATACTGCAGTTTAACCAGCGGATACAAATGAACAAGCACTGAACGACTGCAGAAGGGAGACTCCCAACTTCTCAGAAGCTACAGAAAGTTCTCTGTGAATCACAGGATTTGAAGACACACCCCTGAGAGGCAGGATCCCGGTCAGCAGAAGGAATGAGGCGTCAAGAGGCCAATTTTGTCTCCCTTCCCTTCCCTTCTTTTCCCTCCCCTCCCCTCCCCTCCAAGACAGGATCTCACTCTGTCACCCAGGCTGGAGTGCAGTGGCACAATCTCAGCTCACTGCAGCCTCGAGTTCCTAGGCTCAAGAGATCCTCCCGCCTCAGCCTCCCGAGTAGCGGGGACCACAGGTGCCGACAACACACCTGACTAATTTTTTTAAAAAATTACTTGTACAGATAGAGTCTTGCTATGTTGCCCAGACTGGTCCCAAACTCTTGGGCTCAAGTGGTCCTCCCACCTCAGCCTTCCAAAGTGCTGGGATTACAGGCGTGAGCCACCGTGCCTGGCCCCTAATCTATTTTCTTTTCTCTTACGTGTACTATAAATCAGTATCTGAATGGCCCTGTCATTTTATCCCACCCAGCAAAGGAGTTGGAAGAATCTCTCGCTTCCCACCAAGCCAATCCAAGACAAAAACTTAGTGGATGGTGGCTGGCGCCCCCTGGTGGGAGAACAGAGCCCTCCACCTGGCAAGAAGCAGGAAGGAGATGGAAAAGAGGTGAAAGAAGCCCACTCTAGACTCTCTCTGTCTCTCTTCTTCCTCCTTATTGGCAGGTATTCCTGAAATTTGCGCACATCTCTTGGTTCTAGTCTTGTCCTCAAGAGAAGCTCCCATTCTCTGCTTTGGGTATCAACTGTGAAGGGCCCAGGTTATAAGGACTTGACCTGTGCTCCCAAGTGCTGTTACTATGGCCCATGGGGCACTTATTAGGAATCACGACTTCACACACATCTGCCCGGAAATGCCACCGCCTGAATATCATTCAGTCATCAAGGGGTTCGACGGCCTTCTGAGGCCAATGGATACACAGGTGTGAAAAGGCAAAGGAAGTATCAGTCATCTTCCTACCTTCATATCTTGCCCAAGCTTTCCTAGTTTTGTTTTCTCAAACCCCTATTTAAGAAAAATTTTGATGTAGCCATAGAAACATAACATTTTGCCGTTGTTAGGAAAGCAAGACTCATAGACAAAAATACTTCAGCAAAGAAACCCGGGAGAGGTCTTCTTTCGGTTCTGTGTAAAAGCAATACAGGATTTCTCTATAGCTATTTAGCTATAGAATGAGCTGGACAATGTTTTCTCAAACATTTACTTCCCTGAAACTATCTTATCAGTAGGAAATAGCCATAAAAACTCCTTTTCTAGTAGATAAACAGAAGCCTCTACTGGTTAATGAGTTGCCTGGGTGGCAGAAACACTCTGGAATTGACTGGTAATTTGTGTTCTCTGCTTCAGCCAGGTTCATCAGGACTGAAACCTAGCTCTGTGGCCTTAGTTTCTCAACTTTTCTAGGCCTCAGTTTCTTTATCTGTAAAATGCAGATAATAATGTCTATTTCATGGGATCCATGACAGGATTAAATGGGATAATGGATAGGTTTCAGGGTCTCTGACAGTCCTCATTTCACATATTGTGTATATGTGTATTTTCACAGGGTAAGATCCGTAAGTTTGATCATATTATCAAGGGATCTCTGAACAGTTTTCAGAACTATTGCTGTACAGCAAAGCATCTTTGTAAGGTTTCTGGGAGCTCCCATCTTTACCAGTGACATTCCATGCCGTCAAGTTTTATGAGAACATGCAGAGTATAAGACAGATAAACAGGATGGGTTTTCTCAGAAATGGAACTACTCTACCTTCCAAAAATAGACAGGACTCTAAAGTTTCTATGTAACATTCCCAAATTTAAGGAGGCTAAATATAATGTATTTTGCCTAGAAGTGTTATTAATATCATATGTAGCAGACATATAGAATTGATAAAGATAAAACTGTACTATTGTGCAATTGCACAAACGATGAAAAAATTACATCCAAAGTGTCTGTTACAGTAAGCCTTCTGGGAATGAAGCAATGTCAAAGTAAGGGATCCTTGTGGATAGTCACTCTTCAAGGGTACCAAGTCTCCACAAATAAAAGTAAAGGAGCTGGAAGATGAAGGAAGAGCAGTTCCTCTCTCTTCCTTTGCCATTCCTTGTATTAAATCTGCTGTGCTTTATGTCCTATTATTATAAAAAATAAACTCTAAAGACTGTGCCTGAAAAATGTATGCCTGATAAAGCATACTGATGACCGACAGCATTTGAAGGTGCCACCATTTCAGCAGAGGAAGCTAAAATGCTTAAAATGCAACCTTAAGATGGACTGAAAATTGATGGTAAAAAAAAAAATCTATGAGAAAAGCTCAATTATAGATGTCCTATTTTTTTCCAGCTTCACACATCCCCCTCCATTCACAAGGTCATTTCCTCTTGTTTGACTTTTCGGCATATGTCCTGTCTGCAGTATTATAAACAAATGTTCAGATTTCATACATCTAGAAATGCTTTCTTCTGCTCATGTAAATTCCCACATACATAATAATGTTCACAGTGCCTAAACATAAGAAGGTAGTCAATTAATACTTGTTGAATGAAAGAGAGTGAATAGAAAAAGATTAACATTAGTTCAATGAATGGGAATAAAAAGACAAAAACCATCAAGGGAAAGCTGAAAACCAAATTATCTTCCTGACTAATAAAGGGGCAGTGTTAGCCTTGTGGATATTCATGTGTGGACAACAATCTCCTTCTTTAGAATCAGAAAAAACTACTTGTCATTCAAGCAAAGAGAAGAGATCCAGCACTTATCTGACTTCTGGATGAGACTTAAGGCTTTCTTGGGAGAAAAAAGCAAGATAAAGATTATTTTCCATAATATAATTAGGTTGGAGGGGAGGGACAAGTATGTAACTTCATATCAAGTTCCAATGATCTGAGGATTTTCTCACAATCAAATGCCTAATACGTGTGTGCTTGGAGAAGGAGGAAACTCTTGTTGGCTTAGACAAAGAGGAGGTTTAATGAGGCAGAAATAAAATTACACATTATAAAAAAAAAAAAAAAGAAAAACCATCAAGAGTTAGAAAGACAGAGAGGTTATGATACATAATTTTTTGTTTTCTTTTTTTTGAGACGGAATTTCACTTTGTCACCCAGGGTGGAGTATAGTGGTGTGATCTCGGCTCACTGCAACCTCCATCCCCCCAGTTCAAGCGATTATCCTGCCTCAGCCTCCTGAGTAGCTGTAATTATAGGCTTCTGCCACTATGCCCGGATAATTTTTGTATTTTTAGTAGAGACATGGTTTCACCATGTTGGCCAGGCTGGTCTCAAACTCCCGACCTCAGGTGATCCACCCACCTTGGTCTCCCAAAGTGCTGGGATTACAGGCATGAGCCACCTTGCCCGGCCTGATACTGAATTTTTTAAATGGTATTTCAAAGTTGTTGGCCAGGCTGGTCTCAAACCCCTGACCTCAGGTGATCTGCCCGCCTTGGCCTCCCAAAGTGCTAGGATTACAGGTGTGAGCCACTGCACCCGACTGAGACCTTGGCATTTTCCTAGCACATGGTAAGTGCTCAATAAATGCTAGCTGGACTCATCATATAAAGATAAAGAACTCTTACAAATAAATACAGAAAAATTAATATCTCAGTCAATAACAGGCAGGGAGAAATAACAAGAAATTAAGGAATTCAAAATGACTAATAAACATAACCTTCCCTTACTAATGAATTAGAAAATTAAAACAAGATTGCAATTTTTTTTTTTACCAAGTTGATTTAAAATGATAATGCCCGGCATTGAAAAGGATGCTCTCGCCGGGCGTGGTGGCTCAAGCCTGTAATCCCAGCACTTTGGGAGGCCGAGACGGGTGGATCACCGGGTCAGGAGATCGAGACCATCCTGGCCTACACGGTGAAACCCCGTCTCTACTAAAAAAATACAAAAAACTATCCGGGCGAGATGGCGGGCGCCTGTAGGCCCAGCTACTCGGGAGGCTGAGGCAGGAGAATGGCATAAACCCGGGAGGCAGAGCTTGCAGTGAGCCGAGATTGTGCCACTGCACTCCAGCCTGGGCAACAGAGCGAGACTCCGTCTCAAAAAAAAAAAAAAAAAAAAGAAAAGGATGCTCTGGGCCAGGTGCAGTGGCTCATGCCTGTGATCCCAGCACTTTGGGAGGTCGAGGAGGGTGAATCACCTGAGGTCAGGAGTTCAAGACCAGCCTGGCCAACATGGTGAAACCCTGTCTCTACTAAAAATACAAAAATTAGCTGAGCGTGGTGGTGGGCACCTGTAATCCCAGCTACTCAGGAGGCTGAGGCAGGAGAATCCTTTGAACCAGGGAGGTGGAGGTTGCAGTGAGCCGAGATAGCACCATTGCACACCAGCCTGGGTGACAGAGCGAGACTCCGTCTCAAAAAAAAAAAACAAAAAAAAAAACAAAAGAAAAAGAAAAGAAAAGCATGCTCTGAGACTGTCACTGTCATGAAGTACTGGAAGGAGTATAACTTGGTATTAATTGGGGGGAGGAGGGAAATTTGACAATATATAGTAATATGTAGCAAATTTTAGAATCTTGCTATACATTATTTGACCCTGTAATTGAACTTCTAGGAATGTATCCTAAGTTATTACTCAGAAATGCACAAAGAATGACAAGGATGTTTATTAACTGTGTTGTTTATATGAACAAAAATGATAACCAACCTAAATATCAACCATTAGGAAAAAAATAAATTATGGTATGTACAGATAATGAACCATTAAGCTAGCATTAAAATCATATTTTTGAATTCAGTAAAGTAATATGGAGAAATGTTTACAATGTTAAGTGAAAACATGAGAATACAAAAGACATATCATAACTCCATTTTTAAAAAATATACTTAGTGGACAAAGAGAGACTATAAAAAATGTCCCAGCATGTTAACAATTATCTCCGGATGATGAGATTATGGGTGGTTTATTTTCTTTACAATTGTGATATTGTAAATAATGTATTTGGTTTCTGACTCCATTTCCTGGCATGCAACTCCTAAAATCCTTAGATCTCCAAAGTGATGTCTTGTTTATGCTAAAACAAAATGAGGCCAGGCATGGTGGCTTACACCTGTAATCTTAGCACTCTGGGAGGCTGAGGGGGGAGAATTATTTGTGGCCAGGAGTTTGAGACCATATCCTGGGCAATATAGCAAGAGCACCATTTCCACAAAAATTTTTTTTTACAAACAGCTAGGGATGTTGGTGTGCACCTGTGGTCCAGCTACTCAAGAGGCTAAGGTGGGAGGATTGTTTCAGTCCAGGAGTTCAAGGCTTCAGTGTCCTATGTTTGTGCCACTGTACACCAGCCTGGGTGACAGAGCGAGACTCTTGTCTAAAAACAACAACAACAATGACAACAAAAACAAATGAGATACCACTTCACACCCATTGGGATGCCTATTTAAAAACAGCAACAGAAAATAACAAGTGTTAGAATGTGGAAAAATTAGAGCCCTCATGCATTTGTTGGTGGGAATGACAAATGGTGTAGCCACTATGGAAGACAGTTTTGTGGTTCCTCAAAAAGTGATGTGGGTTATCACATGATCCAGCAATCCAACTCCTAGGTATATACTCCAAAGAGCTGAAAGCAGGGACTCACAGATGCTTGTATCCAGTGCTCAAAGCAGAATTGTTCACAAGAGCCAAAAGGTAGGGCCGGGTGTGGTGGCTCATGCCTGTAATCCCAGCACTTTGGGAGGCCGAGGCAGGTGGATCACCTGAGGTCAGGAGTTCGAGATCAGCCTGGCCAACATGGTGAAACTTTGTCTCTACAAAGAATACAAAATTTAGCTGGGCCTGGTGACGCATGTCTGTAATCTCAGCTACTAGGAAGGCTGAGGTAGAAGAATCACTTGAATTTGGGGGGTGGAGGTTGCAGTGAGCCAAGATCACGCCACTGTACTCCAGCCTCAGTGACAGAGTGAGACTCTGTCTCAAAAAAAAAAAAAACAAAAAAACAAAAAAGTCAAAAGGTGGAGACAACTCAAATGTTCACTCACAGATGAATGAATCAACAGAACGTGGTATATATACACAATGGAATATCACTCAGCCATAAAGAAATTCCGATGCATGCCACAACATGGACACATCTTGGGGACATTATGCTAAGGGAAATAAACCAGTCACAAAAAGGCAAATACTGTACACGTCCACTTACATGAGGTACTTACAGTAGTCAAATGTGTAGAGACAGAAAATAGGATGGTGGATGCCGGGGGCTGGGGGAAGGAGGAGTGAGAAGTTATTGTTTAATGGGTACAGAATTTCTGTTTGGGATGCTGAAAAAGTTCTGGAAATGGGTAGTGGTGATGGTTGTCCAGTGTACTTAATGCCACTGAATTGTATACTTAAAAGTGGCTAAAATGGTGAATTTTATGTTATGTATCTTTCACCACAATAAAAAACAACAACCAAAAAGCACCCACAGTAGCCAGAGTGAGCTTCCTCAGAAGGAGGCCCTCCATGTGCCATGACCAGGTGGAAGGCACCAGTGCATTTCCAGATCTTGGATTAGCAAATTCATGCACCCTATAGCCCACCCTGGCTATTAACCAACTTAGACTACAAATAATCCAATTCCTTATCTCAGAACACCAGCAGTTACCCCCCCCCCTTTTTTTTCGTTTCTCTTCTTGATTTTTATTTTGTTTTATTTTTTTAAGATGAAGTCTCGCTCCATCGCCCTGGCTGCAGTGCAGTGGCGCAATCTTGGCTCACTGCAACCTCCACCTCCCGGGTTCAAGCAATTCTCATGTCTCAGACTCCCAAGTAGCTGGGACTACAGGCGCACCACCACGCCCAACTAATTTTTGTATTTTCAGTAGAGACAGGGTTTCACCATATTGGTCAGGCTGGTCTCGAACTCCTGACCTAAGAAATCCACTGGCCTCGGCCTCCCAAAGTGTTGGGATTATAGGCATGAGCCACCACGCCCAGGCTCTTCTTGATTTTTAATACTTGAACCACGTACCAGCTGAGAGAGACTGTGGCGGGGGGTAGCGGGGCGGGGGGAACAGTTATCCACTACAGCTAAAAGACAGAAGAAATTGTGGAGCAAAACTATACCTGAATTCCCTCAGAGTTGCACTCTTGATAGAGTATCTATCTTACTTTTTAATGGCTTGCAGAGAGGAATTTTTCTTCCCATTATTAACTCTTTCCTATTTCAACTACGCTCATAGTCTAGAAGTTGCAATATCTAAATTCAGTAGACGCAAATAATTCCCTTGTCATGCAATTCAAACCATTTCCTTCGGGATTGGCTTCACGGGAGATGGAGCCAGCCAACATCTCCTAAAAATTATATATTTCCACATGTCTTGGGTCCCTTCTCCAAGTTAAATACTACAATTCTTTTACCTTTTCATCACAGGGCGGTTGCTCTGGGTCTTCTCCACAAACTTGCTCTAAATCTCTCTCTTAATTATATACTAAGACATTTTCACATGGACATTTAAAAAACTTCTATAGCAAATGGGAACTGACATGCTTTTAATGACAATGAACATTTTATGTTGAGAAGGTGGTAGACAATATTATAAATCTGAAAGCAATGAATTTACAAATGTTATTCTCTAAGTTTAGTTATTTTAAGTCATATTTTCTTGTGTCTAAAACCTCCAAGCCAGCACCTCCCGCTTAGTGTCAGGGACATGTGTCCCACAGTGATGTGCTCATTAAAAGGCACTTCAGCCTAGCTGTTGCTGACTTTGCAGTTCGCTAGAATATCACATAGCCTGCACCTAATTTACTTGATCAGAAATTCAGACGGCAAAATCACTGGAGATGTCAGAAACTCCTCTTGACTTTGCTACTGACCTTTTCATTATGCTAAATTCCAAACACAAACGATTGGTCTGGAAACTTAACTAGTACGAATTGACAACAGGTGTAGATCTTACATTCCAGGCAGAGAAGGTAAACAACAAATGCCAGATGAGTTAGTTATATGCCATATTCCCCAATGAATCACAGGTTCTGCTTTGTCTCATCCTTGAAATCTCTCCACAAATTCCCCACTCCCCACTACTCATAGAAAACCTACCTTGGCCACATCGCCAAAAGATAAACAACTAAGGAATGAGTGATTTCAAACATTTCATCAAACTATCATATTCCCAAATGCATTTCCATCCTTTTGGTAGTACAACTTTCTGGAAAATGAAAGTGAAAAATAAGGAAAAATTAACTCAAAAAAGTTATTGCCTTGCTTTTCTCACAGGCTTTGTAGAATTGGCACACAAATCAAACTTCCCTGCAGAAGAGACCCTACCTTACTCATGAATATACCTTCCAAAGAGCCCAGCATAGCTTCTAGTTCATGGGTATATATATGTGCAAATGTGTTCTTAATAACTATGTATTGCACACTCACTAAGTGCTGGCCATTGTGTTACTAATATACACCACTTCAAAAATTAGGTCTGAGGCCGGGCGCAGTGGCTCACGCCTATAATCCCAGCACTTTGGGAGGGTGAGGTGGGTGGATCATTTGAGGTCAGGAGTTCGAGACCAGCCTGGCCAACATGGCAAAATCCCATCTCTACTAAAAATAAAAACTAGCTAGGCATGGTGGCATTCGCCTGTAATCCCAGCTACCCAGGAGGCTGAGGCAGGAGACTCACTTGAACCTGGAGGTTGCAGTGAGCCAAGATCGTGCCACTGTACTCCAGCCTGGGTGACAGAGTGAGACTCCATCTCAAAAAAAAAAAAAAGGTTTCATGATTATTGCCATTTTTTGGGCTCAGAAATTTGCCTAACTGAGGAGTTAAATAAATGTATTTCCAATATTTCCTAAACTAACCTCCTAAGTGATCTAGCTGGGGTTACAACCCAGGTCTGCCTGACTCCACAATTTCTGCTCTAATCACCTTTCTTTGTGGCCTCCTTGAATAAATGAAGTGAAATTTCCACTAGCTTTTACCAAAGCTGGCTCATTGGCTTCTTGGGTTTGGAGAAGGTTAGCAGCTATGTTTCTCAATAATAATGAATTGTATCTTCAAATCAGACATTTCTTTTCATGTACATATATGCTTGTTTATATTTCACAATAGAGTCCTTGTAAGAGAGATTTAATCTAGTTACTTTTAGTACCTGATTAGATTATTCTGAAATACAAATTGTGAACATTCTGAAACGTACTTTCTCCCTCAAAAGACAAATGCCAGCATTGATGTATTATTCATGTGACTTTTATGTATTTTTTTAAAAAAAGAACAATAGATTTTGAAAAGGCTACAGCCTGAGTAGGAGAACTTCCTTGAGGTCAGCGTTATCCACGACAGCCATATGTTCGGCAGGAAGTCTGTAGCTGGGTAACATTAACAATGAACCTCCTACTTTCTTGTATCTTGGAGACACTTGTCGCTTGTACATCTGAACAAGGCCGAACTTGGATAAAAAGCATCCTTTTTGCTTTTCATGTATATTACAGGTTGGAATCTTGCATATCTAGAGTCTTTCACCTGGGCATGCCAAATGATTTGTGAGGCTGCCTCATTGAGCAGAATCTACACATGCAGATGAGGCCAGTAATCCCAGTACTGATTGCATGTGTTCATTTGCTTCATGTATTCACTTGAGTAGGGAAGGGCTGTATTACTAGGCAAAGACCAAGGATGGGCTTTCATTCTGATTGTTTTTAGGCAAGCTCTGCAAAATATTCAAGGTGCATGCAGAGCCTCAATGAAGAGAGAGATCCTTTATACATGTTTACATTATACAGTTAAAACAAGTAGGCTGCCAAGCCATTGGATAATTTAACAACTGATAACACCCTAACAACTGAACCTTACCTCGCATCTTGAGTTTATTTCTTCAACATACCATCAGTAAATGACGCCATTATTTACTTTCAAGTTACACAGTAAACTTGGCCACACATTTACAAAAATTAGTCAACCTTCATCCTCAGCTAAAAGAATATATTGCTCAGAGATAAACTATGACTTATTATTCATATATACATGATTTTATGTCAACCTCAGAATAGCCTGTGAAGTAGATATTGTTATCATTCTTGTTTCACACATAAGGAAACAGACACAGAGAGGTTAAGGAACAGATAAAAGATCTCCAGCATTAAGGAGCAGCACCTAGAAATTAAACCCATGGCTCTTTGCCTCCCAAACTCTTAACTTCTTCTCAGTGTTATATTGCCTCTCACATTTGTTTTTTGAAAGTTAAATTGACTTTGGCAATTTTGTCTTATTAGCTACTAAGCATTGTTATTGCAGATTTCCTCCCTATTCAAACAAAATTAAAGGAAAAAGGAGGGTGTGCTCTGCCAGTTGAAACAAGTTTTGATTGTTTCCTAGGATAGTTCCAACTCTTGGGTGGGAGGCGGCTGCAGCATGAGCTCTGGGGTCCACCACTTTCTAGCTGTGTGACTTTGGAGAGGTTACTTGATCTTTCTGTGCTTCAGTTCCCTCACCAGTAAAATGAAGATAGTAACAAGAACAATAATAGCTCAGTCCTCTTGGGGGTTAAATAACATGTGGGGCATTTAGAAGTGTTTTGCACATGTCACGTGTTCAGTAAATCTCAGCTACTTTTTTTTTTTTTTTGAGATGGAGTCTCCCTCTGCCGCCCAGGCTGGAATGCAATGGTGTGATCTTGGCTCACCACAACCTCCACCTTCTGGGTTCAAGCGATTCTCCTGCCTCAGCCTCCCAAGTAGCTGGGACTACAGGCTCATGCCTCCAGGCTAGGCTAATTTTTGTATTTTTAGTAGAGACGGGGTTTCACCATATTGGTCAAGCTGGTCTCGAACTCCTGACCTCAGGGGATCCGCCCCCCTAGGCCTCCCAAAGTGCTGGGATTACAGGCGTGAGCCAACCACGCCCGGCCTCAGCTATTCTTATTAATAAGCTGCCTGAAGTAAGTTTAGATTTGTGAACATTGGTAACATTAGGAGCCACAATTAGCACTTGGATATTCCGAAAGCTACTTTGCCTTGAAAAGATGATTCAAAAGCCCTCCAACAGTCCAGACTGCTTTTGTGATGGTTAAGCGTATCTTTCTCAAACGAAATAGCTTCGACATTGGCTGAATTAAAATAAAGAGTATGGATTCCCTGACACTGCTGCAATTCCAAAACACGCATGCATTTCAAAAAATAAATAAATATTTAAAGACTATTTGGTTTCCAAATAAATTGTTATCCCCTCTCTGTCAATAAGCATTGACCATCTTTCAAACCGTGGAACTTGCTCCTAATCACGTTCTCTAAAACTTTCCCTTCACAGCTTTCATTACAGTACTTGGTGTCCCCAATTGTTGCCGTTCCAGAACAAAAGCCTAATTGCTGCTGCTACAATACTGCCCTTTTTTTCTGAGATCATCATGAAGCCCTTGGAGCAAACAAGAGAGGGAGTTCTTGCAAGCGGCAAGCACTGCGTCAAAATTCCTGGACCCTGAGGGCCAACGCCAGCTGCGTTTTGAGACTTGAGTGCCTCTCTCATAGTTTCACCTCCCTGCAAATAACTCTGTCTTGTGAATGTTTCAGAGCTCCTTAGGACACGTGCGTTTTCTGCTTGGACGAGGCCGGGGTCCCCTTGTCTCGCCGGTGCAGCGTGGATTGGGACAGGACTACGGTCACGCCCGGACGCGATCAGGTCGCGGTGGGGCAGGACGCTCCCAGCCGGACGCCCCCGGGGCCCTGCTGACCAAACCCGGAGCGCCCGTGCTCCGCTGCCGCCAGCGGGAACCCCACCTTCCCAGCCTTTCTGGGACGGACCCTGCGCGCTCCATCCCTGGCTGGCACGCAAACCCCGAAAGGCGGCCCCTGGAGTGGGCTCTGGGACTCACGCGGTCTCCGTGGGTCTCGGGTGCCTCTCCCCGGCGGGTTCTCGGCCCCTCGGGGTCTGAGAGTGGGAGCCTCCCATGGCGCGGAACTTGGCGCCCGGGCTGCACCCGCCTGTGCTGGGCGGCGGGCGGCTGTGCCCAGACCCTGGGCGGGGAGGCGGTGGGGCGGGAGGAGGGGTGGGGCGAGGGAGGGCGGGGTGGGGCGCTGGGCTGTAGGGTCCCCGCCGCTGGTAAAGCGGGGAAGGAGGTGGCTTCAGATGCCGCCCAACTTCTCCTCGGATTGCAGGGCCCCGCGGGTGCGGACGCCTGGAGATGCGGTGCGCCTGGGGCGCGCAGTGCTGCGGGGAGCCCGTGTAGCGGCGCCTCCTCGTCCGGCAAGGGAGCCCCTAGCAGCAGGTGGAGGGCGCGAGGCCTGCGGGCGCCCCCGGGACCCCGCGATCCGCAGACGTCGCCCTCTCCGCCCGCTGGGTCCGGGGTTGGAAGGGAAGCAGCGGGAAGAGGCCCCGGGAGCTGCTGTTCAGAGAAACGGCAGGAGGGGGCGGTGTGTGCCGGGGTCGGGGGACCAAGGCGGCCCTGCAAAGGGCGTGGCCTTTACCCCAAACCGCTTCTGCCTCCTGGGACGGGAGGGAGGCCTGGACTGCGCTGCACAGAAAACTGGGTGCATCCTGGTTCTGCCTCCAACTAGCTGAATAACTTGTAACAAGTTATTTCACCCTCTCTGAGGCTTGTTTTCTTTATCTGTAAAACAAGGGAGTATGTTCATCTTTAGCTTTTAGTGTCCCTTTAGGCGCTGATAAGCAAGCAATGAATTTTCCTCCAAACTCTGTAGTAAGGAAAAAACAAACAAACAAACAAACAAAAACCTATCCCTATCTCATCTGCGATCCAGCTGCACCTAGCAACTCCCTTTAGAGTATCTCTCATGCCCTTCCTCACCCATTCCTGCCTCCCACCCACCTCCTCTCCAGCCACCTCTCCTTATTCTAGCGCTTTTTCCAGCAGACTGGAATCCTTCCCCAAACCTCCGTTCTATGACACCATCCTGCATCTTGATGTTACATCTTCTTTGTTACTGCCTGTCCCCCTCGCTAGAACATAAGCTCCATGAAGACAGGGAATCTGTTTTGATTTCACTGTTCCTCCAACATGCTTGGCACAGTGGGCGCTCACAATTGTTGATGGATGCAGGCATCCTACACCCGTGTTATCACTGTCCTTCCCAGGGTTCCTATAGCACTTGTTAACTATGCTAACGAAGCATTTACCATCTTATTTTATAATTATCTCTTCACGGCCGGGCGCGCTGGCTCACGCCTGTAAGTAATCTCAGCACTTTGGGAAGCCTGGGGGTGGGGGGATGGATTCCCTGAGGTCAGGAGTTGGAGACCAGCCTGACTAACATTGGTGAAACCCCGTCTCTACTAAAAATACAAAAATTAGCCGTGGTGGCGTGCGCCTGTAATCCCAGCTACTTAGGAGGCTGAGGCAGGAGAATTGCTTGAACCTGGGAAGTGGAGGTTGCAGTGAGCTGAGATAGCGCCACTACACTCCAGCCTGGGCAACAAGAGCAAAACTTCATCTCTAATATAATAATAATAATTATTATTATCTCTTCACTTGTCTATCTTTCACGGGAATGTAAGTTCTTTTTTTTTTTTTTTTTTGAGAGGAGTCTCGCTCTGTCGCCCAGGCTGGAGTGCAGTGGCTTGGTCTTGGCTCACTGCCTGCTCTGCCTTCCGGGTTCGTGCCATTCTCCTGCCTCAGCCTCCCAAGTAACTGGGACTACAGCCACGCGCCACCACGCCCAGTTAATTATTATTATTATTATTATTTGTATTTTTTAGTAGAGACGGAGTTTCACCGTGCTAGCCAGGATGGTCTCGGTTTCCTGACTTCGTGATCCACCCGCCTCGACCTCCCAAAGTGCTGGGATTACAGGCGTGAGCCACCGTGCCCGGCCTAAAATATAAGTTCTTTACAGGCAGAAACACACTTGTTGTTGTTATTTTGAAAGACCGTGTCTCTTTCTGTTGCCCAGGCTGGAGTGCAGTGGTGCCATCATAGTTCACTGGAGCCTTGAACTCCTGGGCTCAAGCAGCCCTCCTGCCTCAGCCTTTTCAGCAGCTGGGACCACCAGTGAATGCCACCACACCCAGCTAATTTTTTTTTTTTTTTAAGAGATCGAATCTCACTATGTTGCCCAGACTGGTCTCAAACTCCTAGCCTCAAGTGATCCTCCTGCTTTGGCCTCTGAAAGCACTGGGATTACAGGTGTGAGCCACCAGGCCCAGTCAGGAATGCTCCTTATCTCTGTATTCTAGCTTAGTGCCCAGCACAGTGCCTGGTTCTTAGTTTATATACAATAACTATTTGCTGAATGAATGAATGATCCAGTGGTGAAGCACACAGAATTGTGTTCAACATGAACTTCATTCTTGAAGCTATAGGGAAATAAAGATATATGTGACTACATTTTAGTAATTCCAGAAAGAATCAGAAAACACATAATAGAGATTTACATTTACAACAGATCTCTCTTTTCTTTTTTGGAGATGGAGTCTCGCTCTGTTGCCTGGGCTGGAGTGCAGTGGCACTATCTTGGCTCACCACAACTTCCACCTCCTGGGTTCAAGCGATTCTACTGCCTCAGCTTCCCAAGTAGCTGGGACTACAGGCATGCTCCATCATGCCCAGCTATTTTCTGTATTTTAGTAGACACAGGGTTTCACTATGTTGGCCAAACTGTCTTGAACTCCTGACCTTGTGATCTGCCTGCCTCGGCCTCCTAAAGTGCTGGGATTATAGGCCTGAGCCACTGTGCCCTGCCAGATCTCTCTTTTATGTATCAGACTTTGACTACCTGTTTATAAATTATCTTTAGTCTACTTAGCCAGAAAGTTCCCAGGGTCCAGGATGTTGACACATGGTAGACATAAACAGTATTCTGAAGTGGGAAAATAAAAATTAGTAAAAGTATAGTGAGGCTGGAATTGAGTTTTTTTATGAAGAATTTCAAATAGCTAAAGAAAAGTTGACTCTTGGCATATAATTTTTTGTTTTTAGAGACAGGGTCTTGCTCTGTGCAGTGGCATGATCATAGCTCGCTGCAGCCTCGAACTCCTGAGGTAATTTTTCTTTTAAGTTCAAGTTCTTCCCACAGTCTGTTTGGAACACTATGGCAATGTGATTGAAGTGTCATTGATAATGCAAACATAACCCTGTCAGAGCTGCAGTTCCCTTCAGAGGAACACTCAGCCTCTCCTAGTGAGAAAGGTCTTTATTCTCAGTCGGTCATTCCGAGGGAAGACAGGAGGGGGAGCGGCAGGAGAAGAGGGTGGGAATGGGTAAGTTTTCTGTCTCTGGTAGACAAGATGGGCTGCTGGGAAGAATCTTACTACTATTAATTAGTGCAGAAAGGCACAGGGTGGCGCCACTAAAATGGTTGAAAGTAATGGAAAAAGACCAAGATGCAGTGGCTCACACATGTAATCCCAGTACTTTGGGAGGCTGAGACGGGTGGCACTTGGGTTCAGGAGTTTGAGGCCAGCCTGGTCAACATGGTGAAACCCTGTCCCTACTAAAAATTAAAAAAATTAACCGAGCATGGTGGTGCATGCCTGTAATTCCAGCTACTTGGGAAGCTGAGACATGAAAATTGCTTAAACCCAGGAGGCAGAGGTTGTAGTGAACGGAGTTTGTGCCACTACACTCCAGCCTGGGTGACAGAGCAAGACTCCGCCTCAAAAAAGAAAAAAACAACAAAAAACCCAAAAAAACAAAAGAAAGAAAGAGAGAGAGAAAAAGAAAGAAAGAAAGAAAGAAAGAAAGAAAGAAAGAAAGAAAGAAA